>NC_133664.1:139059213-139377496 GCF_037893015.1 Macrotis lagotis | reverse complement strand
CCCTCACCATCTACATATATTCCTTCCAATCACTCTTATAGTAATAAAGTTAAGAGTTATAAATATTATCTTGACATGTAGAAATATAAGCAGCTTTTAACTTTATTGAATTTCTTATGTTTTCTGTTTCTTGTTTCCTTTTACCTTTTTAATGTTTCCCTTGAGTTTTGGATTTGGAAGTCAAATTTTTTAAACAGTGGTGGTCTGTTAATTAGAAATGGTAGAAAGTTCTCTATTTTATTAATTACATTGACAACTGCTTGCAGTACTTTCTCCTTGATCTGTGAGCCCTGGAATTTGGCTATGATATTCTTGAGTGTTTTCATTTTGGGTTCTCTGGGATTTGTGGATTCTTTCACTTTCTTTTTTGTCCTCTGGTTCTATAATTTCAGGGCAGTTTTAATTGATTTTTTTGAAAGATTTTTCAGGATTTTTTTAATCATAGCTTTTAGCAGGTCCAATAATTCTTATTTCTCCTGAGGATTTTCACATTTTCTTCTATTTTATTTACCTTTTTTTTTTGTTTTATCCTATCTTGGTGTCTCATAGAGTCATTAGTTTCCACTTACTCAATTCTAAATTGTGAGGAATTGTTTTCTTCAGTGAGCATCGAACTTCATTTTCCATTTGGCTAATTATTTTTTGGGGGGAGTTATTTTTCTCAGTAAAATTTCATATATCCTTTCCCAAGCTATTAACTGTTTTTCATGATTCTTTTTCATTGTTTTCATTTTTTCCCCCAATTTTTCTTCTATTTCTCTAATTTGCTTTTAAAAGTCCTTATTAAGCTCTTCCAGGAATTCTTTTTTGGGTCTGAGACTAAATTATATTTTGAGACTTAACATGTAGCAATTTTGATACTGTTATCTTCTAAATTTGTGCCCTGATCCTTACCACCATAGTAACTTTCTGTGGTCAACTCTTTTTTTTTTGTTCTTTGGTCATTTTTCTCTTTTCTTTTTTTGTGACAGTATTATTTGTGTTAAAGTTGGATTTTGGTCATGTACTGTTTCAAGATTTTTGTACTACTTCAGTAGTGGTGCTTACTGCTGACTTCCACCCGGCTTCTGGGCTTAGCTGCTTGCTTTCTCTGGAGGTAGGCTTCCCCTCTGGCTGGGTAGGGTGGGGCCTTCATGTTGACCCCTGGGTGTGTTGTTTAACTTTTGGCTTGCTCCAGGGTGGGGCCTTGCTGCCCCTTTGCTATGGTAACTGCCTTTCTAGTGGCTGCCCCAGGAGGAGGAACCTTATTCCTGGTTAGCCCCAGGTTTGGGGCCCTGCTGTTGGATTTATATGGAAATAGGGTCTCTCTCTGCTAGTAGGCCCCAGGACAGGATCTCACTACTGATCAGCAGTTGGGGTGCATATGTGGGGATGGGGGCCTTGCTGTGTATCACAGATTGTTCACATGTCTAGGGGCCTGCAGGTTTGTGGGAGGGTGTATTGGGGTGGGGTGGGGGGCTCTGCTGGTTTGCAGGAGGGTGTGACCTCAATGGTGTATTGGCCCAGGCTTGGAGCCTTACTCGAGGCTCCTGTTGGCTGCTGCTGCTGCTCTTGGACCCTACTTCCAACTTTTCCTGCTGGGCGGCTAGTACTGCTTCCCTGATCCTAGACCTATTCTGAGGCTGGTTTCTAGTGGTTTGGAGGGGAATTGGGTAGGTATTTTGAGGGCTCCTTCCTCCCATTTTGGCACTGGAAGTCAAAAAATTCATTTTTTTGAAGTTTGCATTTCTGTGGTCTTATTGTTGTTCAGACATATTGATTAATCCTTTTTTATAAATGCAGACATCTAAAACATGTTTTGAAAAATTTTTAGAGAAGATTTAATCATTTGGAGGACAAATATCCAGTGTATCAGTAAATAACTGAACCAAGCACAAAGAAATTGTCATATTTATAAACAGCTACGTACCATTACAGCTTTTTGAACAAATATTTCCAACATGAACTCTGACAAATAGTGTTAATGGCATGGTCAGTTTTCTCTTCTTCAGCCCTCCCCCCAGCACTCAAAACTTACTTTTTTTATACTCTAAATTCTTATTGAAATAGCCTGAGATTGAAGTTTATTGCCAAACTGGGTATTCCTGATAGTCAAAAATCTTAAGGGATGGATTTTTCAAATCACTTGCTTCTGTCTTTTTCATACCTAAACTTTCATTCACTTTCTAAGTGGGAGAAGAGCCAAACTCAGAGTGTCTTGCATTCCTATTTGGAAAAATAAACCCTGAACTTCCCCAAAATGTTTCCAAGGAAATGAAAAAAAAATCTCACAGGTTGAAAACCCAGAGGTTTTCAGGGGCAGAGGCATTCCCTGGGGCGGGGGGTTACTTTGAACCACATCTCTGACCAAACTTATCTGAGACCATCAGTTAATGCCTTCTGTTCATCCTATTTTTTTCCCCCAGCAGCTCATCAGTTTCCTAGGATACTTTACTTCTTGACTTCAATAAATGTGAAACTAACAGTTTTATTGTCTTGAGGAAAACCAGTGATGAAGTTGGCACAAATGATCAGAACAGTGCAGCAGCACTTTTATAAACTAAACTTAATGTTCCAAAAATAAAAGGATAAATATCAGTGAGCCTATAAGGAATTAAACAATGGGAAAATCTACCTAATTTTTTCTGTTGACATTTTGTTCAAATGAAAGGTATTTAGCCGGGTTTTAATTTTGTAAAGCACTTTGAGGGTGTACTATAGCTACACTGGTAGTATTCAATGTCACAGACTTGAAAACTGAGCATTAAATGGTTCTCTCATTCTTGGATTAGGCAGAAGCCTAAACCAATTGCCACAAATTCCAGGTTCTTTACTTCTCCTAGATTTTTGTTAAATCGTGCTTAAAAATTCAGTTTAGAGAATGTTTGTTTTTTTGTTTGTTTTTTTTTTGCTAAGAGTGTGTATCATAATAGGATTTGACCTATTGAGACTTGCAGTCTTAGGATGCATTTGTTTCTTTCTGAGGAGATTTTTTTCATTCTCATCAATTTGTGAAAGCAGAGCCCACATCTAATTCACCTGACAAGTCAAAACCAGAACCTCATTTTATGGTGAATAGAAAAATTGTGGTTCACAGCCAACTACTTTCCCCTTTTTCATCTAGGCTAACTTTCTAAGTGGGCTTTTTTGTTTGTTTGTTTTTTTAATATGCTTGAAGAGGAGAAGGGGAATGGTTTTTTCTCCTATCTTACATCTTCCAATTGCATTTCTTAAGCAGCTCTTTTCAATCTAGTTTTCCCATTTTCTTAGAAATGGTATTTTAGAGAAAAATATTACCTTTTTTCATAAATGTTGTAAAGCAACTATTTTACAGTTTAAAGTTCAACTGGGATAGTCCCTTCACAGCATCTTGTACAGGTTTTATAGTGATTGTCCAAGGCAACACAGCTGGCACAGTTTGGATTTGACCCTTAGGGCTCCTCTTACGCAATGTCCAGCATTTTGTTGTACTATGCTGTCTTTGAATTTATTAAAATATTTATTTTTCTCTGTGAATCTGGGCAAGTTACTAATATTGTTCTCATGATCTAAGTCTCTTTCTATGTTACAAGATGGGTGAGGAGTCATGTCTAAGGGCTAAGTGCTTTCTAAGAGCTAAAATCCTACCAAGTCATTGACTAACAGGAATGTAGTAATTGAAACCTCTTATTCATTAACCCTTGTTTGGGAAGATAGGAAGCATAATTGCTGGTCATAAATCCCAGGGGTTTGTTCCCTGTTCTCTTTAGTCTTGATTTTGCTAATGATACTTATAGTCAAGAAAGAATTGAGCATGTCCCCTTACTTTTCTCTCTTACCTTGAATACTCTTTTTCTTTCAAATGTGGACTTCCTAAGGAAAAGATTCTACCTTGTGATGTCTACTGAAATCATCCTTAGTGCCCAGATTCTGTTTTGTTCTGTTTTTTCATATTCTCTTTTTCACAGTTTTCCTCTACCTATTGGCATCCTTCACGACTTAGTTTATATCATAACTTCTTAATGTCCTTAACTATAAAATGAAGATATAAGGGGGTTGGACTAATGACATATTTTCCAAAATTCTGATCCTTTGATCTTGAGGCAAAATATACACATTTTGAACATTTATTTAAAAAAATGCCAGTAATTTTCAATCATAATCTCTAAGAATAGTAATTAGATGTCTCTCAGGCAAAAATGGAAAGGAATTTCATAATCAAGAGTCTTAAGTGTGTAGGGTCAAGGGTGTGGTACACCTATTTTAGAAAGTCCCCAAAACTCAAATAATATGTGATAATTGTCACCTGGAAAACCTCAAAAGGAAATCACCACTTTCAGGATTAAGATTCATTTAGGACATCATGTACTGTTCCATTATTGGGAAATATGTAAAGTCTGGGTAATTTTGAATGGAAAGGAACACCCAGTAAGGTAATGTAGATACATATCTATGATTAAGTAGATCTAGATTGCTGCTAAAAGCCTGTAAAATTAAATTGTCTACATTACTCAGCTAGTCCATCTAAGAAATAGAATTGAAACCCAGGTTTTTCTGATCCCAAATTCATTAACTCTCCTTACATCAGCCTACTTCTTATCATGCCCTTATACTGTATTTGAATATAATTTCATTAAATTAATTGCTTCTTTTTTTTTCCTTTCTGTACAGTGATTTAAGGATATAGGGTACTCAACTATGTAAAACTTGAGACTAAAAATCAATGTTAACACATAGTCGATGTTTTTACCTTTGTTCCCAGTAAGGACTAATTAAAAAGATATGCAGCTTTAAATGTCCATGTTTCTTTTCTAACACAGAAACAGAGGAGAGATCATATAAAGCCAAGGAAGGCAACTACCTTTAGAATGAGGAGAACATTTTAGCTGTACCTTATGAAAAATACAGAAGGGCAGATATATTCTCCATTTTGATTTTTTGATAAAAATCAAATTTCATGTGTTATGATGAAAGGCTCAAAACCTTCTTTGGCTATAGTAAACCTAAGGTATTCAATTTTTAAACTTTGTCCCAGAGGAATCATATTCTTTGTTCCAGCTTTGCCAAAAAGAAGAAACATGTTGTGAGGTCTTCTTAACTAAAGCATTTATTTCTATATAGAGTCAGTGGTCAAGAAAATCTGAATTCAAATCCAGTCTCAGATACTCAATAGGTTGTTTGACTCTGGACAAGTCATGTAATCTTTGCTTGCCTTAGTTTCCTCAAATGTAAAATGGGGATAATGACAGCACTTACTACACAGGTTTGTTCTAAGGATCAAATGAGACAAAATTTGTAGGGGACTTATAAAAGCAGTGTTTAGCACATGTGCACTTATTAAATACTAGATACTTTTTAATTATTATTTTGAAAATTCAGAAACAAGACAGAATTGACACTCTGGAAACTACAATGAGGAAATTAAAAAAAAAAACCAAACCACTGAATATCATGGAATTTTCATAAAGTTCAGAGAATTTAGAATAGAAAGAGAGTAGAAAGGTTAGAGTAGAATTGTACAGTTATCTTGGAGGTTGAGTTAATCCCCATTTTACAGATTACATCTTGAACCTCAGAAAGGTTGGTGACTTGCCCAGGGTCACACAACAGATAAATGGCAGAGCAGAGATGTGAATCTAGGTGTTTTGTCTCCAAATCCAATTTTTTCCTAACTCTATTTCTCTGTTTACACTGGTTTTCTCAACTTGTTTTTGAAAGGTTTCTTTAATGTTTAGGAAGATAATATAAAAGATGTACATTTCATAATTTTTAAAACTTTTAACAATGATATTTTTATAAACTTAAATATAAAGACCATGGAGAAAATATTTAGAATATATTAATCAAATCATAAATTAACTGATTTTCAAAATAGGAATAAAAGAGTTGAGTATTTTACTCAGAATCTCAGTTATAAAGGAACTTCAGAAGTCATCTCACCAAACCCTCTACCCCTAGGCATTTACAAATTTAGAAGAATGTCTCTTTGATTGCAATTTAGTTGGGCAGTTTGAATCATCAATTAACTCTTTTCATTAAGCCAGTAGTTCCCAGTATTATGCTGTAAACCATATTTTCTTTATTTGACTGAGCCCAGATCACCAACAGTTCAATTGATGATTACTGCCCCTTGGTTCATCATCTAGACAGGGCATGATACTTTATTAAGGATATCCTGGTAATCAAAAAATACTATTTTTGTTGCCTAAAATGAAGTTGAAAATAAGTAAAGCTTCAGCAAGTCTATCAAAATTTCAAATGACACATAAATAAACAAAAGGTCTCATTGGCCAAGGACAAGTATAACTTCAAACTCATAAAGTATATATCTCAGGAGGAAGATTCAGTTTATCTGAAAATGACTAATATCTTACAAAGGAGTCAACAGTCACTTAGGGGTTACATTTCCTGTTCGCAACCAAAATGTTTTTGTTTAATTTCCACTGCTATGGTAACTAAAAGTGTGATAAGAAATATCTGCCCTCTAAATCTTCAAAGCACATTATTTCTTGAATCATTTTGGGTTTAAGGAAGTAATGACTTAGGTGGAGAATTTAATTTCTGAAGTGTGGATACATTTTTAATTTATGGGAAGGTGGAGAATAAAAAGAGAAATAATTAAATAAAGGAATTTTTGAAAACATTTCAGAATAATTTACTTAAAATTTTTATTATTTTTTTTTACTTTGATTCTTTGAAGAAACCTTCAAAAACAGGAAGGTTTCTCAAAAAATTTTAATAGAAATTAGATCCTTTAAAAAGTTGAGGCTTTTAAAAAAAAGCTATTTATACTAAAATATTGTGGCTCATATTTTCACCTAAGTCATATCTATGTAGTAAATAATAGGGAACCCATAGTATATAAACATTTGTAACTTTATCTGGGTTTCAATTTCTTCCTTTATAAAATCAGGGGATCCAGATAATCTTTGTCTCTATGGTATTATTTTGAGAATGTTGTTTATTGATATAAATGTTGTCATGTCTCATAGCATCATAGATTTAAATCTGGGAAAAACCTTAGCATTCACTTAATTCAATCTCTCATTTTATAAATGAGAAAATTGATGTGTTTAAATGACTTTCCCAAAGCCACCCAAAAGTATTAAATGATAGAGCCATTCTTAGAATTTTAGTCTTTTTTACTCAAATTATTATACCTTTTCCTTTCAACATGGAATCATTGGACTGAGAGCTGGTAGGGAATATAGAGAGTTTATAATTCACTTCATTTTACAGAAGAAACAAATATTTAATTAAAAAAATAAGCATCAGAATCTAGTTCTTCTGACTGAAATTCATTTCTCTTTCCAGTATATCTTATATTTCAGGTCAATGGAAACCAACATTGTTCTCATTGTAGAGACCATTTCCAAAGGTTTAGAAGCTATTTTGGAATTATCGTTTCAAGCTCTTATCTGAGTAGGAGTGAAGAAAAGAGCTGGGTGATTCCTTGAGGAGAGGTATAGAAATCTTTTTCTCCTCCCTGGTGTCCTTACAGCTCTTTCGCCATCAAGTTTGCAAGGCTCTTTCAAGCACTTTTTCTTTTGCAAGGCTGTGGGGTTAAGGGACTTGCCCAAGGTCACACAAGCTAGGTAATTATTAAAAGTCTGAGGTCAAATTTGAACTCGGGTCCTCCTGACTTCAGGGTCGGTGCTCTATCCACTGTGCCCCCTAACTACCCACTCTTCCAAGTGCTTATTAAACATCTATTAATATCAGGTACTGTGATAGGCACTGAGGGTCTCTGAGGTAATGGCTTAAAAACTATTAGACTCATGGACTGTCAGAGTTGGAATGAGCTTTAGATATCATGTAATAACAGAGGTCATTAATCTGGTACACATATCCCTGTCCATAGATAGTTTTAAGGGGATCCATAAATTTGGGTGGCAAAAAAATATATCTTAATTTCAATATAATTGGTTGCCTTAGTAATTCTAGTATTTTGTTTCATGCATTTAAAAAAATTATTCTGAGAAAGGGTGTTCATATACTTTCCCAGGCTACCAAAGGGTCCATGACATCTGAAAGTTAAAAATCCTCAATCTAATTACAAATGATGAAATTGGAGCCCTAAAAGTCTATGACCTGTCCAAATTGCACCTCTAAAAATATATATTTATTTCCAGATTCTAAAAGGGCTATGTGTGCTTATCTTTAAAGCATGTTTATGTGATCTTCTAATAACATCATGGAATTCCAACCACAATGGGAAACTGACCAGAAAGGATTTTTCAAGATTGAATTTTTTTTTTGTCAAAGTCATGAGCTCAGGAAGGACTGCTTTAGTGAGTCAGTGCCTCACTGAAAAGACCCTACCCTAACTACTTTATAGGATGTTTGTAAGCTGAAGGAATGTAGATTCAGGATGGGCATCTTGAGTCAGCAATGACTATTTCCTATATGAGTCAGAGGATAGGGATAAAAATTAATTTGCCTTATTGTTGATTTTTAGACATAGTTGGGTGGTTAGTGAATTGAATTCCAAACTTGAAATCTGGAAGAAGCAAGTTCAAATTTTTCTACAGACATTTACTACCAGTGTGATCCTCAGCAAGGTACTTGACCTTAGTTTCCTCAAGTAATAATAATAGTATCTCTCTCACAGGGTTGTTGTGAGGATTGAATGAGATGACATGTAAAGTCCTTTAGTAAATCTTAAATCACATATATATGTGTGTGTGTGTGTGTGTGTGTATGTGTGTGTTCACATATATAAACATAATATATATGTATAATATATAAAGAATATAAAACTATTCCATAAACAAAGGATGTAATTTAATCATTCTTTCATTCAAAGAATATTTGAATGCTCATCATATATGAAACAATATTCTAGGTTTTATGTAGGATTAGCAATAGCATTAGGTCATCTCAGAAGAAAAGGACATTATATAACACAATGGACAGAACCCTGGATCTGGAATCAGGAAGACAAGTTTGAACATGATGTCTCAAGACACTTAACTAGTACTTAACCTAGCCTCCATCTCTGCACCTGTGAGGATATATGAGGATATTAAGAAGCATCTGCTTCACAGGACCCATGGAATAAAGTATATCAGCTGTTTTGCAACTTTAAAGAGCTATGTAGACCAACTATTTTTATTCAGAGAGGAAGATCAAGACAAAGATTTCCATGCAATAATATCATCTTCCCCACCCACATTAGGCACATATGGTACTTGTTTTTAGCCAAATGAAACTAAACTTGGAATCCAAAGCTTTAGCTTCAAATCCCTACTCTGGCTCTTACTACCCATGAGACTCAAGAGCAAGTAACTTAACTCCCTTTGGTCATTGGGTTTCCTAATCTGATGATTTTTGGTTTGGGTAATCATAGACTCTTCACCTTGGAAGGGACCTCAGAGGCCCTTTAATCCAACCTTCCCCAAGAAACCTTTCCACTAACTACCTATCAAGTCATCTAACTCTTTTCTTGAAAACCTTCAGGGAGGGCTTGAACTCATTACCTTCCAAGGCAGCTCATTCCATTTTTGGAAAGCTCTCAAAGTGGAGAAATGGTTTTTTTTTTTCCCTCATATCCAGCCCAAATGTGTCTCTCCACAACTCCTCAAACTTAATTTTTCTTTCTGAGAATTGGTTGAATAAATCCACTTCCTCCTTCATTTACCAGTCATTCTATTAAGTTCTGGGGTTGTGAAACAAGGCCAAAGAAGTACCTCCTGCAAAGAACTCATTCTAATATTGGTGGACAGAAATATGGAAGTAAGTAGGAACATGTGAGATAAATACAGAATAGCTGCAAGGTAATCTTAAAAAGGGAAGACTTCAGCAGCTGGGCGGAAAGACTTGCAAAAAATATGATTCAAGTTGAGTCTTGAAGTAAGGGAGGTTTGGGGGATTTTAAAAAAACACAGTAATAAAGGAATATCATTTGTGAGAAAAAATAAATAGGTAAGGATGGACAGATAATATGATGTGGGGAGAGCATTAAAGACTAAAAAGTTTTTAGGAAATGTGGAAAGGTTGGAAGGGTCCAAGTTGTGAAGAACTTCAGATACCAACCAGGACTTTTTATCAGATCCTAGACATAATAGGGAGTGATTGAAATTTATTAGGTTGGGAGAGGTGGAGGTGACATTTCCATATTTAGGTTTTAGGAAAACCACTTTGACAAATGGACCAGAGAGCCAAAAATCATGAGACAGGAATACCAATTAAATTTAGCAGGTCGCCTTCCTCATTTACTCTTTGTTTTATGGTTGAGACCTACCAGATATAGACTTAATATAAAAAGAAAAATTTAGTTATGGGTAAGGAAAAAAATAAATTTTCTAGATTATCTTAATCTTATGTGCTATAGTTATTTCATGATTGTGTATTCAAACGTTCTGTGTGTTTTTAAAGGCCACCATGAGAGAAGCATGTTGTGCATCTGTAAATTGCAGCATTTTGCCAGTGTTGACTTGTGCACAAGAAGTAACTGGAATAAATAATAAGCCACCAAGTGAATGATCAAAAAAAGAAAGTTGATTGCCAGTGTAGAAGGAGTAACAGATAGACATCCTCTGTGTTCCCCTCAGATCTGCAAAATTTCAAAAGGCCAAGAATTGGCTCTCAGGATGTTAGATCTTCTTAAGGAGAATTTGGGGAGCATGTCAACAGGAATCACATGGGCTGAGATGGAATAGATTGTTTACTAACAAAGCCCATATCAATGTAACTGCAGAACCAACTAAGCATTAAATATTTACCTGATTTTAATAATAATACTTTCCCACAAAATGAATGTAAGCACCAATATTTCACTAATCACAGGTCTTTGTATTTTTGATGTCTTCTCAAGGTTCATTAGAGTATTTAAATATTACCAGAAAATGTCCTTTTAAAATACATTTTAAAATGCATATATTTAATATTTTTAAAAATGAGAGGAGAGTGGAAATATTTTATAATAAAAACCCAATTATTATAAATGCCATGAAGCAGGTAGGTGGCACAGTAAATACAGCTGCTGGGCTTAGCATCAGGAAGTCCTGAGTTCAAATCTTGCCTTAGATTTACTGGGTAACCCAGGACTAGTCATTTAACCTCTCTCAGTCATCAGAAAATGAGGGATATGGATTTGTTCCCTTCCATAGTCCCTTCAAACCCTGCATTTATGATCCTATAATCCTTTTTTTTTTGCTTTAGAAATTTCTCCTACTCCCGAATAATGTGAAATGATCATTTTAGTCAATCATTTGTCAAGAGGAAGTCAAATCAGTAACAATAGTCACCTCTTTTTTCCTAGTGTTTTCTGAGAATCATTTTCACATGAACAACAGCTGTTACCATTGATGAAATGTTTATATTATACATTAAGTCATCAGAATAAACTGCCACCACATGTTATCTGTGATTTTGTTTAGTATGTACGGTAATAGGAACAGAGGGAACTTTTCAGCCTCATTTTTTCAGTTCCTCTGTTGACCCAATACAGTACTTTCCTTGTACTTACTCAGAGTTTTTCAGGTTGTTAAGGCTCATTACTTTTCAATTGCCATCTGAATGAATGCTCTCAGCATGGATTTTTATTTCCCCTTAAAGTTTTCTGGAATGAAGACTCGAATACAGAGTTCAGGGCTAAGTTTATTTGGGGGGAGACAGGCAGAGGAGGGGGACAATGAGTAGATTCCTTGTGTAATATGGGTAAGATAGGTGCTGTCACTTTTATAAAACTACCTTTTCTTTTTATTTGTGTTTGATCTCTTTCCCTTAATGGAGCAAAGCCTGGGCATTTACTGAAGAAATTTATATTGGGAATATGGAAAAGGAAAAGGAGATTTTTTTTTTTTAGCTAAGTCTTGGATCATTTCACAGGACACTGAATGATCAGATAATCAGTATATAGTACCTCCACTCTGTATCTGCCATAGCATAGCTGGGCCTGGGCCTGTGGGGTGGGGAAGAAAACAGTTCAAAATTGGACCCCTGTTGTCTAATTATATGCTTATCACTTGGGAGTCAAGTTCAAAGTTCCTTGGAACAGAGCCACAGTTACATCTATCTTGAAATTTTGTAAAGATGGATTTTATTGAAAAAAGGGTAAACTGAAGGGGTGAGGGGGAGAGGTATGCAATATTTACATATACAAAACTGATATATTTTGGCATGTATTGCTTCCATCCTTTTGGTCTCTTTCTTTCCATCTTAATCTGACTGAGAAAGACGCTCAATCTCTCTCTCTCTCTCTCTCTCTCTCTCTCTCTCTCTCTCTCTCTCTCTCTCTCTCTCTCTCTCTCTCTCCCTTCCTCTCTTTCTCTCTCCCCTAGTAAAGTTTAGTATTTCCCCTTAATTCTTTTTCTGAGAAGGGTTTTTGACAATTTTAGCAGTGCTGGGGGGGGGCATCAGACAAAAAGATTAGTAACTCTGGCTTTAAAGGACAGCTTCAAATTTATCTTTCCAGATTTTTTTCACATTATTGTTTTTCACTATTACATTCTTCATCTATTCCATCTGGATACTTAAGTTTGGAAGGGACCCATTGAGGACATTTGGACTTTATAGTTGAGCAAACTGAGGCCTAGAGAGGTGATATGACTGAATCTTTTTCACAAAGAAGGGAAGCAACATCACAGAGGATTGGTTCTAATCCCACTTCAGATATATTTCTTGTATGACCTTGGGTTTTAATTTCTCTGAGTCTCATTTTCTTTCTTTATCATTCAGCAAAAGTTTATTACTAGGTGTGGGCACATATTTATGTTTCACAGTCAACAGAGTGCCAGGTCTGAATTCAGGAAGACTCCCAAGTTCAAATATGACCTCATATACTTACTGAGGAAGTCACTTAACCCTGCTTCCTTTTCCTCTTCTGTACAGTAAACTGGATAATGAAATGGCAAATCACTCTAGTAGCTTTACCAAGAAACCCCCAAATAGGGTCACCACAAAGAGTTGAACGAGACTGAACGACAACAAAGTACTGCTCATTGCAATGGACAGAACAAAAGGAAGAAATAAAATGAGTAAATCCACTTTTGTTGCAGCAGTTTCTTTGAGCAGCCCTAATTCAATCATTAGTTTCACATAATAAGTGATGAGTTAGGCTCTTGTAACTAAACAGTTTAAAGTCAGACTCTTAGAAATCATCTTCCATCTTCTGCTGCTTTGCTGGAACTGCTTTTTTCACTGCCCTTTAATATACTTCCTTCCCTACAGAGACTTAAATATTTCCATTATAGAAAAAATAAAAAAATGCCCTCAAGTTTTGATACTTCCATAGCTTTGTCTTGTCCAGAACAGGTGAGTACAACTCTCTAGGGTCTTCAGTCTTTAGTGCCTCTCCCAAGGCAGCCAGTCTAAGATCTGTTACAAGGAAAGGAGAACAAAATAGAATCCTGGAGAGAAATAAGTAGTTCGTGAAATTTTTCAGTTTCTTTTCCTTCCTAAGCCATCATGCAAATCTGAAATGCCACTTGAATTGTTTCTGTAGTTGTATATTTAATTCTCCTCCCCAGCAAAAGACAAACTGAGTCAAATTACCTTTGTTGTATTCATAAGATATACACAACATTTAATTTTTCATTTCTTTCTCTTCTTTCAAAACTCACCTGGTGCAACAGGAAGGAGAAAAACATAAGGCAGTTAACAATAGATTTCTTCATCTTCTCTTTTCTTTCACTAATACTAGAGATTTCAAAGCCTTTTAGGTTGCTCTGCCATTCCTGTTGTTTTTATTATTTTTTTTGTAAGGCAGTGGGGTTAAGTGACTTGCCCCAGGTCACACAGCTAGATAATTAGTAAGTGTCTGAGGCTGAATTTGAACTCAGATCCTCCTAACTACAGGGCTGGTGGTCTATCCACTGTGCCACCTGGCTACCCCTGTTATTTTTTTTTAAATGTCCCATAAACCTAATCTTTCAGCCCTAGGCAAAACTGTGAACTAGACATTTTAAAAAATTCAAATCTATAAGCATTAATAAAGTACCTGATGTTTAGATTGCTATTATAGGCCCTGTGGAAGACATAAACTAAAATTAAGATATAACTTCCTGCCTTTTTTTTTTACTTCCTCTTCTCCTCCCACAATGGAATTTGTAGCTTAGTGAGAAAATAGGACAGAGATATAATATATAAGTGTATGGTGAGGATTTGTCATAATATAGGGCTGCTAATAATCTGGCTTCAAAATCAGGAGGACCTAGGTGCAAATCCTCTCTCAGACTATTTGCTGTTTTACCCTGAGAAGCTCATTTAACTTATAAGCCCCAGACAGCCACTCAAAAATATCAATATGCACTTGTAGCATTGTTTTCCAATAAGTGTAAAGATTAAAAATTTCTGAGAGACATGACAATTTAATCATTTTATTAATAAGTCAACATGTTAATTAATAAAACGATGGTCATTTAGCCTTCTCCTTAGACCAAAGGCCCCTTAAGATGGTGATCTCACAGTTTATATGTCCTTTGAAGAATAGGTCTTTCTGGGGGTACCAATCAATTCTGATTAGTTAACCCAATAAGAGGTGGGCTATATCAAAATGAGGGTCGCCTGGTGCATTGGGTTACCCATTTCTTAGTCAAAGAGACATTAATTTCTTATCATCTGTCTTGACAAAAGAGGGAATCAACACTTTGATGAGCAAACACAATGAGTAGGAATACATCTATTCACTCAAACTTAGAAATTCTTTTACTGTCTGATTAGATTTTGGCCTAGGTAAATTTTTAAGAGACATTTCTGACACTACATGGGAAAAACTTTGGTGCTTACACAATAATTAGCTATTAAATAAAAGAGCAATATTCATTTCTCACATAGGCTATTCTTTATGAAATCAGTGACCCATTAGAAAAAAGTATATAGGAGAAAAGCTATGTTCCTTTGATTTGCTTTAGGCAAGCAAATTAAATTTTTGTAAATGTATTGTGCTCCCATCTTGACTCTCAGACTCTCATTCAAATGTCTGAAGTATCTTGCAACTTTCTCCAATTTTATAATCTGGTAGGGGAGGGTAAACAAAGTTTATTGGGACCCCAGAAATCACATTTCAGCTGTGTATTTTACTTAAGAGCTAATGTAGTGTTTAATGTGACTTTTACAAGCTATCTTTTTTTTAGTCCTTTTATACATTATTGCTATTCATCACACTTTTGTTTCCCACTGCCCTAAAAATGCTTCCTCCTGGCTGTGGGGAAGAAATATTCTTAGCTAGTTGCAGATAGTCTCTCTTTCTGTACTCTGGATCGCAACACTTCATCCTAGTCTCTGCCTCCTCTCTATACAATTGAGTTCTGAAGCCTGATAGCATTTAGTCATATATAACTCTTTGTGACCCCCATTTAGGGTTTTCTTGGAAAAGATACTGGAGTCATTTGCCATTTCCTTTTTCAGCTCATTTTACAGGAACAGCGACAAGCAGATTTCTTTCTGATACCAGACTCATAGCTCTATCTACTGAGCCACCCTATTTGCCCATTCTGATAGTGAACTTTACATGTAATTGGCCTTTGCAACACTTGCTAGCAATTCTTATACTATGCCATTCCCCTTTTATGAGTTGCCTTTTCTAATTAGAATATAAATTTCAGGGCTGGGACTATCTTGCTTATTTGTGGGAGTCCCTTGCACTTTAATGAATATTACCCCCTCCCCCCACCTCTCCTTCTATGTCATCAAATCTCTTTTCTTCTCCATTTAGCCAAGGTACTTAAAAAGAAATAAAACTTTCCACAGCTGAGGCTTCTACTTCCTAGATATCCATACCATTTTCAAGTCCCACCACTCTACTAAAATTACTCTCTCCAAGATTACCAGTGATCTTATACAAAAACAATCTCCTTTTTTTCAGTTTTTATTCTCCTTCACTTCTCCATTTCATATGACACTGTTGTTGGTCACACCCTCCTCCCAGAGACTACTACTGCTTCTTTGTTTGACTTCTTGGCTAGAAACCTATTCAAATTCTCTTGTTACCTTTAACAGAGCCATCTCAGTCTTCTCTGCAGTTTCCCGTTTCTGATCACTTAAGGTGAGTGCTTTCCAAAGTTTCCCTGATGTCCCTGTGGCTTTGATTAACATTTCTGCAGAGATGACCCCTAAATCTTTATCTGTAATACTGATTTCTTTTATTAATTCCAGATTCATTTCTCTGATGACTTGGGGAACATTCTGCTGGATGTTCAAGTTGATATTATTATTGAACATCAACATGTTCAAACTGATGTTATCATTAACTTTTCCATAAATCCATAAGTATAATATTTTGAAAACTGTGTTTATTTTTCAAGGCAGATGGAGTTAAGTGGCTTGCCCAAGGCCACACAGCTGGGTAATTATTTTGTATCTGAGGCCAGATTTGAACTCGGGTATTCCTGACTTCAGGGCCGGTGCTCTATCCACTGCATCACCTAGTCACCCCTCTCTGTGGTTATTTTTGAGTCTTTTCCATGACCTTTATTTGCCAAGTTCTTTGGATTCTTCCTCCACATTTTCTTTCCTGTTCAAGCTTTTCTTTCTCACTGTCACTATAATTAAGCAATACAAGGACAAGCTAAAGGTCTCTTTTAAGAACTTTGGAATTTATTGTACATCATGGGAGACACCAACAGAAGATTGCTTGGCATGCTCATCAGAATGCAGAGCACTATGAGCAAGACAGAACTGAAGCAGCTTAAAGGAAACGTGAAATGCATAAGTTTAGAGAACCCATCTCAGGTGTTCACCTGGACTGTTTGTGGCCCACCTGGAGTACAGCATTCCAAACTCATATTGGGCTGATCAGCCACAGTCAGACACACTGTAACTTGTCTGTAATATAGTGATGCCGTTTGATTTTCTTTGATAGCAAAGGACAAGAAACAATCACTATAATTACCTTCACCCTCACTATTTGACTATATTTAAATAATTTACTATTGAGTCTTCCTCAATTGCTTTTTCATTTCAATTTGTCCTTTGCCTCAGTAATCTTTATTATGCAGCTTGGGTGGTAGAGTAGACGGCATGCTAGATCTAGAGCCATGAAGACCTGACTAAAGTTATTTAACTCCCTCGGCTTCAAAACTTTCTTTCTTCATCTGGAAAATCAATAATAGTAGTACGTTCCTCATTGGGTTGCTCTGAGGATCAGATAAGATAATATATTTAAGAGGGGAGAGGAAATAAGTATTTATTGTCTGTCACATACAGCCAGGCACTATATTAAAACTTTGAAAATATTTACTACTTTATGAATATCCCAAAATGTAAAGGACCTTGCAAATCTTTAAATCTTATCTGAATGCTAGCTATGATGATTGTTATACACAGATTTTATGTTCATCTTTCACTCAGAAATCTTCATTGGCTTCTTATAGCCTTTAGAATCAACTCAGCCTTCCATTAAAGCTCCTCCATAAGCTAATATCACTTTAGCATGTATTATTTCTCTCTTTGTAACCTGTGAAAAATGTCCATTGTGCAGATCACATTTGGGGGGACACCATACAGAACCTATCAATCAATACATACATTTGGGGCACAGTACAAATGGCTAAAAAGTTGAGGGAAAAGACAGGTTGGATTGTCTCTTGGAAATCTCAGGAGAAATACAATGATCCCAGATTTCTCTTGGAAACAAAGATTCATCTTTTTAAGACTAGGATTTGATTGGAGTTGTTAAATGATAAGAAATGGAAATACCAGTCGTCTTGTAAGAACTGGAATATGAGTATCACGCCTACAGGTGAATGGAGAGAAACCCAAAGATTGTTAAGAGGATAAGACATAACCAGTGAAGAACTTGAAAGAAGAACATAAGTAGAAATGAGAAAAATGTATGTGATAGGAAGCAGAGAGGGCTGATTGAATGGTTTACCATGACAGGTGTATGGCCAGAATGCTGCTCTGGTTTCCTGTCTTTGTCAGGAGAAAACAGGGAAGGCATGTTGGCTGGACCTACGGGGTAAACTTAATGAAAAACATGTAAAAAGGCAAGGGTTCTTAAATAGGAGACTGAAATATTTTTAAAAATATTTTTAATAGCTATTTAAATTGCTTTTTTGTAATCTTATGTGTCTTTATAAACTTAAAATTATACTAAGGGATCCGGGGAGTTAGATAGTATAATGGATAGAGCACTGTGTCTGGAGTCAGGAAAACCTGTGTTCAAATCCAGCCTCAGATACATTTCAGTGGTGACTTGATCATGAGCACCTTGGCCTCAGTTTCCTCATCTGTAAAATGAACTGGGGAAGGAAAGGGCAAATCATACCATTATCTTTGCCCAAAAAAAATCCAGATGGGTTCAGGAAGAGTTGGATGTGACTGAAATGACAACAAGAAGGGGTCTAGGCTGCCCTAAGTGGGGAAGGAAGGAAACAGTAATTTATTAAAAAAGAAGCTAAGCACTGTGAGAAGCTCTTTACAAATATTGAGTCTTACATCAACCTTGAGTTGAGGAAACTTAGTCACACAGGTTTAGTGACTTGTCCAGGAATATAAAGTTAGTAAATGTTTAAGGCTGGATTTGAGCTGGGGTCTTTCTTAAGCCCCAACACTGTCACCTAGGTACCTCTATGCTACACAAAAAAAGTTAACAATTGTACTGAGTCTCAATAGGATGGTCAGGTATCTTTGGAGGGAATATCAGAATTAAGACTCCATTTCTATTTGATTATTTGAGCACTTGCACTATTGTCCAAATTCACCTTCATGCTTTCATGTCCTTGTTCACATTGTTTCCTGTTCTGTGAACATTAACCCCCACACTTCCATAAATCTTTGCTATCATTTCAAGATTATCACCACCACTGTAGATAGTATTTTGTTTGAATTGCTTTTATTTACTTATTATGTAATACTGTCGATATTCTATTATAGCAAAGAAAGCTAAGTGTTCAGTAAGAATCTTGGACTCATGAGTCATGAAGACTTGAGATCAAATCCTCCCACAGACATTTATTACCTGTGGTTCCCCTGGGCAAGACACTTCTCAATCTCAGTTTTCTTTATCTGTAAAATGAGCACAATTGCTGCATTTACCTCTCAAGGCTTTTGTGAGGATGCAGTCTATCAGTAAGCAGGTATTAAGCCCTGGAGCTTTGCAAACCTTAAACACTATTATAAATGCTAGTTATTATAATTGTTTTTAACTGTTCCCTCTATTAGAGTCCTTTGAGTTCTGTGAGGACAGGAACAGTGTTTATTATCTAAGACTTCTCGGTTTTACACATAAAAGCTCCTGGATAAATGCTTTTGAATTCATTAGAACCACAGCTGGAAGTTGGGCTCCTTAGTAATGGTACATATACAAATAAAAGATGTCTGGCCTGTGATTTAATTCTCTTTCCAGGAACTAGAAAAAAACAGGACACAGATTGAAAATGCTTCAGAACTAGATGTGAGTAACTCTATACCAAGTGTTTGAAGGGAACCAAGTTTGCAAAGCCAAGATGAAGGAGTATTCCTGAAGAAATAACAACTTATTAATTGTGATTAAATACCTGAATTTTTCTTCTCAAAATGTAAAAGCTTTGGGAATTGGTCCTTGTTTTGAGGAGAAGTCAAGGACAGACAGTCTTATTTATTGTATTGCAAGAATTTGTCTTTAAGTGACTTCCTCTTAAAAATTAGGATCAAAATTGGTTTAGGGCAAGATATTTGACAGTTTGTGGGTAGGCTGGAAAGTCCTGTGAAAACTGAATTTATCTACTTTTTAATCATCTCCTTGACTAAAATTAAAATGGACTTTGAAAAGAAATACCAAAAGGCTTTTTTCCATAGATAAGATTGTGGTGTTTTATTTGTTGGAGTTTTTTAAAGTCTAAAATAGGTCATGGGAATGTAAACTAGAAACTACCAACTAATTTGCATGCCAATTAGTTTCTTGAGAACCCCCAAAGTAACTTTTATCTTGGCCAGTGCCATCACCAGATCTATAATAACTGAGGAAATGCTGTTGAAATTTTTGCCTATTTTTTATAATAGAATATTATTCCAGATTCTCAACATTTTAGTTTGAAAACTTTCCCTACAAATAGAATAACTTTTTTTTTGGAAATTCCCTAACATTCAAAGTACTGTATATGTGGGTACATGAAAGTATCTGTGGGTGGGCTGGTGTGGGTGGGTTGGGAGGCGGTAGGAGACCCCACCAAACACTAAGGACATAAAATGAAGGGGAGAAGTTAATTTGATGCTGAGCTCAGAGCTTCTGGAAAAGTTCTAAGTCACATCATAGAATAATAGATTTAGTGTTGAAAGGAACCTTAGAAATCATATCTTCCAACCCTCTCAATTTACAGATGATGAAATGGAGACCAGAAAAGTAAAATGATTTGCCACAGGTCACAACGGCAGTAATTCAATTCAACAAGCATTAATTAAGAGCTTTTCATGTGGAAAAGATTAGTTATAAGAGATATCAATTTTAAAAATTGCCTGCCTCTTTAATTATCATAATGAGATAGCATTTATTTTATGATTCAAGGTTTGTAAATTGGTTTATAGGATGCAAAGAATGCTCTTTAAAAATGTTTGTTTCCTTCTTTATGTTAATAATAATGAAAGGAAGCTTATATTAAGCATTTATTTAAAGGCAGCCACTGTTTGAAGTACTGTGCAGATTTGTCTCAGTTGATCCTCACAACAGCCCTGTGAGGTAAGTTTTATTATCTCCATTTTATAGAAAGAAACTGAGGTAGGCAGAGTTAAGTGACTTGCCCAGGGTTACACAATTAAACCAGGTTTCCCTGACTCCAAAGGCCAGCACTTCATTCACTTTGCCACTGAGATGCCTCAAATTAAAGCTCATATTTTGGTGAGATTTTACATAATATTATATAATATTTTACATAATATTTACATAATATTATCTTATTTGATCCTGCCAGTAAACCTGTGAGGTGAAGGTGCTACCATTATCCCCAGTTTATAGATAAAGAAACTGAAACTGGGTGAGGGGAAACAACTTCCCCACAGCTACATAAGTAAGCTAAGACAGAATTCAAACTCAGAATTTCCACATTCCAAGTCCATTACTCTATTCACTGAACTACTACCTGCTCTCTTCTTGAATCTTGGGCAGGTAACTTTTTGATTTTTTTTTAAAGCAAAATAGCACAGTGTTCCAAGTGGCCTGTTCAATTTCTAAAATGTAATAAAAAGTCTTCCCATGTTCTTTCCATAAATGGTAATGAATGAAAGACTTTCCACAGTTCTCATTGTTTCTTAAGGAAAATAGTATTTCATCACATTAATATATCACAATTTATTCAGCCGTATCTCAGTTGTTAATTGAAAAAAATACATCTCAAAAGAGTATTGAGGGAAGGATAAAAAAGATATTGAGGTTTTTAGGAAGGATGAGTCCACCCAAGGAGCTAAGTGTGAAGATTATGTTAGGACAAAACAAGATTCTACTTTATTAAGAAAATTTTGGTTTAGAGATCCTTAAAGATTGTAAAAGTAAGATTCAGCCATTGCCATTTCAAACTTACCACATTATTATTATTATAAATCATGTCTTCTGTGAAATCAAAACACAAATACAAGTCAGATTTTCCAGAATAAATGTGATTTAAAGTTAAAAAATGATGTTCTAAGCCTTATCCCCAAATCCATCTACTCCATAGGATGATATCCTTTGAATAAGAAAAAAAATGAGAAGATTCAGTTTTTCTATTTTATTTCCATGGTATGGCACCCCCCCCCCCCGCCCTTCCCCTAGGAAAAAGAAAAAGAAAAAAACACTAAACAAACCCTTCATTATGACTCTACCAAATTGCCAATAAATCCAGTCCTATTTTTGAGGGCTCTTTCAGTGTGACACAGTGACCTTGTAGTCCCAAGTGTTAGTACAGCTGGTCTTCAGACATAGCAGCTTCATATAATAAATAGTTAATTCATATAGAAAGGAATTACTGGCACAGGATGAACATCTGTCTTTCTAATTTAAAGCTAGTCTTTAATAAGGATTTCCGGATGATAAAAATCACTCATTCAATCATAGATCAATGATCTCTAAAATAAAAAAAAAATTGGAAGGGATGAAACTGCAGAATATTTTAAAATGACATTTTAAAGTCAAGTCAATTGTTGATGAGAAAATGCTCTTAATTAATATTTCATGGTGTCCTTATAAGGTCTAAACTAATAATTTCTTCTTGGAAAGACAGCATAAATCGAGCGCAGGGACTTTTAATAACTAAGATGATGTGATATTTTATTTTTTAGACATAGACATACCACCTCTGCTGCATTCTGACAGTTTTACTTTGGTCATACTTAGGTCCCTGTTTTCTGATCTGTTTTAAGGACCCCTGGTTTTCCATGTCATATATGAGGAAGAAAGTGGGCTGGAAACACATGCTTTCAAATCAACTTCAAGCTTTTCTGCAAAAACCTGCCTTCTTCAGATTTTCAAGTTACTCAAAGTGCAATGGATGGGCCTAAATAGCCTACAGCTACTACCCCATCACCTCTTTTATTTTTAAAAGATTTTATTTTATTCTGAATTTAAGAAATAAAACAAGCATTTACATGACAGAATATTTTTAAAAGATTGTACATGAAACTACAAATCTTTTATGTTACAACTTACTATTCCTTTTAAGTATATAATAAAGTTATCATGTAACTTTCTTTTTTTCTTTTTTCTTCCCTCCCCTCCCTAGACACAAATGTGTGTGTGTCTGTGCGTCTTTTTGTTTGTATGTGTATGTGTATGTATAAAACCATTCTATACATACTTATCTTTATCATTTTTTCACTGGATGAGGATAACATTTTCCTTCATATGTCATTTGTGGTTAATAATAGTTAAAGTGACTTAGTTACTCAAAGTTGTTTTCAAAACAATATTTTTGTTACTCTCTCAATGCCACTCTTGTAAAAAAGTGGCATAAAAGATATGAGAGAAAACCTTTGAGAAAGGAGGTCTTGGAGGTGAGCTACTCATATATCAAGAGTTAGAGATAATAGATATTTCCTTTATTTTATTGGGAACCTTATAATGCTAGGGAACTTTTAAGTCTCTTAACAAGTTGGATGTATCCCCAACCTGCTGTTAAGAAATTGTAAGTCAAAGATTTGGAATGAGAATACATCAAGAAACATCTTATTAATCCTCTTCATTTTCTAGAGAAGGAAACAGACCCAGAGAGGAGAAAATATTTGTCCATTGTCACATGATTGTAGGTACCAGCATTTGGACTCAGGTTCCAAAACCCCAAGTTTTGGGGGAAAATTTGGGACTATGCCCAATATTTATGCTGTGAGAAGGCATGCATGGATTGGTTTCCACACCATTATAGGGAATATATAACATGTTATATGATATATATGAGTATATGATATATATGAGATATATGAGTATTAAAAAGTGGTTCTATTAGTATTTGCATACCAATGACATTTTTTCTCTGAAATTTTAAAAATGAAATTCATATTTCTCAAATTCTTGTGTCCAGCTTTCTGGGGACCATGAAAAGAGATTTAATTTTCTCTTGGTCAGAAATTTTCTTGACTCTTATCTTTGCTTTGGTATTTCATAGTTGACCACTTCCCAAAATATATGTATATGGAATTCATCAATATATTTTAACACTTATAACAAATGTTTCATTTTATAATTAATTTGGGAAATACAAGTCCTGAGGAATTGTATCAGGAACATAAAGACTGGTCTAATCTGTGAACAACTCTAAGAAGGGTAGCTACAAATCTGGATACCTGATTTAGGAGTAGAGGTGGAATTTTTTTCAGGGCAAAAGGGTGCCCAGGCACAGATAGAAGAATGGAGTACCTGGTTCACAGTCAGGAAGTCCTAAGTTCAAATAAAGTTTTAAACACTCCATAGCTGTGTCTTGATTCTGGGCAAGTCATTGAACCCTGTTGGCCTCAATTTCCTCATCTGTAAAATGAGCTGCAGAAGGAAATGGCAAACCATTCCAGTATCTTTGCCATGAAAACCCCAATGGGATGATGGAGATTTGGACATGACTGTAACGAATGAGCAATAATAATGGTCCCAAGAGATCTCACTCAAGGATTTGATTTAGGATTTCTGGAAGATATTATATATAATGTGTAGACTAAAAAGATTATTTATTTCATGTTACTTTATGGCAAAAAGATCTTTCCAAAGCAAAGAACCATTTGTTACTATTACCATATGAGTCTTAGCCAAAACTGCTTTAGTTACCTTGGGATGAAATTGATATTCAGGATATACTTCCATTGTTTTGACTACCTGTAGGCTGCATTGCTGAGGGTAACGCAAAGGTTACAAGGCACTGTCATGGTTAGCTTTAGAATTAATTTTGGAAGGTAACGAAGATTTGTTCAGTAATTACATTGCTACTGCTTCTTAATAAAATCACCTTTATTTAACAAAGGTTATGGAACCTAATATCATTTGAAGCTACTTAGAATAAAGTTGTTGGTAAATACCAGGAAACAGTTTTTTGTTTGGGGCATGTAAGTGGTGCAATAGTGCCAAGCCTAGAGCCAGGAAGACTCGTCTTCCTGAGTTTAAATCCAGACTTGGATAATTACTAGCTTTGTCATTATAGGCAATTTATTTCACCCTGTTTGCCTCAGATTCCTCATCTGTAAAATGACATGAAGAAGGAAATGGTAAACCACTGCAAAAAAACCACAAATAGGGTCCTGAAGAGTTGGATACAACTGAAATAAGTTGTTTTAATGGGTGTGTGTGTGTGTGTGTGTGTGTGTGTGTGTGAAAGGTGATATTGAAGGGACCATGAGGTCATCTTTGAAGTTGAAAAAACTGAAGTCACAGAGTTTATTAGGGACAGAGCCAGAATTTGGAATCTTCTGATTCCAAAATCTACCTTTTGCCTATACCACACTGCCTCCCCAGCTTTGGAAAAGACTCTCTGAGAAGTTTTGGTTTTAGTAATATGTCTTAGACTTACTAGAAAGCAAAAACAATATCTTTCTATCATTTCTTGAAACATATATTGGGGGGGGGGGATAAAATGATTTTCTCCTAAGTTTCTCCACAGCTTCACTAAAGAACATTGGCAAGTTGTGGGTTGGAGTTTAGGAGTGTTAATCACTAATTTTGTTTAATATATTTTTCCCCAAGTATTTAAGGTATACCCCTAAATCACTTGAACATCTTGCCAAGCTTTAATCAAAATATGAAAAGGGGAAAATAAACTTTATAGGATTTAGAAATGGAAGAAACATGTGAAGCTAAGCCTTTTTTAACAGTTGAAAAAATGAAAATCTTAGAAGTGAAATGAAGTGGCTGACTCAGGGTATACAGAAGCAAATAGCAAAATTAGAATTTGAATACAGAGTGGATGACCCAAAATATGTTATTTTTCTGTTATTTTTTTTCCCACTGCTCATACTTTTCCCTTTCCTAGATTAGATCAATTTTTAGCCACTGTTATCTTTTTAAGGGTCCTGGCTACAGAATAGGATTAAAATAGAAATGAAGATCTGACATGGTGGCACAGTTTTATAGTCTCAGCTACCCAAGAAGCTGAAACTAGTGTCTCTTGATCTTGGAGCTGTAGTATATTATGTGTATTGGGGGTTTGTATTTAGTTCAGTAAAGGGTTGAACTTACCCAGGTTAGAAACAGAATATATAAAAGCTCTCATGATGATCAAAAAGTCAGATTTACTTATTGATAGGATAGCCTTTTCACTTAGCACCAAATCATGATGGGGTGGGGGTGGTGGAGAGACAGATGGGAAAGGCTAGGAGGAAGAGAGAAAGCCACAGGTATTATGTTCTACAGAATGATGCACATTACTTTCAAAATTTAAGGTTTCATAAAACTAACTAAAATAGAATATTTAAAGTATTTTATAATAGTCTACCTTTGAAGAGCAGCCTCATTCCAAAATGGTGAAAGTAATTTTAGTTAATACTCACTTGTTTGGTAATTATGTATTATCCTGTACTCTGGAGAGGGATTGAGTTATGAAAGCAGCATGAAACAGATTATGATCTCACCCTAAATTCCTTATAATATCTTCCAGACCCAAATTGTCCATAAATCAGCCCAGAGCATATTTGAAATTCCAGATGTTTTCTAACCCTCTTTTTGTTCTTTTAGAGTCACTGACAAAGAATTCTACCCCCCCAACCCCCATTCCCTGGGTCATATGAAATGTTGCCAGTCTATCTTGTTACTTGGAAATTTTGTTTCTAAAGAAATTCATCCCAGTGCTGTTTTGCCCTCAAGTATGAAAGTGTTTTTAAATGTAATATTAGGATACTGGTGATAGGGCTACATGCTTTGGAATGACAATAACTGTGTATTTTTTAAAAGCTACTTCTTTTTGTGGGATTTGGTTTCCTTCCAAAAAAAATCATTACTTTAAAACCTTTAAAAGGGACCTATACTTGTGTTTTAGACTTATAAGCAGAGAAACTTCTGCTTTAAAACTTCAGTGTATTTGTGATTCTGCAGATTCTAATCCAAAGACAGCTTCTCATCCAGCTTGATTCTTATCTAAAAGTCTTTGTAGGTTCTTCAAAAAGAATTCACCAAATGGGATGGATAGGTTCCTCTGTTTCTTTAAAAATTTTGTTGACAATCTATAGGGGGAATGTCAGTTTTGTTGATAGGTTCTTTCAGTTGTGACTCTGACATGTTTGGGGTTTTCTTGGCAAAGATACTACAGTGGTTTTGACCAGTTCATTTTACAGATGAGGAAACTGAGGCAGAGTTAAGTGACTTGCCTGAAGTCACATGGGAAGTGTCTGAATCTTAATTTGAACTCAAGTAGGCAACTCTAGGGCCAGCATTCTATCCACTTTGCCACCTAATTGCCCCTAGGGAAAGTATATATGAAGTAATTTTGTGAAAGTCACAAGTGGTTTTGAAGATGGGCAAAGACCTCACATAGCAATTGGCTATGGAGTTTTGTAAGAAGCAACAGATTTTAAAAGATGGAGTTTTATCCTCAGATTAAAGTTGTTCATAATTGGACTTTTATGGTAGCATAAAATAATTTGTCTTTATTAAATATTCTTTTGGATTTTGAAATCATTACTCATCCTCATCTTTTCCTATTTTAGTTCTGAGCCTTTGAATGACTTCAATTTGAAGTCATTGTTTCTCTAGCCAAAAACTGTACTCCTTGGTGGCCTGCCTAATTTCATTCTATAATGGGAAATCTGTGTTCTTTATCTACTTTATTTTTCACTGTCAATGGTCATCTCCATTGACCAGCAGAAGGTTCCAGGACTTCATGTCATCAAATCAGCACAACAGACCTCAACAAATGGGTATTTCTAAACTCTCTCTTCTATTTGGGATTTACATGATTTACATGAGACACCTGACATGATATAGATGACCCCCCCCCAGTGAACACTGTCCTCTTAGTTTGCCCCCTTCCCCACAAAAGATAGAGAAACCTCAAAAATACTGAGAGAGAAAGAAAAGTGTACTTCAAACGGTGTTCAGATTCTAATGGCTCTGTCTCTGGGATGAGTTGCCTTCTTTATCATAAGTCCTTCAGAGAAGTTGCCTCACTATTTTTCCCACAATTGCTATTACTAGCTGTATTTCCCTCCATTCTATTCCTTCCTACTCTCATTTCTTCTCTCTCTCTCTCTCTCTCTCTCTCTCCTTTCACTCTGTTCAGCTCCCTCCTGTGTCTTGTCTATATATATGCTTCTTCTAACTGCTTTTATAAATGAGAAAGTTCATGTGAGTTATCAGTATCTTCTCACCATGCAGGAATGCAAACAGTTCAGCATCATTAAGTTCCTCATATTGGTCCTTCTTGTCTACACCCTCTATGGTTCACCTGAGTCCTATACTTGGGAGATCAAACTTTCTGTTCTGGCTGTTTCAATAGGAAAGTTTGAAAGTCCATCTTTTCCCCTGAAAGAGGATGTTCACTTTTGCTGGATAGTTGATTCTTGGTTGTAAACCAAGATATTTTGCCTTCTGGAATATCATATTCCAAGCCCTACAAGCCCTTAATGTAGACACTGCCAGATCCTTTGTAATCCTAATTATAGAGCCATGGTAGTTTTGGTATTTTGTCTGACTTGGGAATTTTGGGATTCGGCTATAATATTCCTTGGAGTTTTTCTTTTGGGATCTTCTGAAAGAAGGTGATTGGTGAATTCCCTCAATTTCTATTTTACCCTATGCTTCTAGGATCTCAGGGCAGTTTGGCTATATTATTTCTTGAAAAATGAAATTAAGGCTCTTTTCCTGATGGTGACTTTCAGGTAATCCAATAATTTTTAAATTATCTCTTCTGTTATCTGTTTTTGAGGTCAGTTATTTTTCCAATGAGATATTTTACATTTTCTTGTAATTTTTGCTTCTTTTGGTATAGTTTTATTTCTTCCTGATTTCTTGCAAAGTCATTTTAGTTCCATTCTACATCTTTAAAGAGTTATTTTCTTCAGAGAGCTTTTTTATTTCCTTTTCCAGCTGGACAATTCTGCTTTTTGTGGAATTCTTCTCATTTTGCTTTTGTGTTGCTTTTTTCATTTGGCCCAAACTGGTTTTTAACATCTTATTTTCTTTAGTATTTTTTTGTATTTCTTTTACCAAGTTGCTGACTTGGCTCTCATGATTTATCTGCATCACTCTCATTTCTACTCCCAACTTTTCTCTACACTCCCTTAATTGCTTTTTAAAGTCTTTTTTTGAGCTCATCCATAGCCTGAACCCATTTCCTATTTCTTTTTTGGATACAAAAGTTTTGATTTTGATAACTTCTGATTATGTATTTTGGTCCTTCATGGATCAAAATAATTTTCTAGGGTCAGATTGTTTTCTTTTTCTGTTGTTTACTCATTTTCTCAGCCTATGACTGATTTACTGTACTTCCAAAGCTTTGGGGGTTTTTGGGGGGGATACCCCCACTGGGACCTTAATGCCTTCAATGCCTTAAGAGAGGCTCTGACTCCTTTCTTACCTATGCTCTGGTATGTAGACAACCACAGGCCCTCCCTTCTGCCCTGGAGCTGTGAAGAGGGTCCTTGCTGGGCTATGGTAGTATGGGGCCCAGACTGCAATCTGGATCTGAGTGTGGGCAAACAGCATGGTCCTGCTCCAGGGAGAACAGAGAGATCTCTGAAGTCTCCCTGACCCTCTGTCTGTGGGCTGGGAGCTCTGGAAGTGCTGGGTGGCTCTGCTGACTTCTGCTGCAGGTTCTCACTGCAGGGCTGTTCTGAGGTCATCACTCGACTTCGTGCTCACTCTGGTGCAGCAGAATTCTCTCACTACCTCTTCAGGCTGTCTCTGGTGATTCCTGGGCAAGAGATCTGGAAACCACCCACTCTGCTGGGGACCCAGGTGCCCCCAGACCTAGGTGCTGCCTATGACTGTTCCTGGAAGGCTGGAGCTGATTTGCTCTGACCAGGCTAGGCTGCAGCTGTGACTTTTTCCAACCCCTATCCCAATGAAATAGACTTTTCTGCAGATCTTCTGAGTTGTCTTGGACTGGGTCTTTCTGTGGGTTCTGCCCCTCTAAAATTTGACTAGTGTCATAATTTGATGATTTTTGGACTTTTGGGCGGAATGAGTTTCTGGAAATTCCTGCCTTCATGCTGCCATCTTGGCTCTGCCTTAAGTGTCATTTGTACAAAAAATTAGAAAAAACTAAACTTCACTAGTATTTTATAAGACAGGCAGTAGGCATAATGGATAAAGAAACTGATTTCAGAGCTAGAAAGACCTAAGACAAAGTGTTTCTGAATACTATCCCTAAAAGAATCACTTAACCTCTCTGTTTTAAGCAATTCTCTACTACTATATATTGTATAGAAAGTGCTGATTTATAATGTTGGGAAAAAAACTTTCATTAATTTAGACTTGTACCAATGAAACTACATGTCTGATTCCTATCTCTAATGTTGGATAGTGACACTGCTTTATACCTAATGTCAGATAGTTAACATTAGCCCTCTCCTTGGATCCTTTGGTTAAGTGATCAAACTTCACATAAATCTTCTGCCCATCAACAGAGGTTATAAAAACCGGGAGAAATTGCAATTCCATATTAACTTGTAGTGAGATTGAGCATGCTTATAAACTGGAGTGGGTTTACATTATAAGTAGCAAACTTTGTGCTTCTCAGATGCCCCGCATACCTGGGCAACTGGGTTAATATAAATCATCTTGTTTCCTCAGCCCTTTAATGAACAGAAGAGGAGACTATCCTTACCCATCTCTGCAACTCTCCCTTCTTTTCTTCTTTAAAAATTTCTTCCAATTAGCATTTATTTTTCCTCCCTTCCAAGAACAAGGAAAGGAAAAATCTTGTAAAAAACCTATAGCAAATGTTGTGTATAGTCAGCCAAATCAAATTTTCATACTGTCATGTTTTTTAAATTTCACATTCTACACCCTGACTCCATACCTTTTCTGGCAGGAAGTTGGTACGTTCTTTAACATTTATCTGGAATCATTGATACTTATTGCATTGATTGTAGTTTAGTTTTTTAAAGTAATTTTTACAGTGCTGTAGATACTGTATAAATTGCTGTCCTGGTTCTCCTCACTTAGCTCTCTATCAGTTCATGCAAATCTTCCCAGGTTTCTCTGAAGTCACTTCCTTTGTCATTTATTACAGCACAATGGTATGTATCCATATGCCATAATTTATTGAGCAGTTTCCTCTTTTTTCATTCTGACTATCTCAACTCCCTAGGACAGCATTTGGGGGAGAAGGAGATGGGTCTATTCAGTCTATATGAGAAAGGCAAAGTAAGTTCTTGGGTCATGAAATACAGAATCAGTGTTGATTTGTAACAGAAAAGTGATAAGGGATTATATCCCATTTGGGGGAAGAGAAGAGAATAATGGAAGTTTATGATGTATGTCATCTTAGCTTTTCCTAATTCTATTCTCTTAGGTAGTCTGTAAGGTTTCATCTACCTTTTTCCTTTTTCCTTCACTGTCCTTTCTTCCTACTTAGATGAACTTTATCTGCTTAAAACAATGAGTTTTGTTTTTATAACGAGGAGTAAGTAAATCCTGGTAAAAAAAATCCTGGTTTTTGTTTTCTGTTGTGATTGAGAACTGAAGGGACTAAACTGTATTTAAGAGGTAAGAAATTGAAATTGTAATTATACTGGGTGGGCTAAAAAGTAGGAAGTTAGTATGAAACTAGGTCACTCCTAGCAATCACAGGTGTCTCATGAGACTCTTCCCTAGTCTCTCTTCTATCCCTCTGAAGTTTTTGCTTAGTTTTCTCATTAGCTCCCATAGCTTCAGTTTTCATCTTATAGCAAAGCTCTGACCTTAATCTCCCAGAACAAAACTGGTTACTATATCTTTTTTTTCCTCTTGTCTCTCTGTTTCCCTATCTCTGTCTCTCTCTGTCTTTGTCTTCTTTCTCTCTCTTTGACCCTCCCTCTCTGTCTCTCTCTCTCCTCTCTCTCAGTACTCTTTAAGGGTCGGCAATGGGGAAAGGGCTGATATCTTTTCTGTAAAGTTTGTTTCTGTAAAGTTTCAGCTTGATCCCCCCATTCTAGTGTGTTTTGCTCTCAGTTAACCACCATTAATTAACACTAAAGTTCTTTTTTTGCCAATTAATATTGTTTAACTTTTATACGGAGATATTGACTTCATAAATATTAGCAAACCAGAAGTTTTTGCAGGGATGGGACTAGGGAGAGCAGTCCTAAGACTTCAGTTTTTACGCAGAATTTTAATTTCATAGAATTTAGTTTCTACATTAGCTCTTCCAAGTTCCCTTCCAAATACTACTTAGCTGACAGATGAATCTGTCTCTTAGCTATTGGTGTGCTCACTGTGGTTTTGTTATTTTGGACCCTATGTTGTGATGTCTTACAGTGCTGCCCATTAAAAATTAGGAATTTTTCCCCCTAATACATGAATATAGGTAAAGGTATTTCTTGATAGAGGCAAAAAAGATATTTCCATTAAATTTAATAAGAATGTTTTAGTTATTAATATATAGGTACTTTGCCAAAATAGGGCCTGCCTTGGAAAACTTACATTTTACTGAGAGGAAGCAACATGCACAAAAATAAGTAAATATAAAATATGTTCAAAACAATTAGTTTCCAAATAATTAGGGTAAGGTACTAAAGAAGGGAAGTATCTCAAGATTTCTTAACGATATTTCTACAAACTGATTTTTTTTTGAGTAGCTAGCTTTTTTTCAGTTAAATAAGGGAGAATAAAGCAATATATTTTTCACCTATCAATTACCCTATTACCTTTAATAATGGTGATTTGGGGAACTATAGTTTGTAAAATGGGTAGCTAGGTGACACAGTGGATAATACTGGACCTGAAATTTGATTTCAGACCCTTATTAGTAGACCCTGGCCAAATCAAATAACCCTATTTGCCTTAGCTCTGCATCTGTAAAAAGATCTGGAGAAGAAAATGGTAAACTACTTCAGTATCTTTACCAAGAAAACCCTAACTGGGCTCATGAAGAATCAGACACTACTGAAAAATAACTGAACACCACAACCATACAGCCCTTAAATTCTTCCCATTTCAACTGTGACAGTCATTAAAATAAACTTAAATTAGAGCTGAACTCATCAAAAAATGGCAAAGAATTTTTAAAAATGAAGCTAACTCAGATTGCTCTATCTAAAAAGGTATTTGTGCCACTAATAAAGGGAAATTTATTTTTAAATATCTGTTTCTCTTTATCTCATCTTTTTAGCTTTAGATATAGATGTATTTCTATAAATAATGACTACATATCTATGCATTTTGGGGTCATGCTCAAAAATGCTTTACTCTTAGAGGTGTGGGATCAGTTTGTTTTAAGTGCTGAATTGGAGTATTTTCCTTTTCCTTCTCCTGACTTGCCACAAATGACAAAGTTGCTTCCCCTATTTTCTTTCTTTTAAAAAAGTTTTCTTTTCCAATTACATATATAGTTTTCACCATTCATTTTCTGTAAGATTTTGAATTCCACATTTTTTTCTGCATTCATATTTTCTCTCCCCTCTCCCCCCCATGACAGGAATAATCTGATAGAAGTTATACATGTAAAATCTAAACATATGTCCATATTACTCATGTTGTGAGAGAAGAGTCAAAAGAGAAAAAACCATGAGAAAGAAAAAAAACATAAAATAAATTTAAAAAACTGAAAACAACATGTTTTTAGACTTCATAAATCTCTGAATGTGGATGGCATTTTCCATCACTTGATCATTGTACTGCTAAGAACTAATGATAGACCAAATCTGTCATAGTTGATTATTTACACAATGTTGCTATTAATATGTACAATGTTCCCTTCACTCAGCATCAGTTCATGTAAGTTTGTCCAGCTTTTACTGAAATCTACCTGTTTGGGGCAGCTAGGTAGAACAGTGGATAAAGCACCGGCCCTGGAGTCAGGAGTACTGGGGTTCAAATCTGGTCTCAGACACTTAGTAATTACCTAGCTGTGTGGTCTTAGGCAAGCCACTTGACCCTATTGCCTAGCAAAAAAAAAAAAAAATCTACCTGTTAATGAACCAGTTTCTTAATAATGCACATCACTAATTGAATTTTACTTGGACAGGGAAAAATCCTGTTAATTGAGAAAAGAACCAAATAGAAAACATGTGACATTTAAAAGCAGTGTTACCTACCTGACATGTCTGCCACTCTGCTATAAAATCTAATGATTAGAAAATTTGGCCCCATTTACCCTTTTTTTCTGTCTTCATATGTCCTTTATTTTTAATTTGTGTAGTTATTGGAGCAACTTAGTCATTTTAACTATTATAAATAAAAGCTGTACCTAGAGATATTTATTTAAAGTCATTTGAAGGTGTATCTGTACACACTTAAAGGGAATTGATAAAATCAAATGCAAGATACCAGTTAAAAAAATCAGAAAGTTGGAACCCAAAAGGTGGTACCATAATATTAATTTATCTTTAATAGTTGGAGAGTCATTGTGGTATATTAGATAGCCAGAAAGATCTGGGTTCAAGTCCTGCTGTTGACATTTACTAGCTGATGTATCCTGGGCAAATCACTTAACCTTAAGACTAAACAAAGTTGGTGAAGTCTTTCTTGTGCTGGTTGGGAGGAGTTTGCTTATCTGAGAGTTATCTATACTCATGAAAGTTATCTATACTCATGAAATCACAGGTTCAGTCCCTTTGTCTATCCTTTAGTCCTTTATCTTGAGGAAAGAATAAACTAAGACTTCTGTTTAGGAAACAGTAAAAATAGTAAAGTGATTTTTATTCATATTAGAAATTATAAATACTGAGTTAAGTAGGTTTGTTTCTTAAATTCTTCATCCCCAACCAACCTCTGCTTGAACTTCTCATTTCCAGGGTAGAACTTTAAGTAACATCCTATTTCATATAGCAGAAGACAGATAGTGAAGAAGCTGACCACCCACTGCTTAAGGGACTTTATAGTATTTTCTTGCTTTAGAAAACATTAATTTTATTTTTATGTCAGTCATTTCTCCATGGTCCCACCTCATCCATGATTTCAATTTTCTGTTGAAATTAAAAAAAAACAACAAACCACAACAGTTGTTCAAAAATAAAGGATACAATAACCCCAACTATGTATTCAACATTTTGCTTTTATAGTCTAATGCCTGTAACAAGAGGAGGGAGCTTTCTGCATTAATCTTCTTTTTGTTCAAAATTGGTTCTATAATCATTCAATCTCACCTCCTTTTTGTATTTTTTTCATTTTTATTACTGTAGTACTTATTTTTCTTTTGGTTCTGATCACTATATTAGTTTGTGCAAATTTGGTTATTCTCAATTGCTTGGAGCTGTATTCTCTTCATGATTAATAATGTTATATTTTTTTCTTATAATCTGGAACTTCAGGAATTCAACAACAAAAATGCGTTGTGAATCTCTAGAGTAATTTAATATACTACTCATAAGTTCTTTTTAGATTTATTCATTAACTTATAACTTGCTTATACTAATTAACAATTTTACTGCATCAAGTTTCATTAAAGAATTTTTAGCATTTGGACCATGAAAGACTAAAAAGAAATCACTGCTGGAGATAGATCTGTGAGCTTATATATGCCATAGTTCCACCATTTCCTTTATTTCAGTTGTTTACCAATGAAAAAAATGTTGCTACACAAATATTTTGGTACATGTTAAACCTTTCTGTTTTTCCTGTAATATTTTTGTCAGTTGTTTCTATACTGTTTATTAATGTGTATATGTATATATCATTTACTTAGCACTTTCAAGTTTGAAATATTCTGACTGTTAATTAATTGCTTGTCAAGTCTTGGTGTCTTTTTTATGTGCAATTGGTTGTAAAATAACTTGAGTATTGCTTAAATCTATAATTTACTTTCTACTGGACCTTAGATAAAGCACCACTATTTAAAATGGCATGATAGTCTCCTCTCTTCATCCCCCATTAAAAGAAAATACTTTTTAAAAACTATAAATGAAAAATTAGTGATTGATTTTTTTAAATAAATTTTAAATTCTTATATTAAAGGTACATTGTTTTGTCTTGTTTTCTTTTGAACAGATGGGTTTAGGTCATGAGCAAGGATTTGGTGCCCCCTGTTTAAAATGCAAGGAAAAATGTGAAGGTTTTGAACTACACTTCTGGAGGTAATGTTTTTAAACTTAGAAAATTCCTCTCTCTATGGCAATAATTACTTCACTTTTTTTGGACAGTGAGAGAGTACCAAGTTTTCTGGCATGATTGCTAATGCAGATCTTTAATTCTTTATTCTGAAATGTGAATAAAATATAAAGTTCTCCTTTCTCACTGTCAGTACATTGTAATGAGCTAATTGGACCACAAAACTTTGTCTTAAAGGGATTGATTTGTTCATTTTCCTTTTAAATTGCCTTTAGTTCTGCAAAGTGGGATCTAATTATTTTTGTAGTAGCAAATGAGTCTTTTATTAGTCTGTTGGGATTACATCTTTATTTGAGAATTCTCAACATATTCCACAAAGCAGTGCCTCAACTAATCTCTTTCTTCAATAGTATTATCAATGTGTTATAATAAAATATAAATATAATAAAAATTTGAGGAAATTCAATTATAACCTTATTTAACTGTTAGTTTGAGAGGTAGACCAACTGATCAGCAATATCATTACTGAAATTAAGCTATCACATTATTTCTATGGTATGTAGTTAAAAAATTATAAATTGAGTGTCAGGAGACCTAAGTTCAAAGTTCTAGTTCTGACAGTTACTGTGTGACTGTAAGCAAATCACTTGGCCCTTAATTTTCTCATCTGTAAAATGGATATAATAATAATAATAATGATAATAATAATAATAATAATAAACAATGTCACCTAGTTCTAAGGCTGTTGTGAGGAGAATATTTTGTAAACTTTTAATCCTTATATAAAGGTGAGTTAATTAATGATTATTGCATTGAATGAGTGCTTATAATATGCCAGTAACTATATTAGACACTTGGAACACAGACAGAAATGTAAAGACTCTCCACTTTTAAAAGACTTACAGATTACTGGAGACTAAAGGGTAGTGAAACATGTATCCAGTAAAGATTTATAAAAAAATAAAAATAATTTTGAAAAAGGAAAGAGAAGAGCATTTGAACTAGGGATGATTAAGAAAGGTCTCATGTAGAAACTTGGCACTTGGGACGGCTAGGTGGCGCAGTGGATAAAGCACTGGCCCTGGAGTCAGGAGTACCTGGGTTCAAATCCAGTCTCAGAAACTTAATAATTACCTAACTGTGTGGCCTTGGGCAAACCACTTAACCCAATTTGCCTTACAAAAAAAAACCTTAAAAAAAAGAAAGAAACTTGGCACTTGACCTGAGAAGGCCGAAAAGCAGCAGTAGGCAGAGAGTATTTTCTAGATACAATGGACAACCTTTCTAAAGGCATACATACAGACTATAGCTAGGATACCAGACTCAGAGAACTGCAAATAATACAGTTTATTTGGAATGTAGACAGTGTAATGGATAAAGAATCTGGAAAGACACTTTGAAACCAGCTTGTAAAAAGCTTTAAGATTATATGAAGGAGCTTGAAGTTTCTCTTAAAAGCAATTATTTGAAAAATCATTTTGATGACTGTGTGGAAAGAAGAAAGTGGACCCTGGGGAGTGGCAGTTCAGATGCAGGTGAAAAGGTTTTACACTAGAATGATGGCTTTCTGGGTAGAGAAATAGAGAGAATCAAGATTTGCCTACTGATTGAATATGTGACATGATGAGAAAGAGTTGAGGGAGTAGTTGACTCAGTTGAACTTATTCTGGGTAACTGTACAGAAAAGAGATCATGAACATCTAGAATGATCTGGAAGGACTTATCTTTAAGGGTTAACAATTGAACTGCAATTAGGATTCTGGAAGAAAAAGATGATAAGAGTGCATTACGGGAATGGAGAATAGCTTATGTTATGTATAGGCAATGAGGAGATAGAAATGGAATGCTAAGATTGCAGAGTAAGTTGAATAATTGGGCTAGCAGGGAGGGAGGGAGGGAGAGAGAGAGAGAGAGAGAGAGAGAGAGAGAGAGAGAGGGAGAGAGAGAGAGTAAAAGGGGTGTAATGTAAAATAAAATAGAAAAGGTAGTTAGAAATCAAATTGTGAGTAGCCTTACACTTCAATGTGGATGTGTGTGGATGTGTATATTTGTATTTTATTTTTATCCTAGGGAGTCATTGAAGATTTTTGCTCAAGAGAGTGACAGAATATGGTACTTCAGAAAGATTATTTTGATAACTGTGTTGAGAATGGATTATAGAAGTGTGAGCTTGGAAGCTGACAGACCAATATAGAGACTTGAGATAACGAAGAACTGAGCTAGAGTGGTAGCCATATGATTAGAGAGAAGGAGGTATATATAGATGTGGTAGAAGTAGAATTGATAAGATTTAGTATCTGATTGGATATAGGGGAAGGTGGGGGAGGAAGAAGAGTAAATCATGTTTCTAGAACTGTTAAAAACTGAATGACTGGAATATTGGTGATCTCTTCATCAGAAGTAGGGAAGGTTAAAGGGTTGGAGGGGTAGGAAGGGGTGGAAACTTTGTTTTGATTTTAAGATGCCCATGGCACATCCAGTTGAAGATTCTCAATAAAGAATTGAGGAAATAGCATTTAAGAGAAAAATATGACTGGTTTATAGATAAGAGAATTGTCTGCATAGAAATGCTCATTGAATACAATATAAATTTATAAGATGGGGGTAGTGTTTAAAGAATGAATTGAAGAGGGTCCAGATCTGAGCTATGGAGTTTAATCTTTAAGTAGGGTTTGAAAAATATTTGATGATTCAGCACAGAAAACTGAAAGAACTGGAGTCATGATGTAGAAACTAAGGGAGACAAGTTACCTGGAGGGAGGAATTAACTAAAAGTAAATTTTGCTTTATTTTCATTTATTTAATTTTTTCCAATCATATTTTAAGTATATAAATTAAAATTTAAATATATAAATAAAATTTCAAATATGAAAGCATTGGCAATTTTAATCTGGTTTGGATCTCACCTGGGAGTGCAGAAAAGTCAAGAAATATAAAGACTGAGAGAATGGCCACTGAATTCAGCAAATATAGTTGATAACCTTGGAGAGAGAAGTTTTGGAGCAAATGATGGGGCTAAAAGACAGCTTAGAAAAATTTGAGAGGCAGGAGATAAGGGCATTGAGGAAGTAGAACTGGCTTGTATCAGCAGCAAAATTTAAGTTATGAGAAGGAGAAGAGATATAAGGTAAGTATGTGAGTATCAGGAGAAGGTTTTTTTGTTTCTAAGAATTTCAGAGACCTGGGATTGTTTGTAGGCAATAGGAAAGATGAAGATAGAAAAAGCCAGAGAGAGAGAGAATAATCAAACGTGACAATCTCTATTTGAAGATGTAAATGATAATTTTGAGGGAACAATTAAAAAGGTGATCATTACAGATGGTCTTCCTCTTTTCAATAAGATAAAATACAAAATATTACAATTAATGTTGTTTTGCCTATGAGTATTTCAATGGGTAATGTTAATGATGCTAAGTAGGACATTATTTTAAATAAAATTGTGGGAATACTATATTTCACTAGTGGTAGAAAATAGCCTGCTTTATAAGAGTTAGGATTAGTGAATATTGTTTCAAATATCTGAAAGTTCTTTTGCAATAAATTTAATTGCTAAACAAAAAATATAAAACTAATTATAGCACACTTTGAAAAGGAAGAAAACTTTATTATGCAATATGCTGGCATGAATCACATTCATTTAAACAATGGTTAGATTCATGAAAGAATTATCTAGAGATCTTCTTAGGGAGCTCATCTCAGCCATCTATGGTCATCTGATATTCATAGTCAGTTATTGTGAAAAACAGTGTTGCTCAAATTAAAGGCTCTTAACAAGAGCTCAGAAATGGAGGCAGAGGCGCCCAAGCTCTCCAGTAAGTATTTCCCTCAGGCCACATATTTACTTAGTTTTAAAATACAATAGTATGTGTTCTATTGTATTTTTGTTTATTTGTTAGATATTTCCCATTATATTTTAATCTGATTCAGGCTGCACTTAGGATGCACTGGCCAGATGTCTGATATCTCTGTCTCATAGTACTATCCTAAGAAGTAACTTACTCCAGATAGAAAAGGGAAAGAGAATATTTTCAAAATGCTTGAATATTCTATTTTTAAGATTAATATTATTTTAGAAGCATCATAGCATTCCAAATATTTTTAGTAGCTATTATAAAACATTTTCATCTCTGCTAATGTGTGAGCATTAATGTTTATGTTGAAAGCAGACATCTTCAAAGGGACTTTATAATATATGCTTCCTTATATTTCCTTCTCAAGGAGGTCGTGATTCTAAGATGCTTTCCAAAGGTAAAATCTGTATATATTAAAGTTGGATATGAAGTACTTCAATTCTTTAAGGTTGATGGAATTTGCTATGAGAGCTGATTTTGCCTACTTTGTGAGAGGCTACACTACCCTCTACTGGATAAAAGTGGACTAGTCATTTCACAGACCTGAGATACCCTTTTTTTGTAGGTTATAGAGTTGCCCTAGATGAACAGAGAAAGGTCTATGAAAAAAATTTCAGCTTTTCCTGAAAAGAAAAGATTGAGATTCCTGCTTTAATGGTTTAATTCTGCTTCTGTGCATTTTTCCTGTTACTTGTTCTTACAATCTAATTTTTCATGTAAAAATGAGAGATTTTAAACTTTCTTCTCTGAAGAGATAAATGACTAGAACTTAGATATAGAACTTAGTCTAGATATTGAATTTTTGTCAGATATAATATATTTAATACATGAGACCTTTGTCATTGTAATAATACATTTTTAGCTGAACTTGTATGTTCTGCTTGCTTAGTTGTCTAGATAGTGCATATATATATAATTTGCATATGCCTAATATGTGCATATCTTGATATAACATAATATATATATTTGATAATCATAAAAAAATCTGAGTTAATTTTGCACTGACTTGACAATAGAATTGATGAGAGATTTTCAAATTATTTTGGCTTATTCTGCTACCTCCTCCTCCTACCTTATAGCTTCACAAACTCTGGCTAATCTCAAATGGAATTACTAATTTAGCCTAAATCTTCCCTGACATAGTTATGATTTTTCAAAGCTCAACAGTGGCAGATCTTTGATATGTAAAAAGGATCGTTCATTTCCATTCTACTATACAAAGACTAATGATTTCACCCAGATGTAACCTCAGAATTTATTAATAACCATAAAAGACAACGAGCCTTTGACAAGCCCTCATATCTATCATGGTTTTTCCAAGGTCATTTGAGACAAGAATCCATCTATCTTCTGTCTGATGTGTCAGAGACAAGTTTCTCTATAATCTGGGCTATGACAAAATTTGTTACTTATCCTTTTGACTTTATTTTCACAACTAGAGCTAAAGCTTGGAGTTCGTTCTTGTCGTGACAGCCTCCCAGTGGTAACCTTCCCTTCCTCTCTACCTTTGCTATGCCTCATCCTGTGGGGGGTGGGGGGGAATGTCACTAACAACCTACTTTAGACCATTCATCTGGAATATAGCAAAATCTGGATGTAAAGGTATGGGCAATTTGAGGCACCCAGAAGAAACATGGAACTCATCTTTGTCCTACTTTAGTGACTTCATATTTAGAGAATCATCAGTTTTGAATATTTCTGTCCAAACAGACAAAACACATCCTTTGCTCAAGTCAGGGCCTTATCTCTTTCAGAGTATGGGAAGTTTGCAAGCTACTTTTAATTGCAGGTACAAGTTGTATTTTTTTTATCACAAAGGGAACAGTAGCTCATGAGTTAAGAACTTGCTAGTTCAAAGGGTATAAAAATATTTTAGTGATTTATTTCCATATATAATCTTAAATTGCTTTTCTAAGGAAGTGCTTTTTTTTTGTTCTTCTAGTAAATCTGAAGCTCAGAGCTACCACTTTTCCCCCTTAGATGTCACCTTTTACTTTATTTGTTTATTATCCCTTAACACTTAAATGTAGTCATAACTTTTTTGAACAAAAGACAAAGATACAGAAGAAAACATTCTTTATTGATCACATAAATGTGACTCTTGTGATTTCATTCAACCAGCAGGAGATGTGCTTTAGAATAGCACTGTTTTTCCAAATCTATGTGAATAATGTATGTATTTCAAATTATCATGTGATAAACTTAGTGGTGCTTTTGGCCCTACTCTCACTAATGGGCTGCCATTCTAAAAGATAAGAACATAGCCCTGCTGCCCACTGGCAGGAAACGACAAAGTTTAAAAGGGTAATAAAAGCAATTATTTGAACAGTGTCTATCAGAACTTGTATATCCAATATGAGTTGTATGTTTAAAGTGCTGTTTTGGCAGTGTACTTCTATATTCTTCAAAATGGTGCCATTCCTTTAATAATATGAGCTTTCCCTTTAGAGATATTGCTCTTTTAGCAAGCTTATTAAACTATCAAGAGGTTCTCATAACTTTACTTTGGTCTTTTTCACCTAAAGTTCAATTTTAAAAATTAAAAATTTACTTCTTACATTTGTCAGATGTAATTCAAATGATCTGAAGTCCAAATTCACTTTGAAAGAAAAATTTGACATCAATGAAGAACTCCAAATTATGTGATATTGATGATGTTTATCCTTCATTCTCAAAAGAGACCATGACATCAGGGAGATGATACCATGACAAGCACATGAATGAGATTTGAGTGAAGGGGTGCTGTGCTAAGTCACCAGCTACACTTTCTCCTCCAGAGTCATCTGGATTCAGTGGTCAGATATGAATCAGGATGATTGGAGATGGCCCTGGATGCAGAACAGTAAGGTTATGTGACTTGCCCCAAGGTCACACAGCTAGGCAAACCTGAATTGTGTCCAAGTATTAGCAGCTCTTTTCTTTCCTCTCAAATCAAGCAAGTCCTTCATTAGGAATCTTATGTAGTGTGGTATAGAAAGTGCTAGATCTGGAGGAAGCAGAGACTGATGTCTTTAAATCACTGTTAACATTGGCAGTATTTCAAGTTGTATGATAATGAGCAAGTCATTTAATTCTGTGAGCCTGTTTTCTCATCTGTAAAATGGGGATGAAAATATACCTATGCTCACAACTTCAAAGGATTGCTTGAAAGGCCAAATAAGCTGTGCTTAGGTTTATTATATATTTTACTATTGTTGTCATCACCATTACTTCCATTTATAATCAAGAGACTTCATTGTCTTTTCTCTCTTTACCAATGCTGTCTCCTATCCTTCCACTGATATGGAAAATTAAAACTAGCTTCTGGAAACCTGGGACCTTTGATGGATATCGAACCCAAAATATTGAGTGCTGAACACTTAGAAAATAAACACTGTATTCTCACAGTGCCCAAATATAGACATCTCATTTCAGATACAGTAAATGTGAAGTTCTTAGGATTATTAATGGAACATCAAAAATAGCTCTAAATTACTAGGAGAAAAGTTTGGAATGCAAACAGTGCTTTTCAAATTGGTTTTGAAAAAAATTCCACTCATCCAAAAATGGATTAAAGCATATGCTTCTGTTGTAATCAGTAACAATAACAAAGGTTTCTAGCCATGTGTGTGCACACGCACACACACATATAAATATGCACACATGCTCATAAACAACAAGGAAGGAAACAACAGTTTTGAGGAAATATTAAAGAGGAGGGAGGAAAGTTCATCTGCTGGAGAATATGAGATTGGGATCTTAGATACATGTAGAAGACTGGCCTTGTTGAGAAGAACCACTTCTTCATTAAAGTCTAGATTTAAGGAGGGAAAGATAGGGGATGATGTAAAAGTAATATTTGAGGACAGTAAAAGAGAGCTTTTAGGAAATGGCCTGAAATTAAATAATAAGTCTAAGATGAGATTCTCAGTTGATGCTTATGGGCAGTTTTAAGAAAGAAGAGAGTGAAATGTTGGAAAATAAGTTTTGAAAGAATAAAACAGATTGCCTTGAAGCAAAAAAAGACCTAATTGAGATTAACTAGCAAAAAAGTTGTAGTAAGACTTTGGGGTCAAGGAAACAGCATATAAGAAGAAGGAAAATGAATGGTGGGAGCAATTGGCTGTTATGTTTAGCAGAGTGTGAGCAGTAAGAAGGCAAGGGGAGCAAAGGATTCAAGCATATAATGGATACAATTTTCTAAATTCATTAATGGTTTAAGAGATTAGGACAACAAAGGGGAGAGAGTGAGAGTGAGAGAGAGAAGCCAGCACAGGTCAAGGAGTATTGAGATTTTTTTCAGTCATTGATTGTTTTCGAAATGATTTTCTTTTCTAAAGATCTCAAAAATATATTGAAGTATAAGAATGGAGATAACAACCAAATAGGGATCCGATCTATGATTTTATTGGTAAAAGGAGAATTCCTGGGTAAAGAGATTCCCTCTATGAAATCTTTAGTTCATAGACTAGAGGAAAGGTGTTTTTATTCCTAACTGCAAAACTCCTTTGCTGTCAGAACTAGATTAAAATGTAATTTTAATGTTTAATAAAATAAAAATACAATAAAAAGCTAATTTTTATTTGTGCTTTTCTAGATCAGTATGTTGCTGGCAGGGTTCCCTTTCTTATTAACCCCTCATATTAACCACGAGACTGGAGCAGGGACAGGTTAAAGTAACTTAGCCAGAGTCACTCAGCAAGTAAATGTCAGAAGCATGACTTGATCATATCTGACTGGCTAAAAGCCAGCTTTCTATCCATCATGCATCAGTGTTTCTCATGCATCAGTGTTCCTCAAATATAAAACTTTTAAGTGTTAATTTGAAGAGATTAAAATTCAAAGAAGCCTCTGTAGTTTCAGGTTTAAGAATTAGACTCTTCACCTTCTATTGCTTGAAGTGCTAAAAAGGATTGATTCCAATCATCAATTCAATCCTAAGAGCCTGGTTCTATTTGTAATTTATCTTCTTCCCACTAACAGTGCACCCTATGCAGTGGCCTGTTCTGTTTTACCCACAATCTAAAAATATTCCAACCAGACTCAAAGTTCTTTAGAGGGCCCATTCAGCCAAGGTTATGCTATGTTGCTTTTTCACTGGAGTTTAAAAAAGGAAAGTGTGCTTTTGGCAGAGCTACAGAATAATTCATATTTGCTCGATGATACATTTTAAATGACAGAGCCTTTTCTAAGGCGTGGTGAATGGATGCAATATATTATTGACTGCCGGCAGAAGTGAAGGGATATAGCTTTGGGTTTGGTAAGGGGGTGGTGTTTTGCTAACAACTTCTCTTAGAAAAGTAGATAGTAAGAAATGCAGAAAGAGTGTGAAACTAATATGCACTTGTGCATACAATGAGACCCTAAATCTCCTAGATGCCAAATGAATTGTCTCCTTACTTTTTTTCTCTTCCATATCCCTTTTGGATCAAGATACATTTTTGTGATTTCATTTCCACTTGATATTCATTGTAATTAATCTTAGCTCTTAGGAGCTAGGACTAGCCACGCAGCATCTCTTTGTACTTCCCTTAAGTCTGACCTTGACCAGTGGGCAGAAGAGTATAACATTCTACTGTTCACTGGGGAATATATAATGTTTCAAAAAGAGGCTTTTTAATTTATTCTTTTAATGACTGCTTCATTATTTTAGCTGTGTTAGTGTGGGTTCTCTAGGCTGATTATCAGATGATAGAAAAACACTTGGCTTATCAGAGCCAAGCTTTGGTTAATGGACTAGATCTTCCTTGAGATTTTCTGGCTTTAGGGAAGCTACAAGAGGTTTCAGATAACTTTCTGGGTTCACCTTGGTGAGTAGAGACTCTAAATCTATTAAGTGATTTCCAATTTCTCTCCCTTCCTCTCTCATATACATACTCCCATGGCCTTGATTTATATTTTACATGGAACATTGTTATATTTGTTGTTATATTTGGATGTTCTATAAACAAAAAAGATTGCATTTAGCAAGCTTTTCCATTTTCATGCTTGACATTTCCAAAATTTCACTTTTCATTCTTTATCATGTATCTATAGCCATACCTGAAATTATGGACTACTTAGTTCTCTGCTTTAATGACCTCCATGGGGATTTCACACAACCTTAGAATTACCCCCCCCCCACCATCATGATTCTTAGATGCAGGACCTCATTGGGGCAGCACTTGTTGGCAAAGTCTATTTCCTGGATAGATGTCTCTTTGACAAAATAATACATTTTTTAATTTTTTTTAACTTAAAAGCCTAATTGTTTTAGCATCTCTTCAGAGGAAACAGTCTTCAATTAGGTCCAACAATAACATATCAGTATCAAAAATCCCTTCCTGAGCATTTGCAAAGATCAGGATGAATTGAATAGAAACTTCAGAAACATAACTTGCTCTTTTTTCCACTAGATGGGAGTATAAGATAACCGCCATGAGCAATCTTTGAGAGCCAAAACTGCAATGTGCTATTTGGCAGCTAATTGCAAAGTACACAATTGAAACCAGTGTTCTGTGGATAAAGTAGTTTGCACTCTCCCTGGTGCTCTTAAGTGCTGAAATAACTTCACTCACACACACACACACACACACACACTCCTTATTTTAAGGCAACACTATATGCAAAAACATAAGCTTCATATAAACTGCTAGAAGGCTAGTCAGAGACCAGAAATCAGAAGACCTGGAGATAAGGCACTGGTCTGTCTCTGGTGTTCTCCTTAGCTAAGGCTGTCTGTCATGCAGTTCATATGAAGTTATGTCAAGACTGGGTCTTTTGGGTTGTTGTTGGATTTTTTTTGGTAAAGAACCATGTAGATGTTCATTATTATGGAGCTATATAAAATAATTTGTGTAGTTTTCCAGAAATGGAGTTTTACATTCACACTGTAAAATATCAGCATTTCTAGTGGCATTGATTGAGGTCTAACTGTATCAGTGACCCTAAGTTAAATTTGAAGTCTTTAGCTACCAAATTGATATTCTTACAAGTGTGATATCTAACCAAATCACTCTGTTGAGAAAGCTTCAGTGCTGCCTAGCTGCTCCTAGGATAAAATGTACCTTACTCTTTTTGACATTTTAAAGCCCTTTAAAACAGGGGTTCTTAACCTGGCACCTTGAACAGATTTCAACCTTGGGTAGGAAAAAAAGTGTGTTTTTATTTTCACTATCCTTTCACTGAAATTTAACATGTTCTTAAATTCTTTTTCTGAGAAGGGGGCCCATCCAGCACTTTGACCAGACTGCCAAAGGGAGGGGGGGGGTCTATGACAAAAAAAGGTTAAGAACTCTGGCTTTAAAGACAGCTCCAATCTATTATCTGTTCATTATTGTTCTTCAAGCATACTCTGTTCATTCCATCTGCAGACAGAGTTGGGGGGGAGTCACTAGAACTTTATAGATCAGCATACTGAGGCCCAGACAGGTGATATGGCTGGCTCTGTTTCACAAAGGAGGGAACAGCATCACAGAGGACTGGTTCAAATCCCACCCTGGACACTCATTTCTTGTATAATCTTGGGTTTTAACTTTTCTGGGCCTCACTTTCTTCCTTAGTCATTCAGTAAATGTTTATAAAGTGCTTACTACAGACTAGGTGTGGGGATATAGTGGGGTGGGGCTCAGTGGTTAGAGGGCCAGGTCTGGAGTCATCTTCTTGAGTTTAAATCTGACCTCAGACGTTTATTAGTTGTGTGGCCCTGGCAAGTCACCTAACTCTGTCTCAGTTTCCTCAGCTGGAGAAGGAACCTTTCCAGGATCTTTGCCTGGAAAATCCCAAAGGGGGGGGGGTCACAAAGAGTCAAATATGACTGGAAATGACTGAACATCAACAACATAACCCAGACACTATGCTAAGACTTGGGTGCACAAAAAAAGAGGTATATGATAGTCCCTGCCTTCAAAGAGTTAATATATGAAAGAGGAGAACAAGCAGTAAATATGTTGTTGTTGCTTGTCCTCCTTCTTGGAAAACTATGAAATCAGGAATGTGACATGACATGCAGGTGCCTCATTGAGACTAAATGAAGCTGAGTGGTGCAAAGTCATAGCCTCATGCCCTCTTCTGGAACCATCTGGGTCCAGTGGCAAGATAGAATGCACTCAAATTAGGAGGATTGAAAGAGAGTTTCTATAGAAGTGAGACTTTAGTTGGGACCTAAAGGAAACAGGAAGGGTAAGTATTCCAAGCATGGTGACAGCCAGAGAAAAAGCCTAGAACTGAGAGAGGGAGTTTCTTATTCTTGGGACAGCCAGTGATCCAGTGTCACTGATGGTAGGAAGGAGTGAATTGTAAAAAACAAAAAGGCAAGAGGGAGTTAGGTGATAAAGGGCTTTGAATGCTAAACAGAGGATTTTGTATTATCATCCTAGACATGATAGGGATTCACTAGTATAAGGTCGATAGAATCAGACTTATGCTTTAAGAAAATCACTTTAGGGAATGAAAGGGGGATGAATTGGAGATTTAAAACAGATAGATCCATAAGCAGGCTGTCAATAATAACCTAGAAATGAGGAGATGAGGACCTACACCAGGGTGGTGCAGTATCAAAGGAAAGAAGGGGACAAATTCTAAGTATGGATGATGAGACTCATACAATTCCTCCTATCTATTTGTGATTCCAAGACTTTTTCATGCTCTTTCCTCTTAATACTTTGGGTTTGGGTTGACCAAAAAGAAAGGATGATAAGACATTAATAAAACTCTTTGTACCACTTCTATAATAATGTTAATTAACTAAGTAGTCAACAAATCCTGCTTGTGTAAACCAAACATATATATATGCCCAATCAAGAGACCTGCCCCCCTTTTACATAGTTTCAGGTTGATGACTGCTTCCTCACTTCTTTAGGAAGTAGTAATCCATTTTCCTATCCTCTTCCCTTTTTCCTTTCCCTTTCCTCACATATACATATGCTGTTGGAAAAAAGTAATAAATTTGGTGATTTGCTCTGCTGATTGATACCTGTATGTCCCTTGGATAGGTCATTCAACAACTCTTCAGCCCTTAGTTTTCTTTATATATATAAACTTGAGAGTGGAAATAGATTATTTCTAAGGTTCTTGAAATTTTCACTCTTAATTTGATATTTTATCCTAGAGATAATAAAAAGCCACTGAAGATTTAAGCATAGGGCAGAAGCAGTCTTGCCTTTGTATTAGGGAGATCATTTTGTCAGCTCTGTGGAGGATGAATTAGAAAGGGCAAATACTGGAAGCAGGGGCAAGGAATTAGGAGACTATTACAGTTCCCTAGATGGGAAGCAATGAGTACTGGAACCTAAAGTAATGGTCATAATGGACAATGAGTGTAAGAGATGTAGAGAGAGAGAGAGACATGACAAGAATTAATGGTTCATTGAATATGTAGTATGGAGTAGAGTGGATCAAAGATGTCTGATGTTGCAGACCTGAATAGTTGTTTCTCTAGCTGAAATAGGGAGTTTGGAGGAGGAATTTTAGGAGGAAAGATGATGAGTTCCATTTTGAATATTTTGGTATGATTTAAAAAAATGTAGAACTTAAAAGTTTTCATTTCAAAGGAGAGACTATGAAGAAATGTCTCTAGGAATCTCAGAACAGCTTACATTGCTAAACTCCAGAGCCCTTCTTCAAAGGATATTTTTACTATTTGCTATCAATAGTTTTCACCAGGGACCCTAGACAACATTCATTTCTCTCCTACTTACTAGGCAAGGAAGACCTTCTTTCTTTATTGAGACAGAGTTAATATTTAAAAGCCCTTCTAGGGAAATAAGCTCAGAAAAAGGATAAATTTCTTAAATATACAAAACTAGAGAAAAGATTATTTATCACTGTCTGACCCTCTTTAGACCCAATCTCAGAATTCCTTTTATTGACTTTGATCTGTCTATATTTCTAAGTCAGTGGTCTCACCTTGTTTATTCTCTCCTTCCTTAGGTGAAACAAAGTCTCTTCACCACTAAATTAATATAGCAGCATAAGCTAAGGTCCATTCAGCATGATTTCTGATGGCAGTTCTTTTCTGAGCTTCCCCTTCACTTCTATATAATAGGGTAATATTAATATACACACCTCACAATGTTATTTTGAGACTGAAATGAGATTTTAGGAATGCACTGAACACACAGTTCACTATTCACACTTTTGAAAGAGTGCATGTGTAGAATTTGTATCTTTGAACTGAAAGCCTGAGAGACCAAACTAAGAATAAGAAGAGCAATGCTGTTGGAGAAGTGGGGGAAAGATTCTTGAGAATTCAGGGACTTGCTCTTATATGGAGGGCAGCAGAGTGTTAACTTGAAAATAGAGAAAGAAATGATGACCTTGGCTAGGATTATTTTTGGTTTAGGAAGGGGATGAGGAGAAAGTCTTGTTACCCAGAACATATTTCATAATGATGAGACTGCTGTTAATTGAATTAATTCAGTATATTCCTTTTGCAAACCTACCCTAGGTAAATAAAATAGGATGCTTAACATTGCCTGCTTTTCTCCAAAATTATAGGAAAATATGCCGCAACTGCAAATGTGGCCAAGAGGAACATGATGTTTTTATGAGCAATGAGGAAGATCGGAAAGTGGGAAAACTATTTGAAGATACGAAATATACTACTTTGATTGCAAAGCTGAAAACAGATGGAATTCCCATGTATAAACGCAATGTAATGATTTTGACCAATCCTGTGCCTGCCAAGAAGAATGTCTCCATCAATACAGTTACCTATGAATGGGCTCCCCCTGTCCAGAATCAAGCATTGGTAAGTTTAAAAAAAAATGTGGGTATAGATTTGGGGGGGCGGGGAGAGGTGTGTGGGGGTGTGTGGAGGGGGAGGAGATAAATATATATGGAGATTATAAGGGATTTTGTTCATTCTTGTTCAGACTTTTTTTAAGGTCTGGGGTTTATCTTTTTGGATCTTTTTGACAAAGTAAGGAAATTGATACCAATCATTGTTCATATGTGCTCTGTTTTTCTTATAAAATAAACTCTTCTAGGGAGTTCCATTACTTGAACTCAGAATTCTTTCTATCTTTTGCAATTCTCCCTTGTGCAAATGTTAGGGAATATTTCAAGGATTTCTGAATTAGTGTTTTTAATTCCTTGAGGATATATTTCACATTTATTACTAGGGAGAAAAGAGTATACATACCTTGTGTATACTCCATTATCAAGTTTGGAAATCTTGAAACTTTCTCATTTATTAAAAGATCATAAAGGATGACTTCTGTAATTGTAAAGAATATAATTTATGTCCCTGATGCTGAGGAAAGCATTCAGTGGAGCCCTCCTATTACTGTATAAGGCCAGAAAAGTGAGCGTACTGTTCAGTGCATGCTTCCAGTTATCTTAGAACTTCAGCCAAATTGGACATCTGAGAAATCTTTTAGGAGAGTTTCTTTGCTCAGAAATTTAGATTAGAATGAAGGCAGCTTTGTGAAGCTGTCATGACTTAATGTAATTTGTGTTGTATGTGACAGTGAAAATAAAATTCAAGAAAAAATTCATACTTCATGGTTCTTTAATATTTGCATTGCTTTATAATAATATAAAGGAAAATGTTATATGGACTCATTTAAAAATCGATCAGGAAGATGGAGAAAATAGGCTGAACTTTAAAAAAAGATCTTAAAAATTTATAAAGATCAGTCTATAATAGTTAATACTATTCTCAATTTCCTTTTTTTAAAAAAAATCCCATTATTTATTTATTTATTTATATTGGGAACCTTTATTGTTCTTTTATGAAAAAATGAAAGCGTGCCTGCCTAAGTGAAATAGTTGCTGTTTTGCTTTAAAGTTTTGAATTCTCTTATGCCCCTGGTTCTTTCTGTTTCTAACTCTAGGCTCGGCAGTATATGCAGATGCTTCCAAAGGACAAACAACCTGTGACTGGCTCTGAGGGGGCCCAGTATAGGAAGAAACAATTAGCAAAGCAACTCCCTGCTCATGATCAGGATCCTTCCAAGTGTCATGAGCTGACTCCCAGTGAGGTGAAACAGATGGAACAGTTTGTGAAGAAATACAAGACTGAGGCCCTCGGTGTGGGAGATGTCAAACTCCCCAGTGAGGTGGAGACAAAAGCTATTGACAGCCAAACACTTGATGGTGGGCACAGAGACACTACGTCCACAGTGGGAGCAGTGGAAGCTAAGTCAGCAGATCACAGAGAGGAATATGTAAGTTTTGAAGTGACAGATTTGTCTTTGTTGTTCTGAAGCCATGAGCCACATCTTGGCTTTAACTCAGTCTCCCTTTGTCCACTTATTTTTCCTACTTCCTCATACTTCTCTAGCAGAATAGTAGACAAGAGAAACAAATGAAAGCAAAATTTAATTCAATCAATTAACTTTAAGAAGTGACATTGAAATTGTTGTTTAGAGTTGGGGTTTTCCTCTATGAGCTTCACTAATTATGCTGAAGAATTGAGAAATTAACGGAAGGACAAGAATGAACCTTACCTCTTGGCTTTTTTCTAAATATAATTTTTAATTATAGAAATATTTAATTGTAGAAAAATATAGAAAATATATAGAAATTATAATAGATTATAAAAGACATTGTAATGGTATTCATCCACCACCAAAAATGTCTATACACTTATTTGACTATTGGTTCAGTTGCTTTCTTAAGTATGAAAATTAGACAAAAATTTGAGCATTTCCTTTTATGCTAACAGCAACTACACATTATACGTGTATTGCTATGCCCACACACACCACTAGAGGCAGCATGATCTAGTGCCTGTAGAACCAGCCTTGAAATCAGAAAAGAATGGAGTTCAAGTCCAGACTCAAATTTTAGAAGAAGCTGAGTTGGTTTGCCTAGCCTAGAGAAGAAAAAGCTAAGACATGATACCATATAATTACTTCTTAAATTAGTAAGAAAATTTTGAAATAGGCTTTGAAATAAGAGTAGTTGCACCTACATTCTAGAAGATATTTAAGGGAAAAAATTGGAAATCATTGATGTTAAACTGTTTTTTTTAAATTGTTGAATTACTGTTTTTTTTAAATGTTACTAGACCTTTTGATATCTTAAGGATTCCTCCAAATTTTTTCCCCTTGGATAGAAGTGATGCAGATGCATTAGAATTATGAAGTAGTAGTGTCAAACTCAAATAAAAGTGAGTGATTTATATCCATAAGGATCCCTGTAGGTTGCACATTGACTATGGTTTGAAATGTGAAATTATCTATTTTTTACTGTATTTTAATTTTTTTAAACTATTTTTCAATTACATTTTAATCTGGTTCTGCAGCCCCCAGAAGTGTTGTGGCCATGGTGGAGCCTAGCACAAGAAAATAAGTTTGAATCCACTCTACCCACTCCCAAGTCATTTAACCTCTTTGGCCTCAGTTTCCTTATCTGTAAAATGAAAATCTTAAAACTTCATGGCTTTTAAAATCCCTTCTAGCTCTTAAGTCTATAATCCTAGGATGATTGGTATTTCTTCCTGTAACTTTATTTAATATAATAACTTGTTTCTTAAAAACAACTATTAAGTATGATTCATTTCCTTTATCTGAGAAAACAAAGGATTAGGGTGGGGGGGCAATTCCTGAATCATAGTTCGTGTTTAGTCGAATTGATCTAAAAAGACTGAAATATTAAAATAATTTATGATGAAATTCTCTTAATAATGTGGGGAAACTTGAAAATTTGATATCCTCCAGGATTCTGTATTATTTGTTGTACTTTATAACAGTAACCCCTTAATTTCATGCACCTTTCCTTTGAAAGTTAAGGATATTTTCAGAAATGCCAGATGACGTTTTTTCCCTCACAAAATTGCAGTGACAGAGAAAGAAATGACTTTGTATCTGGAGAAATAAAAACACATAGACATTAAGTTATTTTTCTTGTATTTCATAGAACTCAGAAGAAGAACCAGAAATATAATCATAATGTTTTAACTTGACTTCTTTCTATCTAGAAGATGTTGATTTGAGTCTTTAATGACTTTTTAGTATAGTAAGGTAATTTTTGGCAGCCAAGTGATACCACTTGTTATCATTTATCCTTATCTTCCCTGAGTCAGGAAGACTGAGTTCAAATTTAGTTTCAGACTCTTACTAATTAAATGATTCTGGGCAAAGCATTAAGCTCTCTGCCTGTTTCCTTAGCTGTAAAATGATTTGCTGTGAGAATAAAATATTTGTGAAAGGCTTTACAGACCTAAAATCACTATGTAAATGATAAAATTAAAATGGTACTTTTTATTGCCCATTGTCAGTAAACATTTATTAAGCACCTTCTTTCTGCCAGGCACAATGCTAAATTCCCAAGTATATAAGAAAAGTAAAACATAATCCCTGTCTTCCAAGAGGTTACCATCTAATGGCTGTGACAACTTGCAAACAACTATATGCAAACAAGCCATATATAGGAATAACTGAGACTAATCAGAGTGAAAGGCACTAGAATTAAGAGGGATTGGGAAAGGCTTCCTGAGAAAGAGAGATTTTAGCGGGGATTTGAATGAAGCCAAGAAATCCAGGAAATGGAGATAAGAAGAGAAGAGGGTTCTATGGCTGGAGTTGGAGGGAACAGCCAGTGAAGAGATGGAGTATTTTGTTTGAAAAACAGCAAAGAGGCCAGGGTCATTAGCTCATAAGAGTATGTGGGGAGAATTATAAAGGGCTTTGAACAAGCACTTTTAAAAAATGAGGTGAAATGTATATAAAATATATTCTAAAACATTTTACAATACATTTTTATGGTGACATGAAATTATTTTGTATTTAAGCTTTTAAGAAAATTTTCATAATTCAAACTGTCTCTAAGCAGCCTGTGTTGTTTTCATTGAATATTTGAGATAGTGGACCTAAAAGATCTTTTAATTTATTTATTTTTTATTTTTATTCATTCATTTATTTATTTAGTATTAATTTATTTATTTTTATTTTATTAATTTTTTTTTGTATCAAGGGACTCCTTTGGTACTTTATTGAAACCTGTGTGTGTCCCCTTCTCAATAAAATGTATTCAAATGCATAAAAACATACATAAATATATATATATATATGTATATGTATGCAAGGGAAATCAATTATATCAAATTGTAGTTATCTCTATATTTTTTTAAAGTTCACAGACTCAGATATAATTCCTAATTTTATCCAACCCATTAGTTTTACTAATGAGAAAACTGGAGTCCAATGAATTTAAATGATTGGTCCAAAATCATATAGCTAATTAGTAGAAGGACAGAACTTAATTTGGGTTTTTTAATTCTTAATCCAATAGTTTTACAGTTATTTAGTTTTTAGATTTTTATAGGTCTATAAAAATAAAATCTAGATAGTTCCCTCATTCTATAAATCAGGATGTAGAACCTTTTTTCTTTGAATATTTATGACATTATTCACGAGCTATATTTGGTCAAACATTTAGTTAATTCACCCTTAAAAAGATTATAGACTTATTGAATTTCTAGACCTACTTGTGCTTGCTTTGGCATTGCCAGACCAACAGGACTCTCAGCCTGGAAGTTTCCCCACCTCTGCTATAAATGATAAAACTGAGGCTTTTCAGTAGGTAAATAAGAAGAAAGGAAGTGAGCAATTATTAATTGCCTCCTGTGTGATCAGTACTGTTATCTTATGGTTCTTATTTAGTCCTCAAAACAATCCTGGAAGGTAGGTGATAATATTATTCCTATTTTACCTTTGAGTAAACAGACAGATAGAGGTTAACTCAAAGGTAAAATAGGATCACTCAGGGTCACACAGCTAGTAAGAATCTGAGACTGGATTTGAACTCTGTCCTTTCTGACTCTAGGCCTAGCATTCCACCAAACTGCTTCTAAATTAAATCCCAATCATTCACATTGCTAATTTAGTGGCAGAATAAGGAGTAAAATCCAAGTTTCTCTCATCTGTAAAATGGGAATAATATCATCACCTACTTCAAATAGTTGCTGTGAGGATTAAATGAATTAAATTCTGTAAGCCTCTTTACAAACCTTAAAAGTGCTTCATAAATGTCAGCTGTTATCACCAAATGTAGAAAAAGGATGTCAGAAATAAAGTGTGTATTTTTATTTTAAATTTATACTAGTAAAAATAGTGTCAGTATAATACACCGGGGGGGGGGGGTCAGGAATATTTGCCTTCAAATCCTGTTTAAATCTAGACATGATCTTTATGATTCTAGGCAAATAATTCAACTTTTTCTTTTGCCTCACTTTGCTCATCTGTAAAATGAAACTAATTGTCTTCATAGACTTTATGCTCTCTCCAACTCTATATCTATGTAATTCTATATCCTAAGGGAGGCAACCTTCCTAGTATCATTTCATTACTCTTTCCCAATAAATTTCATGCCTTATTTATAACTATAAATTTTATAAACACATGCAATGATTTTCTATATGATAGTTTTGACATAAGTAATATTTATTTAATTTATTTAATTAATTTATTATGAATTTAATATTTACTAATTCTTTTCTAATAAATGTTAGAGCATATCTATACCATAATATTATAAGTACATAGATATAGAGAGATGAACTAAGCAAATCAGTTGTTAATTTTCTAGGTTGTACCTTTTTCTAGATTTCTTACTTTTGCAGATGACCAGAGTTGTCTTTCTTTGGACATTGTCTATGCTGGTATTTAGTTTTACCCAATACTTTTTCTTTTCCTAACTCCATCTGATCTCTGCTCCTTTGTTTATTAACTAAGTCTTTATTTAATGCTTTTAATTTCTTATTGTTTTCTTGTTAATCTTCCTAGCTTTGCCAAAAGTTGGCTGCAGATTATATAACAACTTGATCATTGTTTTTTTAAAGTAAGACAAAAGAAAGTTCTGACTAAAAGCCACTGAGCTTTTCAATGAGGAAAAATAGATATAAGTAACTAATAGGGAAGTTATGTATAAATCATATGTTTTTAGAAGTTTGTTATAATTTAAAATTTATTAGGATGTGAATTATCTAAAGAAATCTTAGATGGATTTTTTTCAAGAACTCTTTTTATAAAAATGAATAATTACTTTCTAACTGTGGATCAGACTTTCGTGATGAAATTTCAACTGCCAATGAGGAAAATCCCTCAAGCAAGAGAAGGTGCCTGGGCTACTGAGAGATTAAGTGACCCACTTAATGGTCACAACGATAACCAGATAACCAAATGTGTGCAAAAAAAGATTTTTGGTCACATTTTTACTCCAAGACTGCTCATCTGACTGGGGTGAGGAACCAAGGGCTATCTGAATGTTTATAACATTATTTGAGGGATACATTTGGTCAAACATTTAATTAATTCACCCCTATAAAGCTGCTAGATTTATTGAATTTTGAGTTCCTGCATGTCGTTGCCTTGGCAAGCCCACAACAATATGACTAGGGTCAGTATTAGACCCATGCTTCCTCTTTCATTTGTGGTTGAGATTCCCATTGATCATTGATTACTCATTTTAAGGCTAAACACAAAAGGGAGGGGAGCATCTCTACCTTAGCTAAATTGCTTTTGTGTCATGAAGCCCTTTAGCAGACTGCTGAAGCCTGTGATTTTACTCCTCAAAGGTAATGTTTTTAAATGCATAAAATAAAATGCCTAGGTTTATAAAGAAAACTATGTTGAAATATAATTATGAAAATTTTTAAAAGTCCTTGATCTTCAAGTTAAGAACTCCTAATATAGACCATACGTTATTTTACAGCAAAGGGATGATGTGGGATTGTTTAATTTCACAAATTTAATTAAGGGACTTTTTTTGTTCTTCATGGATGATTCACTGCCTATACTAGCTTTGATTGGTCAATATTTTTGTAGATATATTAGTGGGAAGAAGTAATGGTCTAGTTGTTTGGACAGAGATGAAAAGAAGACATGGAATACCAAGGATGATATAGAACTCATTGTTCGCATTGTATCAAGTGACAGCAGCCCTTGAATGAATGAATGCCTACTAAATCTTATGTGTTTATTAGCATTGTCAGTTTGGTGACTTGATTTTTCCACATGGTGTCCATTTCAGTCCTGCTATTGCTGCAAGCAGAGCATGAAAGAAGGTGATCCCGCAGTTTACGCTGAGAGAGCTGGATATGACAAATTTTGGCACCCTGCCTGTTTTGTCTGCAGCACCTGCAGTGAGCTTCTGGTCGACTTGATCTATTTTTGGAAGAATGGGAAGCTGTACTGTGGCAGGCATTACTGTGACAGTGAGAAACCCCGCTGTGCTGGGTGTGATGAGGTAAGAGATTCCTGGGACTGACTGACATATAGACAGACAGACAGAGATACACACACACATGCACGCACACCACATGCACGCACGCACACTCACTCTCCACTCTAGTCCCAAGTTGTCCTCTAAAGTAATATAACCATAGAGTGAAGGGTAATTAGAATGTGTTCAAGGTAAAATGTGTTTTATTTACCTATTATTTATTGACTTCTAATTCATTTTAAGCTCCTGTGTCACAAAGAGGAGAAAACTTATGATGTATGTTTAATAGTAGAAATAGAAAGAAGACTGTCTTAATATATACTGAGAGATAACTGGTCAGATAGTAGATTTTCTTTTTTTAAGTATGAAACATAAGAAAAGAAACCACATTTGGGGAATTGAGGGGAAAGTAAACCTATGGGGAATTCTGGTATGACAACTGTTACATAGTAGCAATGTGTAATCTTAGAAAGATGGTAACAGAGGCTCCAAAGGTTTAATCAACTTGCCTATGGTCATAAAAATCAATTTGTGTTAGAAATAGTACTTCAATTGATTTTCAAGCTTAACCCCTTACTTCTCAAATTGATTGTATATCTATGCTTTATTGGATCAGGGAATCTAATCATAAAACCATTGCTAAATGAGTTTTTAGGCTCTAAAGGGGGGGAATGACTTTTTTTCTTCCTTTTTTTTCGTCTTTCTAGTTGATATTCAGTAATGAATATACCCAGGCAGAGAATCAGAGCTGGCATCTGAAACATTTCTGCTGCTTTGACTGTGACTGCGTTCTTGCGGGGGAAATCTATGTCATGGTCAATAACAAGCCCATATGCAAGCCTTGCTACGTGAGGAATCATGCTGTGGTGAGAGATCTTTTGGAGACAAAATTACTCCTATTATCCTATAACACCCTAAAGTTTTTACATATTACATCTATAAACTTAAAAACAGAAAGCAGAAGGCTCCACTGAACAAAAAACTGTGGTTACACGAGAAGGCCTTAGCTCTACTCATGAGTCTTAAGCAGAAAGAGTGTGTTGAACAGAAAACACTGCAGAGTTCTTTAGGGCCATCTAGATGTTCCAAAATGAATTGAGATTTGCATTGATGATGAAATTTTCCTTCATTCTTCAAGAAGACCATGACATAAGGGAAATGATGCCATGACAAGGAAATGGATTGGATTTGAGCGAGCAGGGTACAATGCTAAGTCACCAGCCTCTCTTTCTCCTCGAGAGCCATCTGAGTCCAATGGTCAGATATGAGTCAGTGTGACTGGAGATGGCCCTAGATGTGAGGCAATCAGGGTTAAGTGATTTGCCCAAGGTCACACAGTAAATGTCTGAGGCTATATACAAACTCTTGTCCTGACTCCGAAGGCCGGTGCTCTATCCACTGCACCATCTAGCTGTTAGAGAGGGAAATGCAAATTATTCCAGTATTGTTTTCTGGAAAACCTCAAATGGGGACATGAAGTAAAACACAACTGGGAAGTGATTGAAAAACAAACATGAAATAATGAAATCAAGGGCAGAACCAAAAAAGGAAAAACTATTAAGGTAGTAAAGAGTGAATAAAAACTGAAACCCAGGCAGGAAATAATCAGCTCCATATTTGGATAGATTCTATAGTTTTTCCTAGGATTCTATAAATGGTTCTTTGAGATGTTGGGATTTTTCTAAAAGCAAATCCTCATAGTCTTTATCATCATTATTTTTCTCTCAGCTTTTGCTTACTTTTAAGCAACACAAAAATGATTCACCATTCATCATATAATGGCGTTGCAGATCCTTAAATGCATGAGATATCTCAGTTTTGGCAATTTACTGCTTTCTATTGTAGAATAAAGGGGGAAAACAGGTATTTTTGGGTTTGTTTTTTTGTTTGCCTTGTTTTTAATTAGTATTTGTTGAATAAAACATAGGAAAAAGCCTTTATAAACTTAATTTCTTAATTTAATACTTGATTTTTCAAGTTTTCTCAAAGGAGAAAAGGTACTCAAAAGAATGAGAAAATTCACTGGCTAAATTATTACCCAAAGCTTGTAATAAGAAACGGGCTGTCCACCCAACTAATCATGTCTGTTTTCTGATTTTTAGGACATTTTTATTCAATCCAGTAAATATTTATTAATCATCTATGTGTGCAAGGCAGATCTAGGGAGACCTTGAAAATACAAGGGATTCAGGACTATAATCCCAATAGATATTCTCTTCAGTCACATAGTTGACTGAAATGTAGAGTACAAAATCTTTCTGTGCTTATTTTTTATTACAAGAGTATACACTTCAGAGCAAAATATAACATTAAAAGTTCTTCTCCAACAAGACAGTCTTATGAATATATTGCAATTATATGGGATATTTTTTTATTCTAACTGACCCTCTAATTATCAATACCAGTTGAAGATATAAACAAGAATGGAATAAAGATTTGTTAGAGATGAAAAAATACTCCAAGATGCTCCTGTTTGCAAATGACATCATGGTGCTTGCATCATGCTCCAAATAACATGGGCCCTCTTCAGTGAGATTTATAGTCCTACAATAAGTCAGCCTTAAAAATCTACACAGTAAAAAAACAAGTGGATAAAGAACACTTACCACCAAGAATATGACATGCAGTTGGGTGGACAGCCCATTTCTTATTAGTTCTTAAGGAAATTTATCCTTGGACCTTGCAGATTGACTGAAGTTGGAAAAAAAAATAATGAGGGACAAAACCCTAGCCTTAGATAATTATCTTTTTTTAAAAACAACACCCACCCTATCTTGTCCAGCATGCAAGTATAGAGTGACCATTGCAAATGGATTCCAATACTGACTGCCACAGAAGTTTTAGTCTATTTTACTTTTCAGGCCTATATTGGTTCACTTCCTCTTAGGTAGATTTAGTGGCCTCCATTCTCACCATATTTTACCAGACATAATGGAGACTTGCAATGAGTTTTAGCCATATTGTTGCTCAATTAACTCTTGAACTCAAGTAACCCGCTTCTCTCAGGAGCAGGAATTAAAGGCATGTGCCACCATGCCTGGCTAGATAGAATTTTCAATAATCCTTATCTTCTCTTTGAGATGAAAGCTTTTTTTCTTCTTAAGACTGGTTTTGTCCGAGTAATGAGAAGACCAACGGCTTGATTAAAACCTCAGAACTTACTATTATTTAAAAAAAAACACAATAGAGTATCAGTGACTACTGAGCCTATTTTCTCTCTTTATAAAATTTAACAATTGCACATACATCTGGAACATCCTAGATGAAAGGTATGATAAAGAGCCAGTAGCCTTTAGCTATATTACACATCAGATCACATCACCCATCAATCAATGATTTGGTAGAGCAACAGGTTTCCAATGAATGTTTCCCATGCATACATGAAAAACATACAAAAATTCTTGGTAGATGTAATATTAGAAAGAATTTTGTAAAACTTCAGATTATTCATAGCAAATGAGATCATAAAACATGGAGACCTACTGGTCAAAGGTGTTTGTTACTGTCATGGAGAAAGTCCAGGACAGAGTTTAAAGTAAGGAAAGATTCCATAGAGATGGCAAAATTCGCCAGATGTTCCTGATTGTGAGTGACATTATGTTGATTGCATCAAGCCCCAGGACACTGAAGTACCTTCCAAATAGGATCCTTAATTTCTTGAAGTTTGCAAAGTTTGGATTAACTATCCATCCAGGAAAAAACACTAAAAAATGTATATTGTCTAGATGCTGCTGTGCATAAACAACCTTAAAAATACTCTATAAGGACATATGTCTTGGAGAGATGTTGCACATGAGCAATGAAGAGATTCCAGAATTGAACAGGAGAAAGAAATTCTTGGGCTGAATTGCATTTGGGATATTTTTGTCCAGTGCTTTGATGACAAGCCAAAACAAAGACTCATCTTTTAACATTAGAGTTCTTCCATGATGCCATGTGGATGCAAGTTAGAGGATACCCAGTACCACCCAAAGGGTACATGATATAGTCATTTGCAGGATGCAACAGATTATAAAAATTGTATAGGACAAGCAATTTAGAGGTTTTATTAAGTAGTTTTATTAAGATATGTAGACATGAAACACATTCATCCCCCAAGTCTGCCCTATAGAAGATACATAGAGATTGGGCAAATACAGAAATCTCAGCAATCTCTCCTCTGTTGATACTTAGCTGTATCATCTAGCCAAATCTTAGTGACATTTGTTTCTAAGTCCCTCAGCTTGTGCTCCCTCCTTTCTCGAGGAGTTCAGTGTTTTGTTGATAATATTCCTTTCTATCCTAATCTGTTCTTGAAGTCATATGTATCTTCTCCCTCTCTATCACCTCTAAACTACATGTTTCTTCCACTGTACCATTGAGACCAGTATCTGAGGGGAAGAGTAGGTCTGGACTTATATGAACCTGGCAGGAAACTACATGAAGGGAAAACCCACATGTTCTGGATAACTCACAAATCTGGACTCTTATTGATGGTATTGGTCCATTCCAGAACAAATCCATCATATAACTGTTAACTTCTTGTCTCTTGTCCTCACTGCTCTTCATTTGGACAAATTCTCTTCTATATTAGAAGCAGCATTTACAAGATGTTTCAATAAAAAAAATCACCCCTAAAATGATATTTAGACAATATTACTAAAAATAGTTGTTCACTTGAAATCAGAGTATTAAAAAGACTCATCCAGCTGGCAGGCTCAGGGTTTTACTACCATCCAAGGCAGTCACTTACTCTTGTCCAATCTGAACATAGTTCACACCAAAAAACTTTGGTTGACATCATCCTGGTTGGTTGTTCTTTTATACTGCAGAATCTATAGCAAAGTAACCATATTGCTAGTCTTCTCATTTGCTAAAGGGAACAGAAAAGAAACACAAGCTCTTTTCGGAGATTTTTACCTCTTAAATGCTATATATATACTAGGCATTAGCTACACACTTCAGTCTTCATTCAGCCAGGTGAGAACTAGCAGTCAAACCTTTTCTGTTAGCAGATCTCTCTCTCTCTCTCTCTCTCTCTCTCTCTCTCTCTCTCTCTCTCTCTCTCTCGGGCAATGGGATTAAGTGACTTGCCCAAGGTTACACAGCTAGATAATTTTAAATGTCTGAGGTCAGATTTGAACTCAGGTCCTCCTGACTCCAGGGTTGTTGCTCAATTCACTGTGCCACCTAGCTGCTGCTACTGATCTCTTAAAGCAATTCTGATAAATTGTTTTCTTCTCTGTTTCCTTTCTTCTATGATAGGTTCTTCAGATTCCTTAACACATCAACCATATCCTGACGTAGTCTCTTAAATTAGATCTACCCGACTCTGAATGACTTCCCTTTCCTCTTAAAAGCAGCTTGCCCAATTTTCCCTGTTAAATCCATAATTTTTAATATAATACTCTTGTCTCCAAATGTGTTTTTAATTTATTATAAATCATTATATAATTTCTGCAAAGCCAGTTTTTCCTCAAGTATTGTTAGTCTTTTTAAGCATAATCTTTAATTACCTTTAATATCTCCATTCAACATTATCTATAAGAAATACAGGGTTTTTTTCCCCATTTTTTTCAAGGCAATGGGGTTAAGTGGCTTGCCCAAGGCCACACAGATAGGTAATTATTAAGTGTCTGAGGTTGGATTTGAACCCAGGTACTCCTGACTCCAAGGCTGGTGCTCTATTCACTGTGCCACCTAGTCACCCCATATTCACTGCGTCACCTAGTTGCCCCAGAACTACAGGCTTTAATGTAATAGGTGAGATCAACCTACTTACAATTCTAATGAAGCATGAAAATCCTTTTTAAACTGTCACTGCAGTTTATACTGAACTATTGTGCATCTTAATGTGGGGTAATACAACAAACTCAACATAATTAAGTCAGCAGAAGGCTGGACAGAGCACCTAGGAAATATTTTCCAGAAGAAAGAGAAAGGCGCCAAATAACATTTTTTTCTTATTTGTCATAAAGGTCAAAGGTCATAGCTTTTCATATTTAATTATTTTAGTAATTAATTTTAATAATTTTAAGTAATTTTAATTTTTTATCATTTTCATTTCCAAGTTCTTTCCTCTATCCCCTCTCCTCCATTCATTGAGAAGGCAAAAAATATGATAGATTATACATAAGAAGTCATATAAAATATTTCCATATTAACCATGTTGTGTGTGGGGGGAACCTAAGAAAAATAAAGTGACAAAAATATATCCTTCAAATTTGTACTCAGAATTCATTACTTCTCTCTCTCTGGAGGTAGTTATAATTTTTTCATCATGAGCCTTTGGAATTTTCTGGATCATTGTATTGATGAGAGTCATTAAGCCTTTCACAGTACTACATCATTATCATATTGCTGTTATTGTGTACAATGTTCTCCCAGTTCTACCCATGTCATTTTGTTTCAACTGACATTAGTCTTCTCATATTTTTCTGAAACCATCCCCCTACATCATTCCTTACAGTATATATAGTAGTATTCCATCCCAATTTGTTCAGCCATTCCCCAATTCATTTTTCAATTCTTTGCTACCATATGAAAAAAGCTCATATAATTTGAAGGACAGTGTTTCTGCTCAAGTTTTTACAATTAGGTCCCCTATAGTTAGGTATCTCCTGTAGTTAAAGTAGTCATATATTTAATTTATCACTTGTAAAATTTGAGTCAAAAACATTTAGTTAAGATTCTGTGGTATTATTTTAGTTTGAATTTTTTTTTTCATTCAACAGATTTGTCAAGGATGTCATAATGCAATTGATCCAGAAGTACAACGAGTGACTTACAACAATTTTAACTGGCATGCCTCTGAGGAGTGCTTTCTCTGTTCCTGTTGCAGCAAGTGTCTGATTGGTCAAAAGTTTATTCCAATAGAAGCAATGCTTTTCTGTTCAGTAGAATGTAAAAAAATGATGTCTTAATGAGAATGCACTAGATAATTCTGAGCCAATACTATCTTCCAAAGTGGTCTGCATTTCTACTGTAAAATGGAATTTGGGCATTTGGAAAAAATAAAAAAATAAAAAACCCCTAGAATAAGTTGAAAAATTTTATTTCTGTTTCTCCTTCCCTTTTTTTACTTTTTGCCTTTACTTTCATATTTTAGAAATTGTATCGAGCACCAATTCAATTCTAAAATAGAGGAAATTGCATATTTTACTTGGAAAGGCCAGGTTTATCTTTTTTCTCTCACTTTTAAGGTTGAACAGAAATAACTTAAAAACTAAATAATGTATGCATTCTCTTTCAACTCCATTTTATTCTGGTGGTATGCAATATTGAACTTTTCTGACTGTTGGGAAGAGGTTGAAGGATGGCTTTCATCTATTCACTGCCCAGTGATGAAAAAAGATTTTTTTTGTCTTGATTCTATTGTCTGCTTGAAATTACTCAACTTCACATCCTTAATCTCATAAAACTTGCTGTGGTCAATGATGACCTGTCCTTGATCTATAGTTATCATTTATTTGGGAAGGTTTTATATGTAGCACAAAATACAGAATTGTCAGCTTTATTATTCTTTATAGATGGGCCTTGGACTTTTTTAATGTGATGTGGTTTGCATTTCAAATATTCAGTTATAACATATGTTGTCAATTCTAAGAGCATCTGCATCTGTATCTCAAAGTATATACCTTGGAGCCAAGAGAACTTGTGAAATGTGCTAATTGTAGTTGGCAGATTTGGGATTTGCTAAACCCTTAATATGTCTCTCTTTTTTTTCCCCTAAAGGATAACTGTTCTGTGACAGTTGATAATAATACTCTTTGGTATGGCTAATTTCTTTTTCTTCAAAAGGCCCCCACCTTAAAATATATATATATATATGTATATGTAGATAAATATGTAAATATATCTACACACATATGTATACATATAAAACCAATAACAGGATGTTTACAGAAGCATCCAAATTATACATACATTAGAAGTGTATTTGTGCATGTATATTCAAAATAAAACAGATCTTTGATCACTTTAATGATTGTCTATAGTTTTATTATAATCTTTTTAGTAGGAAAAATTACATCCTGCTGTAATTATGCTTCTTTTACAGCAGGGGGCAATATTTTCAAGGATTAAAGACATCTTGGTTTTTCAAAAAGTGAGTAAGCTTGCTTAAAACAGTGAAATATTTGAAAATGAGAAAGTATCAAGTTTAATAACAGAAGAGTAAAGGGCTTAGAGTCATCAATATTTGACTGGTTAGGAGTTGTACTTTTTTAATTGTAGATATAGTTACTAAGAAAATTCTTATTCAGGAAGTTAGGGCACAGAATTTTAGAATTGGAAGTGAATTTAATAAGGATCAGTGGTTCTCAAATAGTCTGTTCTTGGTATTCCCTTATAATATTAAAATTACTGAGGCCTCCAGAGACTTTTTATAAGTCATATCTGTATCTATGTATCATATGTGGCATTAAGAATGAAAATATCTTGTTATTTTAGAGTTCTGACTTTGTTGGGCTCTCTAAAAGGTCCCTAGACACGACTTTGAGAAGCACTGATCAAATTTAACCTCACAGGCCAGAAAAAGTCAAATGCTTTTCTTAAGGATACATAGGTAGTAAACAGCAAAACCGTAGATCTCATTCCAAAGCCAGGAAGATTTTTGAGTTCCTCCCAACTACCCTATGCAAGCTCCCAGGGACAATTTTACTTTTACATAGAATTTTTAAAGTGGCTTTTCAGTATTTTTTTCTCTCATATTCCAAAGCAAAGAAAGGAATAGAAAAATCCAATATTCTTATCTTTTGTTTAAAATTTCAGTACCAAATTCTCTCCCTTAATGCATCCCCACCCTACAATCCCCACCCATTCCTCACTGAGAAAGCAAGCAATTTGATATAGATTATAAATGTGTAGTCATGCAAAACATTTCTTCAAGTCATGTTGTAAAAGAGAACATGGACAACCCCTCCCCCAAAAGAAATTTCAGTTAAAAAAGTACATTTCAAGCTATATTCTGAAAGTTATCAACTCTTTCTCCGGGGATGGATGGTATTCTTCATCATAAGTCCTTCAGAGTTGTCTTGGATCATTGTATTGCTGAGAAAAGCTAAGTCATCCACAGCCGATCATCTGATGGCCCATCTTGACTTTTCTGCATGCAGAGAATTCTAGAATGTTAGAACCATGAAAGAATTAAGAAACCATTTAGTCCAACCCCTCCCCACCTCATTTTTGTAGATTAGAAAATTTGTCCATTATGCTGAAATGATTTTGTTCACATCAAAATTAGCCACACTTAGTATAAAATAGTTTTCTATCAGCTATGTTCTTGGGAAAATATTTTTAATAGTCTATATCCCTCTGGGAAAAGGACAGAAAACTGATCTTATTGTTAGTCTTTAGAGTATTTTACTTCTGTTAACTGAAACATCTATTTCTCTCTGAACATAGTGAGGGTACCTTGTTTCTGTTTTACAAAACTAGTTTCCTGGGAAGAACTGAATTTGTTCAATTGGTATCTAACTAAGAATTTCTTTTACAATGAAAGACTTTAACTGTGAGCCATGAGTTTTTAAAAAGTTTTAATAAAGATTTTAATATAATGGGTTTCCAACATAATGCTAAATATTTTATTTTACATATTCCAAACATTCAGAGAAGTCTTATCAACTTCACCAGACTGCCAAAAAGGCCCATCTTAGAAAAAAAAAAAGTTAAGAATTTGTTTTATCTCTCCAGCAAGTAAAGAAATAGTAGTTCTAAAGAGTATGGACATATTTAGTTAAAAAAATTGGCAGTGTCAGAATAAAGGGTTAAAAAGTAAACTGATTTTATCATGTTTATTTTTCCTATCCATCCAAGAAATCATTAACTTGTCTATGATTTAGTATTAAAGAGTTTCTTGGGCAGTTGAGAGGGTAACTTGTCCAAGGACACACAACCTGTCAGAAACAGGACTTAAACCCAAGTCCTCCGGATTCTGAGACTCATCTTCCTGAGTTCAAATCCAACCTCAAACACTCTTATTAACTTAACCTTGTGGCCTCAGTTACTCATCTGTAAAATGAACTGAAGAAGGAAATGGCAAACCATTTCAGTATCTTTGCCAAGAAAACTCCAAATGAAGCCATGAAGAGTTGGAACAAGGCTAAAATGACTGAATAACAGTTAACTGAAGGATCATTAAGTACATGACTAATATTTGTTTTTCCCCTAAAGGAGATTGCAAGAAAGAAAAGGTTTTTAAAATTAATTTTGAGAAGTTGCAAAGTTTTTTTTAAATTAATATTACTCTTATTTTAGTTTGAAGTAAGCTATACACTGGTTCTTTTTGCTTTGGAATTCCCAAGTGTAGATTTTAACTGTACTATGGAAAGAAACTGTTGTTGGTTTTTTGTTGTTGTTGAGTAGTTTTTCAGTCATGTTTGACTCTTCATGATGCCATTTGGGGTTTTCTTGGCAAAGACACTGGAGTAGTTTGCTATTTCCTTTTCCACCTCATTTTACAACTAAGGAACTAAAGCAAAGGTTAAGTTGACTTACTCAAGGTCACATTAGCTAGTAAGTGTCTGAGGCCAGACTTGAACTCCGGAAGATAAATCTTCCCGATTTCAGGCCCAGGCTCTGTCCATTGTGCCACCTATCTGCCTTGTTTGTTTTTTTTTCATATTAAAAATAAATAATTACATGTAATGCTTTAAGGTTATAAGAACTGAGAGAAATTATAAAGCCATTATTAGCCCCATTTTACAGATGAATAGGAGAAGTACCTTGCTAGTTACTTGCTAAGGTTTCATAGCTAGTATGAGACAGGATTTGAAACCAGAAACAGAGCAATCCAAACATTCTCATTACCTGAATCTAAATCTAATTTTCATTTAGTTCAAGTCTTTGAGAAAAGTAAAACTATAATGGTATCATTAAGAAAATGTTATTTTTTGAAATTTGCTTAAAATGCTATTGACTAATAATACCATATAAAGTGCCACAGTTCAAAAATTTAACTGGGATTGAGGCACAAGACAAGACTGACTGACTAACCACCAGAAATGTTAGTAGATAGATTTTTGTTTTGCATATGAAAAAAATGCTCTCCTAAGCACAGCTACCAGAAGAAGCAGATTTCTTATAACCTGTGCCCAATAATACTTTAGATTTTCTGATTCATAATCATATTCATTTAATTGACACTACTTTTCCCTCCCTATCTTTTCCTCTTACTCTAGGTTTAAATGCCAAATTCTAGATTTATCAGATAGGTATGTCAGGAAGTTCAATTATACCTTTATCCAAATGGAGAGTCTCTAAAAATACCCAGTAGAAAGGTGTAGGACTAAAAGAGATGTAGGAGTAATGGAGAATAGCATCATAACATCTTTTGATTGTAAGGACCCACTAGCACTTACTCTTATTGCTTCTAGTCCATACCCTTTTCTAGTCGTCCTTCACATTGCCACCAAAATAATCTTTCTGAGTCACAGATCTGATGCCATGGCCCTGTGAAACTAACTTTACATTTTTTTATAGCTCCAATTATTAAGTGGATTCTTAAACTGAAATGAAATTGACCTTGCTACCACTTTTACCCAATATTCTTACTTCTTCCAAGGTTTAGCAGTAAAAGTTGCCCCCCCCAGTAAAGTAGCTATTTAAATGATTAAAAATGTTTTCATGTCCTTTCCCCAACTATTCTCTTCTCTAGGCAAAAACATTTGAGAGGTAAAGGAAGGATATGAACCCAGATTCCCTGATTTTAAACCTACTGATACTTTTTTTTTTACATAGGCATAGCTATATATACTTTTGATTTTGCAAGGCAATGGGGTTAAGTGACTTGCCCAGGGTCACACAGGTGATTATTAAGTGAGGCTGGATTTGAACTCAGGTCCTTCTGACTCCTGGGCTGGTGCTCTATTCACTGGCCACCTAGCTGCCCCCATTCGTATGCTTTTTCTAGCGCTTAAACAAATGTCCCAAAGAAAAGGATATGCTACTCATCCTAGGGATTTTCCTCCATACTAACCTAATCACATTGAATGAGATGAAAATAGTTTTTGATTGAGAAAATAAACAAGCTTCTACCTTTGAAATACCTCAGTTCCATTTTACCAAATTGAAACTGGGAGATGTGTGCTTGGTAACTTAAATGAGCAACTAAAGAAACACATACTTTGAATCATACCAAATATCAGGGTTCATAATTCAGAGATTTAAATAATATTTTATGTTGTGATTCTGTAACAAAAACTCATAAACCCTCCAATGGTATTTGAAATACAAATATCCCAAGAAATATCTGTGGATCATTCTAGTAATTGCTACTTTTGTTCTAGTTGTTATCTCACCTAAATGACTTCAAGACTGGCCTTTCTTCTTCTTTCAGGTTCTTCCCACTCTATCAGAAAAAAAAAATGTATTACTACAACTATATCTGTGTTAAGAAAATAACAATGGATTTAATGTCAGGGATTCCAGGTTCAAATCCCACCCTTACCACTTTGTGATCTTGGAAAATTCTGCACTAAACTAACTTTCATTTCCTCATCTGTAGATTGAAGGGTTGAATTGTGTGATTTCTAAGGACTGTCCCAGTTCTAAATTGATAATTCTATAATCCTGCTTTCTGCTTACTGAGCATTTCCCTCCCTGCCAGACTTATCTATTCATGTATGCTTATGATGTGTTAATCCTGAATATTCAGACTAAAATGAGATAATGAAGAGTACCTTATAAAAATTCCATGTAAAAAAATCACTAAAATCATCATAATTATCCTTAAACCTAGAGTACCATCCTAGGTGGTTATATTTGGGGGGGATTTTTCACAAAAATTAGAACACATTTGGTTTTGATCAATGTAATTCATTTAATATATTCATAAGTTGTTATTTTATACATATGTGAGTTCAAAATTAAGTTTTAGAGTTTGCTTTATATGTATCAGGGAAAGTTGAGAACTCAAGAAAATTATGCCCAATTATATTCATCATTAATTGAAAAAAAAGACACCATATCATTCAGACCCTTAAAGATACTCTCCGCAAAATTCTATTAATATTTGTGTTTTGAAATATTTCCCTAAAAGATTATTTAATGATGTTGACATTTACCAAGAGCTGTCATAGATTTTCTTTCCCATTGCCCTTCAGTGTCTAGACCTTCAGACAAAGAAGGAAACATCATTCTAATTATCTTTTCTGGAACCAACAATTGTTGAGTAAGGAAAACATGAATACACACACACACACACATATGAATAAATGGAGAGGTCTTTTGGTAAAGTGGGCATAAGCTCTGAGAGATAGGAGACCTGGGTGTCTATCTCAGCTCTAAACTTGAGAAAAATAATTAAATTTTCTTGCATTTGTTTCCTCAGCAAAACAAGGAAAGTGAAAGTTATGATACTTCAGTTCTTTCCAACTCTTATTTTTGTTTATGAAAGAATTTTTAGACAGGTTTAGGGTTAATCACTAACATTGTATGATCTTCAGCAAACATCCTTTTTAAGGTTGGGAATAGTAATATTGGCAATACCTCTCTCACACAGTTATTGGGAGGATCAAATCAAAGAGTTTTTAAATGTTTTTCAGAGTTCAAAGTCTCCTTATTAGCATTATAAAATCTTGGAATTATTTTTACTATTGAGTTGGCAATGACCAGAAGAGAGGGGCAGCATGGATAATTTCACTGGGACTTTATGTAGAGATTTCTTTGTTTTGCCTTTGATTTTTGTTATAGCAGTTCAGTTCTTCGTATTTTTAATCCAGATACAGTCTTCTGGGCCTGGGGAGCTCCCTTGAAGCATGGCATGTGCTCTGGTTCTTTGCTGCAGGACACATGCTTTGAAATGATGCAATCACTCCTGTAGTCATGAAAACCTAAGTTCAAATGTGATCTCAGCAACTTATTAGCTTTGTGACTCTAGACAAATCACTTAACCTTTGGTTCAGTTTCCTCATTTGAGAAATGAAAATAATACCATATACCTTCCAGGGTTGTTGTGAGAGAATATATGCAAAGTGCTTAACACAATTTCCATACAAATGCTAACTATTACAGGTATCTGGAAGGGGCAATGCTGCTAGAATATGGCTATGGGAAGGAATTTCTTTTTTCAAAACTCTATATAAGGAGTAAAGGAGGCAAGTGGAATAGCATGATATCAAAATATAATGCTGAGGAAATCCAGGGAACTTCAGAGCTAAGAATGGTAGAGATAGATTGGATAAGGATCCATGAAGGTGAGGAAGAAGCAGTATTTTGGTGGGAGGCCACATGATAAGAGCAAAAAATAGACAAGGAATTTAGGAAACAGATCATGTCTGAAATCCAAACTTGATATAGCCAGATGGGAGCTCTTCGACTCTACGTATTTCTGCAGGAATTCTGCTGAAATCAGAAAAACTGCTAAATTGTTGACTTGCTGTAAGGACAGTTTAATTCTTGAGAAGCTGGAGTAGTGATTAGGAGAAGATGCTGATCAGGTGTCATATTTAGATCTTCTGGCTCTTTCCACTAAAACAGGTTGTCTCCACATATTCTATAGCTGAATAGTGGTCATATGGTCTTTATTTGAGTTGCAGTTCCAATGAGTTGCAACCATTTTCTGAAGAAGCTCATTCCATTCCACTTTTAGATCAGTTCAATTGCTAGGAAATTTCTCCTTATGACAAGTCTTAAATCAACTCCCTGTGATTTAATTTCATTCCTCCAATTGAACAATGGTGATGATGGGCATTTCTATAAAGCTTTAAGGTTTTTAAAGTTTCCCATGTTTTATGTCAAATGATCCTTTAAAATATAGTTATTATAAATACTGCTATGACCACTTTAGAGAAGAAACTGAAGGTCATATAGGTTACTTGAATGGTATCACAACTAGCTAGAGTCAAAAGATATGATTCCATCCCAGGTCTACTTGAGTCAGAGACCATTCCAACACAGACTCCACACAGAATAAGGATAATTCCTCTTCCATCTGTCTTCAAATATGTATTTTTGAATACAGCTGTTACATTCTTTCCTAAGTCTTCTCCAGAATTAACTTCCCAAGCTCTTCTTAGCTGACCTGTGACTTCTCCCACTCCTGTATAAACCTACCCCCTCTTTTAGGTTTTAAACCCCATTTAGAATGTAAAGCTTTTTGAGGCTTGGGACATCTTCCCAATTTCAAATCTGGCAGTCACTTTTATATTTATAGGCTTAGCACTTAGCATACTGTTTGAAAAGTAGAGTTTGATAATTTTTTTTCATTTATTCATTCAACCAGTCTTCAAACAGCATGATCTCAAAGCCCTTCGTCATACTTCCTTTTGAATTTTTTTAGTTTATCCTAAAATGTCGCATCTGGGCTATATATGAGATGGGTACTATTTAAGAGTAGTGCACAGCCATGGTCCCTGAGGTCATAGTTGAATAAATACTAATTGACTAATGTACTCTGTAGATGCTAAGATCTAGTGGATACTTTAGAGTACAGCATCTTATACACACACATGCACGCACACACACACACACACACACACACACACACACACACACACACACACACACAAACACCCCAAAAGTGTTTGCAATCAATTGCTAAGAAGTCAGATGCACAACCACCTCTTCATCAAGGCCACACATATTCCATTCATTTTTGACTGTGTAGGAGTACCATGTGGGATTTCAATACCTGGAAAATGTTATTTCAAGAAGAAATTTGTTAATATTTAAAGCATTTAAGTTGGATCCCCTGTGGGTAATAGAGGCTGGGCAGGGCAGCTGTAGAACTGAAGGATTCCCTTCATTAAATCTAAGCATTGCCAACATTTACTTTATTATTTTCAGCACCATCCAGGTGGAATGATTCAGGAAGAAACTTGCCATTGAACTATGATAACCTTGACTTAGAATTGTAACAGGATTAACAAGCTATACAAATGGCTGTCATTAAATAGGGAAAAAGAAACAACCAGGCTACTCCCTAATATGTGTGAAGAAAAATAAGTTTGATGTGAGATTTCCATTGACTGGTCCATTTTTATGAAGTGTAACCAAATTATCTCCTTTTACAAATTTTAAAGTTGATTCTCACCTTCAAGTCCACTGACCTACCATTTTCAACAATAATAGATCATATATTACAATTTTGATGTTTCCAAATATGAAGTAGTATATGGAGTCCTACAACATTTTCAAGACTTAATCAAGTTTCATGAATTATTGTGGCCAAAAAAGGCATCATTTGGCAGCATAAGCAGGTGTAAGGTACTGGCCAGTTCCCACTCTAGTATGAACTAGGACATACTGTAACCCTCAGCCCATGCTCTATACATGATTATGCCTTGAAGCAAAAGTTCTGATAGAGAATATCTCCAAATTTAATTATTCTATTGCTTGGGTGGGGCAGCTAGGTGGCTAGAGGACTAGGCTTGTTTAAGAATTAATCCTCTTCATGAATTCAAATCCAGCCTCAGACACTTACTAGTTGGGTAACCCTGGACAAGTCATCTAATTGCCTCAGTTTTCTGATCTGTAAAATGAACTGGAGAAGTAAAAGTCAAAATACTTCAGTTTCTTTACCAAGAAAAGCCCACATAGAGTCATGAAAAGTCAGCCACAATGAAAAGTTTTGACTATTCCTTGGGTGACAGATTGACATTCCATCACCAAGTCTACACTTGAAACAAAGTTGGCAAGACCTACCCAAACTTAATTGATAAAACCTGATCCATAAAGTTCTATTGGTAAAGCCTGTCAAAATCCCTGAGTTCTTCAAGCACTATGAGGATCTGAAGTAAGAATTTAGTTAAGTCAATTATATAATAGAAGAGCAAATTGGAACCTACATTTTGGAAGGTATTCTCACAACCAGGTCTATAGACTTTAAATTGCTCAATCTGTCATATCTCCTACTAAGAAAATCCATTCCATTTTGGGAAAATTCTAAGTATAATTCTTCATTATTTATCCCTAATAATAGAGATAATTTATAGTACTTTAAGTTTTGTAAAGCACTTTAAAAGTATTTCATTTTATCTTTACAACAGTCTTGCAAGAGAGATACCCTTAACTATCCCCACTTTATGGATGAGAGTTAAAGTGACTTCCCATGGTCAAACTAATACTAATTGGACCTAATTTGAAGTCATATTTTGACTCCAAGTCCATGTACTTCCTCTGAACCTCTAAGCTACCCTTCAATATCTTCTACTCACTAGTCATAGTTCATATCTTTAGAACCATATAGAACAAGCGTAAAACCTCTCTCAATACTTGCCTTTTAACATAATTGAAAACAATGATCTTATCTTCTCTAAATCTTCTCTCTACCATACTAAGTAAATTCCTTCAGCAATTCCTGATCTCATACAGTTTAAATTCCTTTCTCACCCTGATCATTCTCCCCTGGATATGTTCTAGTTGGTCTATATTCCTATGAAAGTGTTACCCCAAGAGGGGATCAAAGAACTCCAGATAAGGTCTAGCTATCTATACCTTTCATGTTTGTGATTCTTTTGGGAGAATCTACCTAATATCCTAAGAAAATTCCTTCTAAATTTGTTTACATTTCAAGGATACCCAATGTAGTAGTTGAATTATTCAGCTATCATCTACACTCAGTGCTCAGTCCATCTCATTTTATGATCAAACTTTCTTGTATGACATACCTTAAACCATTTCTTTTGCAAAGCTCACTCAGGAATATATCTCCTATTTCTGTTCATCAGGCATCTTTCCATTTTTCTATGTGTTATCCACAGTTTTGATTCTTTGAATATGGTAGAGTTCTGATATTTGTAGCTCTATAACATCAATAGGAAAATAATAGTACTGAAAAGAAGGATATTTGTGTCAGGAGCATTTGGGAATTATTAAAGATACTGAGCAATGTCTTCAATGAAATCCATTCAACTTTCCTTGTCCTCTTCAATACTAGGTCCAAATCATTTGCCCTTTGTTGTGTCTATCATATACATATAAATAGTTATATACATATGTTTATGTAAATACAATTATAGAAGCATTATACACATGCATATATCATATATGAATATATATAGGCTGTGCTATATACATATTGATGGTCTGTCCAACTATATGTCATAGGTCATGAATATGTTTCATCCATTTGTCATTGGTGATTATTCTTATATGGGTTATTAGTCTATTCTTCTTTGAAAAGTCATAGATCTTACATAGGAAAATCCATTATATTCTGGGCCTTGGTGCAAGTATCACAATGTTATCCAAAAGCAGTAACATTCCTGAACTGTCCCATTGAATAGAAAATCATACTTGCATTTGGAATTTTTACAAAATTACCTCCATAAAATTACTAAATATCTTTTTTATCATTCTTCTTGGTTTATACTTACAGATAGTGCTTGAAAAGAACCATTGTTATGACTGCATTTATCAGGGAGTATTATTTGATCTGGGATAGCTAAGTGGCACAGTGGATAGAGTACTTGGACTAGAGTCAGGAAGACTCATCTTTCTGAGGTCAACTCAGGCATCAAATACTTCCCCCCTTGGCAAATCATTTAATTTTGTTTGCCTCAGTTTGCTTGACTTCAAAATGATCTGTAGAAGGAAATGGCATACCCCTCTGTATCTTTGTCAAGAGAACCTTGAAAGGATTCCAAAGAGAAAGACAAGACTGAACAGCAGCATGATTTGAGCTTATGAATGGGAGATGCTTTGTCAGAGGAAGTCTTTAAGGTTGTACTTTGTTCTACCAGGCCATATATCATTTGGACAAATGAGGATAATCAACAATCAATAAATAATGATTTCTTCACACTTTTAGTCCATTTTGTGATAATGGATATGAGGTCTGCTCTTAAAATAGTTTGCAAAACCTCTCTGTTCCTTTTCAATATTTTCATAAGAGATTATTTCTATATATGAATAGATCCTTCACATAAAGGTTTCATGAAAAAGATAGAATAAGAATAAGCATGGATCATTTTTGGTGAAGTATAATATTTTGACTTTTTTCCCCTATGCTTCTGGACATTTACTTTCCTTGGATTCTCAAGTAAAGTGAGTTCTTAGTGGTGTCAAAAACTCACTTCTTTAACTTTAACTGCTCTTCCCAGTTTCACCTTTATATGTGTTAATAATATTTCTTTATATAGTATATCAGAAACTGAGATACTCAGAAGTCAGATGTAGTGGTTCTGCTATTGTAAATGATAAACAAGAGCTTGCCATTGCATGACTTTCAAATCTATTAAATTTTCTACTTGCTGTTTTTGCCTTTTCATCTAAAAGTGTTCTTGGGCTGATATGGCTTAGTAAATGCCCAGTGAACTTAGACATTTCTCTGAGGTTCAAAACTTGTCAATTCATAGTCATACAATTAGTAAGTGTTAGAGGCAAGATTTGAACACAGATTTAAATCCTAGAATTAAACCCTTCAATATGCTCTTATACATTATCTCTCTAGTAAATATATCAAAATAAAATTCACCAAGGTAGTGGTTGAACTTTTACATTTTCCATTTCATAAAAGTAAAGTAGAAAAATCATTGAATTATAATTTTTTCTAAAAATAAGTTTTAAGTTATGAACCCAGTTTACCTTCATAATGTGTGTGCTGAATGCTAAAGAAAACTATAATGAATGAATGACATTCAGAAAATCTGTACACTTGAGTTTTCTATAAAGACTTGGCTTTGGATGATGGATATTGGAGCAAAGTAAAGTCTCATATTCACACAAAATAGATGCATTTCAGCTTCTCTGAGCTGGAAAATTAAATCACCACCACCAAAGATGCCAAGGAAAAACACCTTTTGGTATTACTAAAGAGTCAGAAAAAAGAAAAAGAGCTTAGAATAGAATAAAAGCTATTGTTCATTCTTTGAGACCTGTGAAATAGACAGTCTTTGTTCATCAATACTTATATATTTGACAAGGGATAATGAAAGAGGGGGAGGCAAACTGATGTGATACAAAGAAATCAGGAATTGAGAGCTATGGCTTTGTCTCTGCTCTAATTAGCTGTGTGACCTTGAACAATAATAAAACTTACAGTTATATAGTGCTTAAATTCTGACAAATGCTGAAGTCAAGACACTTAATCCTTTTGGGCCTCCATTTTCAGGTCTATAAGATGATAATGTTAGTCTATATGAGCTCTGAGATCCTTTAAAATTCAAACTACCGATCTGCTTGCATATTTATTTCTAGTAATTTATGTTTAATATACAGAATGTTGAGATAAAATCTTTTTTAAAAACTAAGTGTTAATAAGTTACATATGACAAAATTTAAGGTAATTATAAAGGTATCAGGGAAAAATGAAAATACTCCTTGAAAAACATGAAAATAAACTAAGTCATGGACATTTATATCCTTTGAACAGTAATTCTTTATGTTTTTTTATTTACAAATTAGATGACCTGAAAACAAAACATCCCTTTTATCTGAATACATATGTTTGATAAGGTTAAAATTATCCTGATGTTTATCACTCTTGAGTGGTCATATATGTTATTCAAGAAGACCTATAATTGCTGAGGCTTGATACTAACACAATGCCATTTGAAAACAATAGCATCCAGAGGACTACTTTTCTGCATTGAGGATGGGCAAGGTATGATTCTGAAGAGAGCACTCTGTTAACTTTTCCTCTGAAGTTCACTTTATGATTGCATGTTCTAGGTAAATACACACATTACCTGTATATCTCTATGTTTACATAAAGAGATACCAGCCCTTAGTACATTTGGGCAAATATTTCCCTCTATTTTCATATTAATAATATAATGACAGAATAGAATTCTTAAACATTTTGCTGAGTATAAATGGAGTGTTGAGTATGTTGAGTATGAGTGGGCAGAATCATATCTGTGATGATGTCCAGTAGGTCAGGCATAATATTCAGAAGTATATGTAAAGGATATGACCACAAAGTGTCAGGTTAAAATGAATTAAAGGTTGAAGTTTTTGATCTGTATTGATATTTTCCCTTAAAGAATTTTTATATCCTTGGGGCAACTAGGTGGTGAAGTGGATAGAGCACTGACCTTGGAGTCAGGAAGACCTGTGACCTTGGGCAAGTCACTTGACCCTATTACCTCCCCCTCCCCCCCACCCCCAGAAAAGATTTATACATCCTCAATGACAATTTATTTGGATCTTTACTCACATATCCTTGATGCAGATGAATTCTACCCTTGGTTTAGGTCCTTAATGAACCATTTATACCTCACTGAGAATGATTACTTGAAGTAAGGAATTGATTTTTTCCCCATGCTTTGATTCAGTCAATACTATTGGAAATTTGAAACTCACTGTAAGAGTAGTATATATATATATATATATATATATATACACACACACACACACACACACACACACACACACACACACACACACATATATATGTATATGTATATATATGAGAACAGTGATTTCTTCTATAGATAAGAGATTTAAAAGAGCTGAATACAAGTAGGGAACAGAAACCAGAGATTAGAGAGTGGATTTTAGTTCTCCTTATTTTTGTAACTTTTTCCAGAAATTCGTAGTTTCAGAAATGGAAGCTGTGACGAGGCAGTAGAACAGTTTCTGGGACTATGTGACCTCGAAGAGGGGGAACCACACACACACACACACACACACACACACACACACACACACATATGATATGGTCCAGAAGATGGCCACAGCCAGGAGCAGTCATAGAATGGCAAATAGTGCGAAGCTTAATCTTATATAAGGATGCCAAGAGTTCCTGGATCCAATTTTCTGGAGAGAAAGAGACAGAGGGTTCTGGACAAAAGCTTCCTTGAAAAAGGAGTAATGTTTTAATAATACATCCTGGAAATAAAAAGAGTAAGTATGATAGAGCTAGAGAAGCAACAAAGGACAGAGCCATATATGTAAAGTAGTGATCCTGGATCTGACTCATCTAGAACTAAGAGGTAAACAGAAGACATAGATCTGTCAGGCAAGGAGTTGCCTCTTTGGCAACCTCAAATGTATTTCGTTGTCTGAGTAAGTCTTAATTGGAAGGGAGGAAAGTGGGAGTTCCTAGAAGGAAGAAATATAATCTAGATTAGTCATAAAACAGTTATGTTTTATTGATACAATTGACAAGGAATCATATAATTTTGACACACGAATGTGTGTCACTTTGATAGAAAAGAGCCTTTAGAAACAGCTAGGTAGTGCAGTGGCTAGATCACCAGCTCTGGAGTCAGGGGGACCTGAGTTCAGATTTGGTCTCAGACACTTAATAATTACATAGATGCGTGGACCTTGGACAAATCATTTAACCTCATTGCCTTGCCAAAAAAAAAAGCCTTTATAATAGCATTTTGCCCCCCCAATCAACTGATTATTTTTTTAATCAATAATTGTGCTTCTATAAGCACAATAAGATATTTTATTTTTTTAGACAAATATGTGACTCTAAAGAAGTGATCTTTTATAGGATGCCATTTGAAAAACGGTCTATCTATTCCTTTCTCAAAACTTCAAGAATTCCTTCAATATGCATATATTGGGGGCAGCTGGGTGGCACAGTGGATAGAGCACCGGCCCTGGAGTCAAGAGTACAAGAGTTCAAATCCGACCTCAGACTCTTAATAATTACCTAGCTGTGTGGCCTTGGGCAAGCCATTTAACCCATTGCCTTGCAAAAACTAAAAAACAAAAATCTACATATATTAGTTTTATAAAAATGCACATAGGTCATGCAAAAAATGTGATATTTTAGATGAGAAAATGTTGACATAGATTAGTAGTTTTTAACATTTTTTGTTCTATTTGGTAATGACAATATCTAGGAATTCTCCTCTCATACAGCACCTTGAGAATCTATTCCTCAGTTCTGCCCAAATTTTGTGGTTTCCACCATGTCTTCTGTAGAGAGAGGCATGATCTAGTTCAACTACTCTTCTCACTTGTGTTTTCTATACTTCCATTTCCTCTTCTGCATATAGTATGTTCCAATCTATAATGTTAGTATCCAAACATAATATCATTGTAATTGATGGAGAATATATAATTCCTAATTATCTAGAACAATATTTGGTCTTAATTTTTCCTTTTCCAAAGGAAAAACTCTATGAATGAATTCCTGTACACTTTGCATTTACTATATGATATTCACACATGTAGGCAAAAATGAAGGTTATTTTCTTCTGAATTTTCCATGGTGAATTCTTCCAAATTGTATTTTGCCGAAAATTTTATCCTCTTCTTTGAGATTTCCTTGATCCTCTGCTAATATCTCTTCTCTCTTCTTTGTACATTCTCTCCCTTGGGGAGCTTATCATGAGTTCAATTGTTATCTTCCTGCAGATGCAAATTCTCATCACCTCATGCCTAGATTATTTCAATAGTCTGCTGCTGGGTCTGCCTGCCTCAAGTCCCCCGGTCCCCCACCCCCACCCCGACACCTATGCCAATACATTTTCTACTCAACCATTGAAGTGATTATCCTAAAACATAGATCTGATCATGTCACCCTCTTCTACTCCCATTCAATTAATTCTAGTGGCTTCCTATAGGATCAAATACAAAATGCTTTTTTGGTATTCAAAGTCATTCATAGCCAAGCCCCCTCCTACCCTTCCAGGTTTTTTTATACCCTACTCACCAATGAATATTCTTAGTACTGTGACACTGACCTCCTGGGCATTCCACAAACAAACACTCCATTTCTCTGAATTCTATCTGATTGTCCCCCAATCATGGAATGTTCTCCCTCTTTCTCTGACTATTGACCCTGGCTTTTTTCTAGTTTCTATAGGAAATCTTCCCTAACCCCTCTGAATTTTAGTGCTTTCTCACTTTTCATTAATTTCTATTTATTCTGTATATATATGTATATATATATATATATATATATCTTTTATATTATCATATGTAATTGTATGCATGTTGTCTTCCCTATTAAATAGTAAGCAACTTGAAGACTAGGACTATATTTTGCCTCTTTCTATCCCCAGAACTTAGTACATTTGACACTCAATTTATTGAACTGAAGAGGATGTCTAAATCGACATATGCTTGCTAAATGTTTCACCAGAGCTCTGGTTCTGAATAGTTTACTCCCTGATGGGACTGAATTGAAATGAGTATTAAGCTTTGTGATCATTAAGAAGCAGCTCTCACCAAAGGTTTAAATTGGCACAATACAACTTGAAGCAACATTATGTTGCGTTCTTAAAGACAAAACTCTTTTTTGTTTCTCAATGAAAGTCCCTATACTCTTTGCTGAAAACAAGAAGAAATGTTACATGGAGGTGCCAAGGGAAACATACTTACATTATGAAGTATTTCTAACAAATATTTGGAAATTTAAAAAGGAGGCAACTTGCTAAATATCCAAAGAATCTCCAGGCCATCCAGAAATTTAGTGCCAGCCTTGAAACAAAGATATTACTCGATGCTTTCCACAACAATCTCTCTGAAAACCAGCACAGCTGTTGCAATGCCCATTTATCAATCTGCTAATAATACAAAGAAATCCTTTCTGGGTAGAATTAAATCTTTGAAACAGAATTTCAACTCTTTAGCTTTTTAATGTATACTTTGTCATCTTTTTGGTGTACCCATGAAGAATTTCAAAGGACCAATAAGAGCTTTATGTTTATAAAGCTCTCTAATCATTTCACAAAGTTCAAGAAGTTTGACAGAACTTGGAAAAACTTAAAAGAGGTAATAAAAGGTTAGCAGCAGGAATTCAAAGAGACCTTGTATGGTAATACAATTTTATACTAGAACATTCCTTTCCACTCTAAGCATACTGCCAATATCTGGGAAAATATCCCTACTGTATAGCTATGATGATGTTTTAAAATGCTAAAGGAACATGTGGATTATCATCAGAGAGACATTTTCAAATGTTACTTGTGTCTGAGCTTTGAAAACACATTGCAAAGATGGGGAGGAAGAGATTTGTGCTCTCCTATGGCAGTTTTATGAAGTCTCCATCCTGTTCCTAGCACAAGAAGCTCCAACTTGCCTTGCTAAACAATTGTAAAACATACACTTAAACTAACTTGGAATGCACACTATGTTCCAGTACGGTGCAAGTGCAGCCTGGGTCCATGCCCTCTCAAGCCCTGGTATCCTGAGCACTTTGATTTATGGTCAGCTTGTATGAGAGGTTTCCTAATGAATCATATGGTGTGGATGGAGACAGAATGATGCACAAGCTTCCTGGATAGGAGTCTGCTTAATTCATCTCACAATCTATGTTGAAAGAATTTAAAGTGTCAAGCATAGGATTGGAGGTTAATTTCCTATATGACTTTTTTTGGTATTCCCAACAGGGCGTTTTTTTTATCATAAAATACGAGTAATAAAAGGTTTAAATCAGAAATTTAGAGCTGGAAGGAACCTGGGAGGCGGTCTAGTATGACTGCCTCATTTTAAAGAAGAGGAAACTGAGCCATAGACAGGGTAAGTGATTTCCCCCAGGCCAGCCAAGTAGAAAGTAGCAAATCTGGGATTCAAGCCCAAATCTTCTGACTCTGCACTCTAGCATGCCCTATAATAACATTATTTTTTTGACCTCCTCTAAAGTCCTTATATAGATCTTTAAAGTTTGCAAAACACTTTACACATTTAGATCATAGGTCTCGCACTGGAAGGCATCTTTGAAACCATTAAATCTAGCCCCCTCATTTTTAGTGTTAAGAAAATTAGCACAGTGAAGTTACTGACCTGAGCTAACAAAAGTAGTAAGCATTGGTGGGAGAAGTTAAATTCAGGTTGTACTGATTTCAAATCCAGTGAACTACTGACAATATCACTGTCTCAGCAATCCTTTGAGATAGGTCCTTGTAATGCATGAGGATTAAGGTTTAGTTATAAGATGAAGGGGAGGGTAGAGTGTGCCAATATGTTATCTTCCTCAGGAAAGTGGGCATCTGTCTCTCACAAGAGAACCATGTTAGGTTTGGCTCATCTGCACAATGAATCTCCCTTAAAGTTGGCTTATCTGCACATTGTTTCCTTGTTAAGGTTAATTTATCTGCATTTTGGAGTCCTCTCAGGATTATTCTTTTATACACAGGACAGGGGAGGTAACTTCAGATGGCCTGCTAGGGTAACTGGGACATATTGACCATTAAGATCCTAGATCATAAATAATTTCATCTTAACTTTATTAATATCGTTGATGTTGTTGTCCAGCCATTTTTCAGTTATGTGTGATTCTTCAGGATCTCATTTGGGGTTTTCTTGCCAAGATATTGAAATTTTTTGTCATTTCTTTATCTATTTTAAAGATAACAAAAATGAGACAAAAATAGGGTTAAGTGATTTTATCCAGGCTCACACAGCTAGTAAGAATCTGAAACTTATTTTGAAATCAAGAAACTGGGTCTTCCTAACCCTAACCCCAGCACTCTACTCAGCATCCTAACTGCCAAGTTATTAATGTTATTATACAACAAACAAATATATTATTACACAACAGTGCTGATATTATTGTTATTATTTCTATTTTCCAGATTTGCCAACAATTATTTATTGAGTACATAGATGGGCCATGAAGATTATTAAGTCCTGGGAGACCTAAGAAAGGTATAAATAGTCCCAGACCTTAGAGAAATTCATTTTAAAAGAGAGACAACTAGTTATATATATGTGTATATACATATACATATATGTTAAATAGATGGAATAACAGATAGTTTCTTTTTATTTTTGGTTTTTGCATGGCTATGGGGTAAAGTGACTTGCCCAAGGTCACACAACTAGCAAAGATTAAGTGTCTGAGGTAGGATTTGAATACAGGTCTTCCTTACCCAAGAGTCAATCTCTATCCATTGTACTTTTTACAGGAAGATAGGGGCACAGGAAAGGTCTTCTAGAGAAAGTAGGATTTGAATAGTCTTGAAGGAAGCCAGGCAAGCTAAGAAGCAGAAATGAGGAGGAAGAATATTCCGAGCATGGAAAACAATCAATGAAAAGCCATGGCAATGGACGAGGGAGTATCATGTGGAAAGAGCAACAAATAATACCATTTGAGTATATAATGATATGCATGGACGAGTAAAGTGAAAAATCACCATAAAAGGAGAAAGAAACCAAGTTCTAAAAGAGTTGCATAAGCCAAAAAGAGCAGCAAGAATAGGTAAATTAAAGATCAAATGACTTGCCTAGGGTCAAACATGTAATAAATAATAAGATTTAGGGGCAGCTAGGTGGATAGAGCACTGGCCTTGGAGTCAGGAGTACTGAGTTCAAATAGGGCCTCACACACTTAATAATTACCTAGCTGTGTGGCCTTGGGCAATCCACTTAACCCCATTGCCTTGCAAAATCTAAAAAAAAAAAAAAGATTTAAACCTAGGTCTTGAGTCCAAATCTAGCCCTATGCATATAAGTTGACCCATTAGTCATCTCACCTATTCAGGGAGAAATGAGGTTTAAATACTCAGTTATTTCACCCACTTTATTAGAAATTTGTAAAGTAGTCACACCAGATATATGCATACCTAGGACAATCCTAGATAACAAAATGAAATTATAAAGACAATGCTCATGAAAGATAGTTATCACTCAGAAGAGGAAGAATATCTGAACAGATATGGATACAGTAGATAGTAAATATTCATGAAGGTGCACCTGGGTGGAACAGTGGATAAAATGCTTGGATAGAGTGGATAGAGGGCCTGGAGTCAGGAAGACTCATCTTCCAGAAGCTTACTTAGCTGTGTGACCTTGGGCAAGTCATTTAACCCTGCTGGACTCAGTGACTCATATGCAAAATGAGCTGGAGAAGGAAATACCAAACTACTGCAGTATCTTCGCCAAGAAAATCCCAAATGGAATTATAAAGAGACAGAGACAGATACAACTGCACAATAAAATAGAAAATATATATATATATATATATATATATATATATATATATACATGAATATAAATTCTGCTTTTAGACTTGTCTGACCTACTCAGGATTGCTATATTCAAAGGAGGTTGAATTTTGGTTATCCTAGATTGGAGTACCTTGTATCCCTTTGTCTATCTTAGTATGAAATTGCCCAACCTCTAAGATCTGTAAGTCATCCAAAAATTGCTGGCTATTCAAGACTGAACCAGTTGCTTCGATCTTGAATTTACACGCATGCAGTTTCATTTCTCTAAACCAAACTGAAATGGCATCAGAGAATGTTCACATGCTGTATCTTTCTTGTATACATGTCCATATCCACTGAATCATATTGTATATTATCACTAAATCCCTTAGTTAGATCACATAACTAAGTGTGAGGCTTTGTTTATATTCTTTTGAAATTCTAAACCTGACTATCACAACTGTATCTCATTCAGCTATAAAAAATTTGAGAAATGTTACCAGGCTAAGTGTTTTGTTCATATTATAATCAAATGGGAACTGCTGGAACAGCTGTCTTATAACAGACTCTTTACTGCTTAAGTGTACCATGTAAGCATAGCAGACTGTGACTGATGAAAAGGGCATTTAATTAGCAATAATGTTCATGTCTTAAGTAGGTTGAAGATAACCATTCATCTTGTAAACTTTGTTTCAAAGGAACCACATATAATGCTCTAAATAAGTCCTTTATTTTCTTAGTATTTGAACTAAGAAAGAAAGGGGAAAATGAGAGCTCTACTTAGGTGAAAATTTTTGAAATGAGGAGCAACCAGAATATCTGGAAAATGTGAGGAAGAGTTAAGAGGGCTAAGTTAATATATTCCCCTTCATGTTTCCTAGGGTAGGATGCACATGCTCTAGAAAGTTTTCCCAACTGCTATCAAACAGGTATTATTTCCCAGGTGAATTGCATATCCGCAAGAGAAATAATAAGCCTGATATCTATTTCTCTCTCTTTCACCTGCAAATTGGGGGAGAGGAATCAGGTCCTTTTCTTCATGTAAGTTGAAACAGAGATTTACAAGTTTAGATGCATGATCTGAGCAAAAAGTTTATGAGGAATCAATAACTTCTGAACTGAGAAATGTATCAGAATAAAATGCAGATGCTATCAATGCTATCTTTATTATTATCACCTTCATTAGCAAAAGATAATTTATCAATTGCTTCTCCAAGTATTGAATTTCATATACTTCATTGCTGAATTGTGAAAGACTATTAAGAAGAAAAATTTTATTATAAACTATATTAAAACTGTTAGAAGAGTTACTTCAAACTAAAGAGTCCCTTTCAGCTCTAATGTTCTGATTCTAAGACCATTTAAGGACAGTAATGGTCACAGGACCAGGCATAATTACAAGTGTTAATTCTTTGTTTTTGAAAAAAGACCAATGGCATTACAAGTGATGTCTGTAAGTGAGGAAGAAATGTGGTGTGGTCAGCCTCATTCTCTCTTCCTGAGTCATCAAAGTGGCACTGCAGGACAAATGTGAAGATGACTGGGGATGCTGAGATTCAGCAGATGACCTTGGTGGCTTTTTGTTTGTTTGTTTATTTGTTTTGATAGGGCAATGGGGTTAAAGGGACACACAGTTAGTAAGTATTAAGCTTATAAGGTCATATTTGAACTCAGGATCTCCTGACTCCTGGGCTGGTGCTCTATCCACTACACCACCAATCTTGGTGTTCTTGATGTCTGATAAAGCTCAGAGTGCTCCACAGTGCCTGCTTCATGAGTATTAGAAACAAATTTGTTTCTGTTGGACAAAGCATGTAAGATTTGGGTAGACACCCCCCAACTCACCAATTATTCTGTCAATTATTCTCAACTAGGCTTAGCCTGTCTACTGAGACAATTTATCAGAATATGGTTGTTGCATCTGCTACAGCTTCTTGGAGTCACAGGTAGGAGTTGGGTGATGGTAGACACCAAAAGTGGATGAACAATGCTGAAAAGAGCTCAGCAAGCCCTCACTCCAGAGGTGCTACTTCTACTGAACACCTCAAACAACCCAAATAATAACAAATATGCTAGATACTAATATTAATAATCAGCATCATTCAACAAATTAATAGGTGACACTTCCATCATCAATCTGATGGTACATTTTTAAAAACAGCTTCTCTATTCATTAGGAAATATTAATATATGCTTTCAAAGTTTCAAAGTGAAAACAATGAATCTTTTAATGAATGAAGGCATGACACAAAGGGATCATGGATAGAGTTAATAAAGTGAAAATAACAAAAATTCTGCTATTTCTTTGCTTCTTTAGCCTTAGCAACTTTGAGACGATTCCAATAAGTTGTCTCCAATGTTTATGTTAAAATCATACAAGACTCCTTGTAAAGTACAATAAAGATTACCTTGATGACGATTTGATTATTATTATTAGCAAGTGAGTCTACAAAGAAAAACCAAGAAGATGAAGACTGTCTATAGTCTAGTCTATGATTGCATAAATATAAGTCCATCAATGCATCTATCTTAGACATTTTTCTAATATTACTTTATATCCTTCTCCAATGGGTTAGAAATCTAAACAGTTTTAAGATAATTCAGTATCCTATTATTCTTTTATTTTTAATGTTGCATACATCACTGCATAGACAGACAAAATAGTCAATCTTTATAATTTAATACAAGTATTAAGATGTAAATACATATTCTGTGAGCTCATTAAAATAACTCTTGGAGCAGACAGAATGCTAGAGATAGTATGCATTTTATCCTTTTCCCCAGAGAATATCTATATTTTGAAAACTTTTATTTCCATGTGGCTTGGGATTATATGCATTTATTATGATACCTGTCAAAAAATTGTTCACAAATTTTTATGGAGTAGTATTATGGCTGGGAGATTGCAGACAATATCTCAATCTATAATAATGTTTCAGTTCAATAAAGTATTGGTAAAGTTCTCTAGGATATTTTGAGATTCAGATTTGTGAGATGTATATTTGTTATTTGTCAGTTTATGAAAAATAGAGTTTCTATTGTATAATTCTAAATACCAGATCATGTTTTGCTAGGTATTGGACAGGTGATAAATTTTGTTCCTATCATATTTTTGTATAATCTACATTGATCACTAAATCCTAACTCTTTGATAATCCTTCTGTAATTTCTGGTAGCAGTGACCTGGTCCTAAATTGCTATTGGATATCTCTCTATGTATATATTAAATCTCCATGATACAGTCGTTTGTTTGGTACTTAGTTGGTTGACATGAGTTCATGTGGATAATGATAAATGAGGCCTATTTGATTTTGTTCTTGAAGCTTAGTCATTTCATAGGTTCCAGCTATAAATATACTATTTTTGTTAACATTTGATAAATTTAGTGATGTATAATGATCAGATTTTATTGTTACCCAGTTAAATAATGTGTATTTGTTCCAAAAGTATTTCTATGGGTTTTTAATCTGTTTATTATCTATTTTAAGAATATTTATAATCCATTTCCTCCTTTTTAGTAAACCTTAATCTTTCAATTACTAGCTTAGGGTAATGGGCCTTGTGTTCTGCTAGTCTATTGTGAGTTGTGAAGATACTTTCCAAATTAGAGTTAATTTTACAGTTCAGAAAGTTTGCATTAAGTGTAGAATTGTATCAATTGCTTTAAATATATTCTTCCCATTTAGCTTTAGTTTCAAGACACCAATAAATCCCCTAATATATTGAGGCATGACCTTCTCTTTGATACATTCATGCTCAGTGAGTTTTGCCTAGAGGATTACAAGGTATTTATAAGGTTTCCCTTCCTCATATTTTCCCAAGAACCTCCAGATTCAAACTGAAAAACCTTCAACCTTTATTTTTGGATGACATCTAAGTTATTCTTTGATAACTTCACTTTTCCTCCTAGGGTTCTTATTATGGTAATGACTATACATACCACATGTAAAGTTATATACAACACGAAGTTTCTCTATTTTCTGCCAAGTATAATGTGAGAAGTAATGCAAAACATTAAACATGGTGCAAAGGAAATCACAAACAAAAAAGATAAAAATAAATAAAAATAAAAATGATTCTATTTGCATTTAGAGTTCAATTCTTTTTCTAGTAGAGATGTATAACATTTTTCATAGAATTATTGAATCATTATCTTGATCAAGTAGCTAAATTTTTCACAATTTTGCTGTTGTTATATGTTTTGTTCTTCTGGCTCTCCTCAATTCACTTTGCTTGGGTTTTTCTGAAACCTACTTGTCATTTCTTAAAGCACAATAGTATTTCACTGTAATCATAAGCAACAACTTGTTCATCCATTCTCTAGTTGATGGGCAACCTCTTGATTGCCAATTTTTTTTGTTGCAAGGCGAATGGGCTTGCCCAAGTCCACATAGCTAGGTAATTATTAAGTGTCTGAGGCCAGATTTGAACTCAGGTACTCCTGACTCCAGGGCTGGTGCTCTATCCACTGCGCCAACTAGATGCCCTGTCAATTGCCAATTCTTTGCCACCACAAAAAGTGTTGATATGAATAGTTTTGCACACATAGGTCCTTTTGCCTTTTCTTTGATTAATATTGGTTGAAATAAAAATTGACTAAAATAAAATCTGACCTCTGTGAAAAATTGTATTTTTCGATTTTTTTCAAAATTGAGTCAGAGTTTGACTCATTATAACACACAATGATTGAGTTGAAACTATAGAGATTACCTAGTCAAACTTTTGTCATTTTACCAAGCAACTAAGTCTCAAATAAATAAATTCCCTTCCAATCTACAATACTGACTCATCTTCACAGGCTTTTCTCTGTCAGATAATAGAAACCTCTTTACCCTGGAAACTTCACTCTAACCTTGGAAAACTTCTCTCCATGGAAATAATCCTCCCACCCCTGTCACCCCTCCCTCCAAAACTTCCATTTTAAAGAAGAAGGTTAGTACAATTAATCATGTCTTCATTTTCCTCTAGGCTCTACTGATGACTGTCCTCAGCAGAATTTTGAGATCAGAGACTTTCTTTCAACTTACAATTTTATTCCCACAGCTTAATGCATTGTCTGCATATAAATGCTTAATAAATCCTTATTAACTTCATTTGAATCTATTTGAAACAATAATTAATAGGTAACTGGTATGTATGACTGTGCTAAGCATTAATTACCTATAATGGCAACCCATTAAACTCCCCAAAATCTAATTTAAGGGAAATATAGGATGAGATATGCTATAAGCAGCAAATAGCATATAATAAAATATCTAGTGTTTATAAAGCTGTGAAATCCTTTGAATATTATTTTTTTATCAGAAATAGTATATATTTCAGTTCTAGTCTACCAGATCTTTTGAGGCCTGTCAATTAGCATTGTCCTATCATTCATAACTTCCATAGGGAAAATAGTGAGGATAAATTCTCTGAACCGAGCTACAGTGGTCCTTGGAAAAATAGATACACATCCATCAGTGGAGTATTTCAAATTCTTTCTGGTTTGACAGGATTTAACACAGCTTTTGCTTCATTAGCATAACCTTCATGTGTCCAGAGTCACTGCCATGTAACAAAGACATTGGACAATGAATTTCTTAACCCCAGCAACTCAAGAAGAATACTTGAAAAGGTTTGGAGGGATTGCAGGATGTGTCAATGGAATAGATGCCCACATTTATTAAATTATGATTCTGAATATGTGAAAATGTATGTGTAGTTAGTTCATCAGATTTCCAACTTCAGGAAAGGTTCTCAAAATGAGAGTGAGAAAGCAAGTCTACTTAAGTGGGCAGAGCCATATGATAAAGATGAGTCCCCAGTGATGGGAGCCAGGAGGAACTGTGCTCTTTGGAGCACTGTTGGAAAAACCAGAGGGTCATTGTCCTGGGTAAAAGCCCATCATAAAGTACTAGACTAAGACAAAACATATCGACATTGTCCTGAGACCATGACTAAATTAAGACCCCTAAACAAACTCATGACCTGGAATGTCTGATTCATCTCTCTTCATCAAAGCAGCTTCTCCCATTTATTAATACTTTGCCTGAAATAATTTCCCAAGGTCAATAAAGGGCAATAGTTTTCTGACTCCTATCTTATTTTATGCTTCCCATTGAAGTGATAGCAGAATCTCCGATTCCCTAAGAATAAATATCTCCTCTCTTCAGTCCTCATTTTCTGTTTTCTTGGTATCATCACTATGCAACCTGCCCAGGCTCATACTGGAACTACCTGAGGCTGTATTTAAACTGAAGAAAATGAGTCCTGCTGATTCCATGTCTTAGAACTCTATCCTAGCTGTTCTGTAGGTCATGTAAGGATTAACAAGAGGTTTACTAAATCATAACAATAGTGGAATATTCTCCAAGGATCGGCACATAGGACATCTGAAGTTGAATCACTTGAGCACAGTCTCTTTGACCAAGTTATTCCCTAGTGACCTACCAGGCAAGCATTAGAGAGCACCTGGAGCTCCCTCTGGCTGGTTTATATTCAGTTGATGAGAAAATGACATCATGAGTCAACCAAATGTCAAGGAAAAACTATCATAACTTGTTTGAACCTAGGAATTATGCTATTACTCCTATCACACTTCATCCTTTGGTGGCAGAGTCCTTAAGGTATCCTGGATCCTCTCTGGTTTTGTGAGGTGGCACAGTGAGTAAAAAAACTGGGCTTAGAGTCAAGTTCAAATCCAGCCTCAGATATTTACTGCAAGACCCTGAACAATTCACTTACCCTCTGCCTGCCTCAGTTTCCTCCATGGTAAAAGGGGAATAATAACTTCTTCCTAGGGCAGGGTGAGGATAAAATAAGAGAGTATTTGTTAAGTGCTTAACATAGTGCCAAGCTCATAGCACATGCTAAATATTTTTATGTCCCCTAATTATAAACATAGTTCAAGGCTCAGTCCTAAATTCTATTCTCTTTTCCCTTTATATCTTTCCCTTCATAACCTCATCAGGATTAATAGTTTCAATTATCATCTCTTTTCAGATTATTTTCAGATGTATAGAAATTATAGAAATTATTTCTCTGGTGTTCTTCATCCTCACATCACTAATTGTCACAAATAAAACTAGATATCCCATAGTCAACTGATACTCAATGTGACCAAGAGAGACTTCATTATCTACTCTCTCTCTCTCTCTCTCTCTCTCTCTCTCTCTCTCTCTCTCTCTCTCGCCTGTCTCTGTCTCTTTGTCTCTCTGTCTGTTTCTCTGTCTTTCTGTCCCTCTTTCTCTGTCTCTGTCTGTGTCTGTCTCTCTCCACAGCACATACCCACACATATCCCCCCAAATACCTATTTTCTGAAATTCCCTTTTACTTTCAAGGATATTACCATTATTCACAACCTCTTGTCATTCTTGACTCTTCACCTCATTCATAGTATATTTCTATCAATTGGTTAGCAAATATTTTTATCTCCAGAGCATGTCTTGAATTTGACCACTTTTCTTCATTCCTAGGCTCTTAATTCAGGCTTTCATTGTTTCTTGCTGGAGTATTTCAAAAGCCTCTCAGCTGGTCTTCCTTCTTCAATCTTCCCCACTTTTCACATATACCAAAGTAATTTTCCTTAAGCATAGGTCTGACCATGCCATACCCAAACTCAATAAACTTCAATAGATCCCTGCGATCCCTTGTATCAAAAAAATCAATTTCTGTTCACTATTTAAACCAACACAATCTGGCCCCATTAAACCTTTTTAAGATTTATTAAACATTTTTTCTCACTATATACATAGAAGTCTGGTCATTTTGACCTTTTTATGCCATCCCCTCGTCTCTACACCTTTGTCCTGGATGTTCTCCATGCCTTTTCTCATTGCATCAATTACATGGAATCCCTACTTTACCTCAATCTTCAACTCAAGTGCTAGCTTCTCAATGGGGGACTTTCTTGGCTAATGGCTCTATACTTCTTCCCATGTTATCTTGCATCTGCTTAGCATGTGTTTCATGTATATCTACATAGATTCATGTATTCTCTTGCTCTTTGAAGTAAGGAAAACGTATCACTTTTGTCTGTATATCCTCAGATCTTGACTTGTACAAGACTGATTTTATACAAATTAGAATATAATAAATGCAGAAGGACATACCATATTGGGATCAGTTGAGGGAAGAAAGCTTTATAGATCTATTTAACTGAATCAAATGTCACTAAATCTCATTATAGTCTTTCTTATTATGCCATTCTCTGAGACCTTTGTATAGCCATAAAATAGTGTTAATGTGTTTTATGCCAACTGTTACAAATTGCAGGCAACTATATGTCCCTAAAAAAACCTTAATGATTGTTATTTTTGTGGAAACTTACTGACTTTTTTTAGGTACATCTTATTCTTGGAAATATTTTTGTCAAATTGTTGTTGGTGCCTTTCAAGTTGCATAAAGAGTAAAAGCTAAATCTTCCATGAAATGTCAAAAAGGACCAAAGGTTGGCATAATTGGTGGATGTTGCCAAGAGTGCTAGTTGCCCTGGTATTCTGGAGGTATAGGAGCAGAGCACAGTTTGACTCCTTCATTTCCTTAGTTTCCTTCATATTCTATTGCTTGAGTTGTAGAAAACAGGGATTGGAAGACAACCTAGATGTTGGCAGCAGAAATCTGTGACATTCATAGGGGAAAGTGTCCTTCTCTAGAAGGTATTCTCAGTTTTTTAGGATTGGAGCAGCTGTAATCAATGTAGGCACTTTTCCTGAATTTAGTGTATCAATCCACTACTACTACCCATGCCTCATTTACCTTACTATCTTTCCAGACTTAAGTACCCTTCCCTGATTTCCATTCTTCTTTTTGTATATCTTCTCCAATAGAATGTTTCTTAAGAGCAGGGACTGGTTTTATTTTTGTAGTTGTATCTAGAGAACTTATCTTAAGGCTTGGTACACTGATTTAATAAGCACTTATCCATGCATCCATCCATTCATCTGTTTATCCATTTATTCATTCATTTATCCTAATGTCTTTCTGTTCAAATTCATTCTATAATCTGGTTTCAGTTATTCAAACATAAATTATATCATGGAACTTCTCTGCTTAAATGCTTTCAATGACTTCCCAAAATTTCTAACAAGGTTTCTTAACTGAGGGGCCATGTAAAAATGTTTTGATGCTTATTTCAATATAACTGATTTCATTTGTAACCTTGCGTATTTTATTTTATTCATTTAAAAACATTACTCTGAGAAGGGGTGCCTAGGTTCAAAGTTGTCTATGATATAAAAATAGATTAGAAGTCTTGATCGGGGATAAAATTGTAAATCATTAACTTACCTTGGCTTTTCATAACCTGGCCCTCAAAATACCTCTGTCCAATCTCCCACATAATAATAATAAAAATATTATATTTTCAAATATTTCATGAATGTTTACAAAACATTTACATAAGTCATTTATGGTTCATAACCACTACAGAGTTGGTATTATTGCCCCTATTTTATGAGAGAAGAAAATGAGACTTAGGAACATTTATTCTATTCTTAACTAAAGAACTATTCTATTCTTAACTATAACTATTCTATTCTTAATATGTATCATAATTATTTTGCTCTGTTTGACCTCTCTGGAATATTCTCTTCCTTTCCTATCTTCCTAGTCAAATTCTACCTATTCAGCAAGGTACAGTTCAGAAAACTTTCCCTGACCACCCTAATCCACAATATGAAGTATAAACTCAATAATTGTCAATACCATTCACTTGATGTTTATATATTATAAAGGAAATGAGGTGCCATGGTAAATAGAGCACTGATTCTAGTTAGGAAGACCTAAACTCAAATCCAGTTTCAGACACTTACTATCCAAGTCACCTCACCTCTCTCTGCCTCAGTTTTCTCTTCTGCTAAGTGGGATTAATAATAGAACCTTTCTCTCAAGGTTGCTGTAAGGATAAAAATAGAATAATCTTTGCTATAAATTATTGATAAATAATATAATATTTACTAAATGTTGCTATAAATATATTATATTGCTTTAAAATCTATAAAACTTTGCAAAAAGCACTTTAATGCTCTATAAATACTAGCTATAACTATAGTTCTATATAAATGTTAGCAACTAATTTTGTTGGAATTAGCAAATAAGTTAATTTTTCATGTGTTGTTTTTACCTCTAGTGAGATATTGTCCCAGTCCATCTTTTTGTGCTTTGGCTATCTTTTTTTTTTTTTTTAGTTTTTTTTGCAAGGCAAATGGGGTTATGTGGCTTGCCCAAGGCCACACAACTAGGTAATTATTAAGTGTCTGAGGTCACATTTGAACTCAGGTACTTCTGACTCCAGGGCCAGTGCTCTATCCACTGTGCCACCTAGCCACCCCCTGGCTATCTTTTTTAATATATTAACTGTATATTCCATCTTGGTAGACATCATCCCAGCTTCATGTTATGTGAAAAGTTGATAAGCTTTTTCTATGTGCTTTTCTCTAAGTCATTAATAAAAATTACAGCCTTAACAAGTCAGTATATACTATACTTTGAACTACAAGTTTTTGTCGGTCCAGTGTTATTTTACTGTGTAAAAAAAAATCATTGTTGTTTTTGTATTTATAACAAATTCATGTCCCCTTAACCCTCTTCTCACAATAAATGAATCTTCCCTTACAACAAAGACAAATATATGTAAGTCAAAACAACACAGTGAATATATTATGGAGTACAGGGCACCTCCTTGTGTCCCTTTCCTTTGTACTAAGAGTAGAGAGATCTGCAACACCATAGCTTCTCTAGAACTGTGATTAGTTGGGTAATTAACTGATTTTAATGTGGCTTCATTTACATTCTTTGAGTCAATGTATGTGTGTTGTTTTCTTGACCCTTCTTAATTTTTTTGCTCTGAATTAGAGTATAATTCTTCCTTTGTTCTTCATCATTTCTTTCCTGTGTAGTAATATTTCATTTGTGGTGTGGTTCAGTCATGTCCGACTCTTTTCACCCTGTGGACCATAGGACACCAATGCTGTCTATGGGATTTTCTTGGCAAAGATACTCGAGGATTTGCCATTTCCTTTTCTAGTAGATTAAATCAAACAGAGATCAAGTGATTTACTCAGAGTCCCACAGTTGGTAAGTGTTTGGAGTCTTCTTGACTCCAGATACAACCTCTGTCATTTAGCCACCTAATCACCTTCTTGCATCCATATAAATTCCATCATTGATGGGCACACATTTTATTTCCAATTTTTTGCTATTAAAAAGTATTGCTAGGAATATTTGGATACCAATAGAACCTTCCATCTCTCTATGAATAGTAGTGATATCTCTGGGTAAAAGTATATAAATGACTTTTCTTGAGGATTTTTCTTGAATACTTTCCAAATATCTCCCAAAAGATTGTATTGATTAACAGATTCACAGAAAATGCATTAGTGTTCCTGTCCTCCCTCAACACTTACCATCTTCCTTTTTTCCTTTCCTGCTTCTAACCCTTCAGACTTTCCCCCCATGCTCTGTCACCTCCACTTTTCAGATCCTTTCTTATAAGTTGTCCCATTAGAATTTAAGCTTTTGAAATTAGAGAACTATCTTTCTTTTTTCTTTTGTTCATATACCTGGAAAAAGGTAAGTGCTTATTCAGACCTGCTAATAATAGCAAGCATTTATATAGTACTTTAAAATTCACAAGGTACTTTACAAATATTCTCTGATTTGATCCCCATGGAAAGGAGGTACTATTTCTCCTCATTTTATAGATGAGGAAACTGAGGAAGACTGAAATTAAATGACTTGTCCAGGAATAAGTGAGTGAGGTCACATTTGAACTCAGATCTTCCTCACATAGTTCAGCATTCTTTCTACTATGCCACCTAGCTTCTCTCAAATATTGACATGCCTTGTCAGTCAGTTTATAAACATTTCTTAAGCACCTATTAGGTGAGAGACACTGTTCTAAGACTTGGATATACAAACAAAGGCAAAAACTGTTCCTGTTCTCAAGAAATCACAGTATTTATTTTTTTATATATTTTATATTCTTTCATTTCAGGGTTTCCTTTGATTTGCATTTCTCTTATTAATAATTTGCACATTCATTCCATCTCTTGAGATGGTCAACTTAGGCCATGAAATCCTACCCATTTCTACTGTGAACTTTTTGAAATCCCTTCTTCCTAAATCCAGGATGTGTATTTGTCATCAGATTTTACTCAGGTTATCTCTCCTTCTTTAACATGAATGCTAAGTTGGCAGGGTCACCTTCTCTTTAGGTTCTTATCATTTCAACTTAAGTAGCCATGTCTTTATGTTGGTAGACAATCAGGTCTAGAGAAGCAGTTCCCATTGTCTCCTTTTTATCTCTTGTAGAAGGAAGTAATTTCATAAGGGTAATTAGATTGTTTTGATTTTGTCTGAGAACTCCAGCTGTCCCAGATCATATGTACATACCACAGATTCATTATATGTACATATAAGTATCATATATTTTCACATATAATTCACATTTATTTAGTACTTTATTGATTTCAAAGTATTTAATATATTCTCATTTTATCTTCATAACAACATGGTGAGGTTGGTGGTATTATAATCCCCATTTTATAAGTAGTAAACTGAGTCTCAGAAAGATTAAATGAGTTGGCCAGGGACATACAGCTAAAAAAATCCCTTAGGTGACATTTTAATCCAGATTTTTAAAAATTCTAAGTTCAGACTGCTGTCCATTGAAGCGGGAAGGAAAAGAACAAAAAGGGGAGAGAAGAGGGAAAGAGAGAGAAAGCAGGGGGTGAAATAAGGAAGAGAGAAAAAGAAAAGAAAGAAAATAGATGAGAGAGGGAAAAATAAAGAAAAAAGAGGAAAAGAGGGAGAGGGGAAAAAATTGTCATTTGGTCTACCAAAATTACACCACCCCAACAAGCCTTTGGCTAAAAGTACACAAGAAAAAAGCCAGTGGATCCTTTCCCAGACCTTACAGTCCAGGGCCAATGGTAGTAACACACGTAACACACTTTATATTTCACTTTGGTAAAGGGAAGTATGTCAGCCATTGGCCTCTCCAGTCAAAAGAAGCCTTCAGATTCCAGATGCCCATGGAGAAATCATCAAGAACAAATTGTTAACTTAGAAACACACCTTGAAGAATCATTCTGTTCTGTTTCCTTGGATAGGAACTTTGGCATTGCTTTGAACTAATTGATTTCCAGATGATCTGGAAAGGGCTTCTATTGCCTAAATTATATCACACACACACACACACACACACACACACACACACACACAGACACAGGACATTCACTACTTCTCTATTCCTCATCTCACAACACTCAGACTCTTTCCCCCACTGACTTCTCCTTCACTGTTGTTGCACATGAAGAAGTGATCCTTCTCCTTGCCAAAGCAAAGTCCTCTCCATGCATCAACTCACATCTTAACTAATAAATTTCCCCCTCTCCATTCCTACTCCCTAATCTTCAATCTCATCCCTATCTACAAGTTCTTTCTCTCTTATGCTGTCTACAAACATACCCATGATCCCCCTGATCTTATGAAATCTCATTTGATTCAATCCTTCTGTATTAGTTACTGCCCTTTATAATTTCTTCTCTTTTTTGGCTAAACTCATTATATTAGATGTTTCCACTTTTTCTCTTTTCAAAATCTTCTAATCTCTCTGTATCAGTGAATGATACTACTCCATTGCCAATAATCTTATAACCAATTCCAATGAAGTCTTCTGACTTCATCCTTCCAGACTTTGCTGCCTTTGACACTTGATAATCATCTTCCCTGCTGGAGATTCTCTCTTCTCTGGGTTTTTTGATACTACCTTCTCTTGGTTCTCTTCTAACCTGTATGACTTCTTCTCTTCAGTCCTTTATGATGGATATTCATTCAGATAATGCTCACTTACCATGGTTTCAAAGCTTTGTCATAGACCCTCTCCATGGATTTAGCTATCAATTCTATGCCTAAGGACTTCCACTTCTATATATTCAACCTCAATTTCTCTCCTGACATCCAACCCTGAATCAATCACTAATTTAACTTTTAGACATTTCAAACTGGACATCCTGTAGTTATCTTAAAATTATCATATGTTAAACAGAACTAATCCTTTTTTTTCCCCTCTGAACTTCCCCTTATTCTAGTGTTCCTATTACATGTGAAGATACTACTCCTCCTAATCATCCAGGTTCAGTTTGGCATTGTCCTCAATTCCTAACTCCCCTCACATAGCCAATTTTTGTTTACCTTCACAATACCTCCTGTTTATTCCTCTTTCTCTCTGCTCAGACAGCTTTTACCCTAGGAAGAAACTCATCACTTCTTGCCTGAACTATTGCAAAACCCTTCTAATTAGTCTCCTTGAATCAATTCTCTCCCCTCTTCAATTCATCCTCCATTTAACTGCAAAAATTATTTTGCTTAACTTCAAGTTAACCATATGGGAGAATTTAATTAATAAACTCTAGTGGCTCTATGCTACTTCCTGAATTAAATGCAAAATTTTTATATGGTATTTAAAGTCATTCAAAACACTACCCCTTCTTAACTTTTCTACTCTTCTTAAGCTTAGCCCCTCCATAAATTCTACAATCTAGGCATACTAGTCTCTTTTCCTGTTTTGGCCATATATCAACACTTCAGATCCTGATTTCAATTATATACACTGACTTTTCTTCATTCCTGGAATGCCTTCCCCACCTCTGTTTTTTAGTGTCTTTGTTTTCCTTCAAGATTCAAATCCCACCTTCTTCAGCAAGCCTTTCTCCATCTCCCCTAACAGCTTTGCCTTCAGCTAGTGGCTTCCCTCTGAGAATACTTTTCATTTATACTATAAATTTGTGTGTATATATATATATATATATATATATATATATATATATATATAAAACATGTATATTGTTTTGTATCTATCTATTTCATTAGAATATGAGCTCCTTGGAAGCAAGAATCATTTTTTGTACCTTTCTTTGTATCTTCTCAACTTAGAGCAATTTGTGCCACATAGGAAGCACTTAATTTTTTTTGACTAATTGAGCAGGAATAATATGTTTTATAAATCGTATATAGTCATAGGATTATTTATTTAGAACTGTAAACCAACTGCAGAGACCATCTAGACCAACGCCTTAATTAAATCAATTATATTATAATCTTTTAATTTTATATATATATATATATATATATATATATATATATATATATATAAAGTATATACACTGAATAACTGAAAGGGGGACTCAAAAAGAAAACTGAGAGTAACATGGTAGTAAATAGAAGGCTGACATAAATGAGGAAGATGGGGGGAAAGCCTGCCTCTGCCACCATATTCTAACTATTTGATGGCTCCTGGGCAAGTTATGTGATCTTTCAGTGACCTGGCAATTCTAAATTGTATAAAAGCCTATAAAAACAGAGTTTCTTTTCAGGACAACTAATGAAATCACAAATCTGTTCCTGATGACTAAATGACTGAAAAACAATATAAGTAGTTGAACAGTCAGGTATAGCATATTGTATCAAGGTAAATATAATGAGCTGCTGGATGTTTTTTATAGGAGAGAAAGTGAGAATCTAGAACCTGAGTTCTAGAACAAGTTCTCCCTCTAGCTGTGATAGATCCTGAACAAGTTGCTTAACTTCTAGCCCTTTAATGGTTTTCTTAGACTTCAAATGAATGGGTAAAGGCTACATAGTTGAAAAGATAAGATCCAATTCTAAAATGATGACTAGGGAAGGACTACTTCATTTTTGTAGTTGAATAACCAGTAATTTAACCTGATAATTGGCATTTAACAAATACTTGCTGATTGATTGTTGGTTCAATAATGATTTCATTAAAAATTATCAGAGGGAAGGTCTGTCCACGTGTGTGTGTGTGGGGGGGGTGAAGGGCTATTATCAAGTTCCTCAGCTTGGCCACTTCACTTGGACAGGCCCAGCTCCCAGTCCCAGGGAGAGTACATTGCAGTTCCTCTTCCAGCCTGCCTGGAGGTGGTGAGGGGGGAGGGGGAGGGTTGGAGCCTGCCCTCTCCCCAAGAAAAACCTCAGGCCAAGATAGCGGAGAGAAGACAGGCACTGTATTAAGTGCTCCCTGTGTCCCCTCAAAAATAACATGAAAAAAATCTCTTAACAGAAACTAGATCAACAAAATCCAGAAAAAGAAGCTAGGAGAAGAATACCTACTAACAAGGATTGGGTGAGGGCTTCAATCACTCCAGAGAAAGCAACCAGCGCCCCTACTGGCCAGAACTTGGAATTACTAAACCAAGTGAACAAAGCCTCTAGGATCTTTAAAAGCAAACCTCTGAGAGCCAGCTCCCCCCCCCCCCCCCACAACAGAAGATCCTGGAAAAATGAAGAAAAACCATCAAAAAAAGGGGGACCCATGAAGAAATACTTAGAAGGACCAGATTCTAACCCAGAGAGATATAGTACTTCTGAGGAGAATATGAATTGGTCTCCAGCCCAGTAAGACTTCCTTGAAGAAATCAGGAAGGAGTTTAAAAGTCAATTGGAAAAGTTGGGAAAAGAAACTCAAGAGAAAATTAATACATTGCAACAAGAAAAGAAAACATTGGAAAATACAATTGACAAATACAAAAAGAAAATAATTCTCTCAAATCCTCAATTGGGCAAATGCAAAAAGAAAATAATTCTCACAAATAATCAATTAGGCAAATGGAAAACTCTTTCAAAAATAGAACTGACCAATTAGAAAAGGAGTTTCAAAAGATAAATGAAGAAAATTCTTCTCTTAAAAAAAAGAATGGAATCTGTGGAAACTAATGACTTCATGAGACAAGATTCTGTTAAACAAACACAAAAGACCGAAAAAATAGAAGAAAATGTAAAATACCTCATCAGCAAAACCATTGACTTCAAGAACTGATTGAGAAGGGACAACCTGAGAATTATAGGACTCCCTGAAAACATTGAAGAGGAAAAATATCCTGGACTTAATATTACAGGATTTAGTGATGGAAGACTGCCCTGATATCATGGAATCAGAGGACAAAATAGTTATTGAAAGAATACATTGATCCCTTGGGAAAGATATCCTAAAATGAAAACATCAACAAATATTGTGGCCAAATTCCAGAACTATCAGATAAAGGAGAAAATCCTGCAAGCAGCCAGAAAGAAACTATTTAAATATCAAGGAGTCACAGTAAGGATTAACCAGGACCTGGCTGCATCAGCATTAAGGGATCAAAGGGCCTGGAATGAGGTATTCCTAAGAGCAAGGGAGCTTGAATGCAACCAAGAATCCAGTATGCAGAAAAGCTGAGCCTTCTCTTCCAGGGGAAAAGATGGACATTTAATGAAATGGGAGATTTCCAACATTTCTTGAAGAAAAGACCAGAGCTAAATAGAAAATTTGGACATCAAACAGGAGGCTCAAGAGACACATGGAAAGATTTTTTAAAAAGATAAAGAAAAAACTGCTATCCAATAAGATGAAACCAGCTAAATCCCTACTTTAGAGAAAGACTCTAATAACTCTTGAGAATTGTTACTCTGTTAGGGAGAATATACTTAGCCAGAAGTGATAAACACTCATAACTTTTCTGTGACTCAGAATGATTTAAAAACAATACCTCCTTCAAAAGGGGGACAGTAAGGAGATGGGAGGATGGAGGAGATTGAGTGGGGTAAATCTCATTACATCAAGAAGTACAAAAGACACATTGTAATAGAGGGGAAGAAGGGAGGGGGTGAGAACTACCTGAATTTTCATCTCATCAGACTTGTCTTAAAGTTAACTTACATACATTCAGTTAAGTTAAGAAACTTATCTTACCTTTCAAGTATTAAAAGGGGAAAAAGGGAGGGGGGATGGGGAGGGGAGAGAAAAAGGGGAACCAACAGAAGGAAGGGAAGGAAGAAGGGGAAAAGGGAAAAGGGGAAAGAAAGGGGAGAGGGGTTGATATAGGAGGGCAAACACAATGAAGGTGGTGATATTCAGAAACAAAATACTAGGGAATATGGATAAAGGGGGAAAAAGGGGAAAAATACAAACAGAGGCAACATAGCATGGGGAGCTATAAAGAGTTAGTAATTATAACTTTGAATGTGAATGGGATGAACTCTACCTTAAAACAAGCAAATAGCAGAGTGGATTAAAAACCAGAATCTATAATATGCTGCTTACAAGAAACTCATTTGAAACTGAGAGATACATATAGAGTACAAGTAAAAGGTTGGAGCAAAATATATTTTTCTTTAGCTGAAGTAAAAACAGCAGGGGTTGCAATCGTTATATCAGACAAAGCAGCTGCAAAATAGATAGTGCTAAACAAGATAAAGAAGGACTCTAGATTGTCCTAAAAGGGACCATAGACAATAAAGTAATTTCAATACTAAATATGCACTCACCCAATGGTATAGTGTCCAAAATCTTAGAGAAGTTGAAAGAGCTAAAGGAAGACATTATCTTATTATATAATTTTACTACCTTATACTTTATTTTTCTTCCTTAAGGATATATGATTTCTTTCTCATCACATTCAACTTAGAACAATGTACACCATGGAAACAATGTAAAGACTAATAGACTGCCTTCTGTGGGAGGGTAAGGGGGAGGGAAGCACGATTAGGGGAAAAATTGTAAAACTCAAAATAAATAAAATCTTTAAAAAAAACAAAAAAATTATCAGTGGACCATAATCATAAGATCATAGATTTAGAACTAAAATGGATTTTAGAGGCCTTTGAATTGAATGTTCTCATTCTACAGATAAAAATAATAATAAATGCCTAACATTTATAAAGTTCTTTGAGATCTTCTATTTATTTATTTATTTTAGTTTTTTTTGCAAGGCAATGGAGTTAAGTGGCTTGCCCAAGGCCACACACCTAGGTAATTATTAAGTGTCTGAGGCCGGGTTCGAACTCAGGTCCTCCTGACTCCAGGGCTGTTGCTCTATCCACTTTGCCACCTAGCTGCCTCTGCTTTGAGATTTTCTAAGCACTTTACAAACATTATATTATTTTACCTTCACAGCAACCCTACATTGTATGTGCTACTAGGTAATTGAATTAGACAGAGTTTAAATCACTTATCCAGGGTGTTTTTATTGTTGTCTGTCCTTTGTTTTTAAGACGATCAATGGCATCATAGGATGACGTCTTGTCTTCCCTATGACATGGATTTATGTGAGGCAGAGTTCACAAAGTTGTAAGCCCTGCTCTCTCTTCCAGGGTCGTTGAAGTCCAGTGGCAAGGCAAAAGTCAAGATGGTGATGGCCTTGAATGCGGCGGATGACCTTGGCTACTTTAATGTCTAACCAAGGCCCAAGTGCTCACAATGCCTACTTCAGCTGCCTTTATGGCCAAGGAACAACTTGTTTTCATCTGCCCATTCCACCAGGAGAAGTCTTCATATACTTCGGCAGCTATCTCCCTAACCCAGCCATAGATCTGAGACCCCCTGGTTGAACTCAATCTGCTTTAGCTTGTCTGCTGGGACAGTTTACCAGGGTATAGACCCTGTGCATGTTAGTTTTTTGGAGTCATAGATGAAAGTTAGGTGACAGGTGGACCCTAGGGGGATGAACAGCTGTCATATCAGAAATGCTAGTCCTCCTAAACACCCCATACATATCCACTAGGATAGAAATGTCTGAAGCCTCATCTGAACTCAGGAATTCTGGATTCCAGGTCTAGCACTCTATATAATAGCATTGTCCCAGAAACTGACATCTAGAGAGTTTATAGATTTGCCTGTAGGCACCCAAATAGTAGGATTGAATCCAGATTTTTTTTTACTCAAAATCACTATATTCACCACATTGTGAAACCTCTTCAAAATTAAAATACTTTATGTTTGAATACACTGGGCATTAGTTTTGCAGCTCAGATTATCTGGTCATATACCAGGTCATTTTAACTCCAGAGAAATTTAGAAAACTTGGTTGACTTGTCCATATTCTGTTCTATCTTCCACCATTATTTTTGCTTCTATTACCATCTTCCCTACTCCAAAATCTATGTGTCTCTTTCAAATTTATTGGCTAGGATTTAGGCCCATGACAGTTTAAGGATTCATCTAGGATTTTAGGTTATAATCAGATCAACTGTCTTGCTTTTGAGATTGATATTCTTTGAGAGAGTGATGGTATAAAATGGATTCATTCTTTAAAGATTCATTAAGATCAGGAATGATCAGCACTCATTTATAACTCACTCTATCACTAATTCTTTTCCCCCAATGAGAGCAGACAGTTATAATTGACTGAAGAAATAGTTTATCACTTTCATGATCTATACATTATTAGCTTCTGATAGAAATAAATATATCCAATGTTGTTTGATATCTTTCAACTTCATAATTAACAGGGGTTTTCTTTGAGAAAAGATAAATCTCCAATTTCAGGAATGACTGGCCTAATAAAAGGGAAATCTTCCCATCACAGTGAGCACCAACCACCATATGCTACATTCCAAACCAATGATTCACATATACTAGAGTCTAATATGGTCCAAAGCTGAGTAAGTCAATTTGGTAGAAGAGCTGGCAGATTTTGGGAAGGAACAAACAAGAAACATCTTGGCAGCAGCTGTGTTCCTGGGACATTGGAATATGTGGTGGGAGGGCCCTTCCTCTCCCCATAGAGCTGTGGCTTTTTATACATGGGTATGATTCACTTTGGGGGATCCTTCTTGGAAATTTTCATGAAGAGGCTGTGATACTCTCCAACCTCATTAAATTATTGGTAGATCAATAGCTCAGTAACCAGCTCCAGAGTATCCAGGAACCATGTGTGTGTGTGTGTGTGTGTGTGTGTGTGTGTGTGTGTGAGAGAGAGAGAGATTAAGCAGTGTGCTTCATTTCACTGGTCCAAAGTCACATCCTTCTCTTGAGAGGCATGGTTGCCCAGAATGACAGAGTTAGACTATTTAACTTTATCACTTTTCCTATATGGAGTGATAGGCCTGACCACTTCAACTCAATAAGTAGAACAAGAGCTATGAGTTGTTTTTAGTCATGGTATAGTTTGCACATGCCCAGATACAGTCTTTTTTCCCTAACCACCAAATGCTGAATAAATCTACACCTATCATGTCTATAACCAAGTGGTCCCTGGGGCCATGACTATAGAAAGAGAGGGCTAAGAAAAACTTTCTAAATATAAATACAAGCCCTAAATATAAATAATAATAGTATTTATTTTATATTAATAATAATAATAAATGTAAGATCATAAAAATATAAGTCCTCTAAGGAACTGTAATCTAAAAGATAGTGTAAATATTAATGTTCATGGCAAAAAAATTAATTTTGGAGAATTAGAAGAGAAACCAATAAATAGGGGAAAAATCTTCATAGAAAGTTTCACTGTTAAAAATTTTATTTATAAGATTATAAGGAATAGAAAGAATAAGAGCCTTTCCATAATTAATAAATGATCAAAAGCATTAATAGGCATTTTTCAGAGGAAGAAATTAAAACTATGCCACAGGAAAAAAATCCTCTAAACCACTAATAATTAAGGAAATTCAAAGCAAAATAATGTTGTGGTTCCACCTCTCATTCATTAGTTCCAAAATTAATAAAAATGGGAAATGATAAATGCTGAAGGGTTTGTGAAAAACAATTTGGAACAATGCCTACAATATTATTAAACTGTGTATACCCCTTGTATTGGGTCTTTATCCCCAAAGAGAACAAAGAGGAAAATGATCCTTATGTAAAAATATATTTTGGACAGTAGCAAAGAATTGGAAACTGAAGAGATACCCATCAAGTGGGTCAAGGAAAACAAGCTATTATTTGTATGGCAACAAATTATGATTATGATGGAATACTATTCAACTTTTTTTCACAATTGAATTATTTTGCTTTAAGAAAAAAAGAAGGGAATGACTGGAAAGACTTAGATGAACTGATGCAGAATGAATAAAGTAGAACCAGGAGAACAATTTATACAATACCAACAATAGTATAAAGACAAACAACTTTGAAAGACTAAGGAAGTTTGATCAATACAATAACCAATCATGACTCGGAAGGTTTCATGTTGCATCATGTTATCCACAATCTAATTGCAAGGTGATAAATTCAGAGTGCAGGTGGAATTATGTTTTTGTCCAGATATAGCTGATACATGTATGTTTTGTTTGACTGCACATATTTGTTATGGAGATTTTATTTATTGTTCTTTCTCTGTGGAAGAGAAGTGAGAGGGAGAGAAGATGAATTTCAACTTTAGTTGATTAAAAAAATAATTTTAAAAAATAGCACTACTCCAAAGATCTTTTTTTCAATTGTTCAAAAGCAGAAAATATACAGCAGAATAAAATCTTTAAGTTAATATATGGAAGAATATGTATACTTTCCACTTCTTTGATTTACATCACAGATAGGTATAACAGGGATTTTGGTCATATGGAGTTTTAGGATTGGGAGTCCCCATGCTTCTTATGGTAAGAGTTTATCCTGCTTCTTTTCTCAATAGAAGGAGAAAGAAAAGTGCTAAAAGGCTATAAATATTAGATTCTAGGAGGCAGTTGTAGGGTTCTAGATTTGCTGGAAAAGGGCATTAGCTATGTGGGTGCTCTTAAATCACTGTTTGGAGACCTTTGGTTTAAAGATAATAGATAGCCCTATTCTCAAAAATTGAGAACAAGCTCTTTTGGAGAGATTTTTAGCTATCATTGTTTTAATTTATTTTATTTCATATGAGAAGCAGCTAGGTGACACTGTGAATAGAGATTCAGACCTAAAGTCAGAAAGACTAATCTTCCTGAGTTCAATTCCTGCATCAGATACTTACTATGAGATCCTGAGCAAGTCACTTAACTCTGTTTACCTCAGTTTCTTCATCTGTAAAATGAGCTAAATAAGGAAGTGGCAAACTGCTCTATTAACTTTACCAAGAAAACCCCAAATGAGGTCACAAAGAGTCAGCTATGATTGAGCAACAATAATTTAAGATGAACAGATTATCATTTTCTGATTGTTGGCAATCATGAAACACATGTCAAAGAATAATTTGGAAATGCTGATTTAGATCTAACTTTTCTTCCAATTTAGCAATGTCTGACTATTGCTCTTAGCCTACAATGGGATTTTACATACTTGGAACTCCAAGAGACTTGAGGCAAAGCTCAAAGGAGCTGCCAGAACCCTATGAGGCAGCATGCCAGATGATAGAAAATGAAAAGTCAATTGAACAAGGATGGTCTGCTCAACTTCAGGAATCTGATCTTTGGCTTTTTATAAAGTGTGATGCCAACAGCCAGAAATATCTGAGTGATGAACTTTGTGTCACTCTTCAATGTCCTCCCAATTCTCCTCTTCTACTTTCTTTTCTTCATTTTCTTTCTTTTTTTCTTACCTTCTCTGCTTTGTCATCCTTTCCCCATCTTTCTTTATCCTCTTATTCTATTTTCTCATTTTAGATTTTTCTCCATTTACTGTGTCCCAATCATAAAATAACTTTTGCTTGACCCTATTATTCTTTCAAGTTATTGCCCTGTCTCTCCTTCCCTGATCATCTGAACTTTCAGAAAGAGTATTTTGTAGTTACTGCTTATATTTCTTCACCAGCCAACCATTTTTTGATTTATTTCAGTCTAGTTTGACATTCTCCCCTCAAAGCATTCTGAAATTCCTCTTTTCAAGATAATCTCTTTATTGCCAAATACAAAAAAGACTTTTTTTTCAGATATCACATCCCTTGACCTTTCTGCAGCATTTGATGCTATCCAAATTCTATTCTAGGTTCTCTCTCTCCTCTCCAGTTTTGAAATACTGTTCTTGTTCTTCTCCTATTTATTTATTCATTATATTTCATTCTCCTTGACCTGATCTTCTTTCAGGTAGCATTCACTAGCCACAGATATACCAAAGACCATATCCTCAGCTCTTTTCTCTTCTCTCTCTCTATATATACTATCTTTGTGATCTTATCAGTTCTCAGGGATTCAATTGTCATCTCTATACTACTGATTCTCAGAACTCTTTATCCAACCCTAATATCCACATTTCAATAGGATACATTGTCATTCTTGTGTTTCTCACTCATAACACCCTTATCTCCTGACTCTAGACCTTTTCAATGGTTCTTTCTCATAAGTGGAATTCTGGCTTCTTTTACCTCTATCTTCTGCCTTCCTTGCCTTCCATCAAGATTCAATTTAAATCTCACATTCAAGCAAAAAGCCTTTCATAGTTCCCATTCCATTTTTTCCAGTTCCCATGCCTTCTGATCTCTATGCCATATATATATATATATATATATATATATATATATATATATATACATATACATATATATAATTAACTATACATCTATATTATATATGCACATGTGTTAGAGGAACATAGGTATAGAACATATATACATGCAAACATACTGAGGATGCATATAGGGATTTACCATATGGATATACATGTTGTGGTTGAGTTGTTTTTCAGTTGTGTCTGACTTTTTGTGATGCCATTGTGAGGGGTTTTCTTGGCAAAGATACTGGAAGGGTTTTCCATTTCTTTCTCCAGTTCATTTTATAGATGAGAAAAACTGAGACAATCAGCATTTGTTGATTTGCCCAGTTGTCATACAGTTAAGTGTGAATTCAATTAAGGTTGAACTTGAGTTCATGAAGATAAGTCTTCCTGACTCCAGGTCACCTAGCTGCCACATACATATACATATACATATAAAACAATAAACATAGATCATAAACACATCTATGTATGTGTTAATTCATGTATATAACTTGCATGTACATAGTTGTTCATAAACTGATTTTTTCATTAGAATGTGAGGTTCTTGAGGGCAAGGACTGATTTTTTTTTCTTTCCTTGAATCCCTAGTATCTGGTGCATAATAATTGTTTAACAAAGACTTGCTGACAGATGTTCATGGATTGAATTAAATTAATTAAATTAAATGGACTCTACCCTCATACCATTTACATTCTTTTGAGAGGAGACAACATGGATACAAGATTAACATTAATTTAAAAAATTTTAATTAATTTATTATTTGGTTTTTGCAAAGCAGTGAAGTGACTTGCCCAAGGTCACACAGCTAGGTAATAATAAGTGTCTGAATTAGATTTGAACTCAGGTCCTCCTGACTCCAGGGCTGGTGCTCTATCCACTGAACCACCTAATTGTCCCCTGCTTTTTATTTTTAAATCTCACAAGTCCTAGCTCTTATGACCTTGTCATGAAATCTTTTTGACCTTCAGCTCTGGGATGACCCTGGCTGTGATCACATCTCCCCAAGGAAGAATGCTGTTACTGAAATCCCCTCCCTCAGATCAGCTAGTGCATGAAGATGAAACTCAGAAATATACCATCAGGTAATCCACCCAGACTTGAAATAACCCTTTCTCAGGATTTCTATCCAATGACCTGCCCTCAGGGAAGAAACAGAAGGAATGAGGAGGGCATTCTAGTACTCAGGCTCAGCTACATAAGCACGTGGCCCTCTGCCATAACTGCTGGGGAGGAGGGAAGGAATGGAAAGAGATTCATTTTTCATACATCTTGACAAAATAATCTTGTCTGTGCATGGCTCTGAACAAGTTATTGCTCTGTACAAAAATATTTTAAGAAATATAGAGTTTTCCTTTGTATATACTATATGATTATATCCTTCTTAACTTGATGTTTCATGTCCTTCACAATCTGACTTAATTTTTCTTCTGCTGCTTCAAACATTCTCCTCCATGTACGAAAGCATACTAGTCATCCTCAGGTCTTCCAAGTCTTCATGAATAAGTGTACTACATTGCCCCTCACAGAATACAATCTCTCCACATTCCTCCCTTGACATATTCAATGATTAGCAATCTTTCTCTTAGCTTGTCCTGATCTCTGGCCTCTTGAGAATTACTTGGAGTTGTCCTGCAATACCCCAAACACCCTATCTCTACATTTGCCTTTGAATACCATTCTATTCCTTCACAACACAGCTCAACTACCTCAGGGGAAGCCTCTTCAGAAAGGATTCAATTAAATAAGCTTTTATTAATCACTTCCTCTGTGCCAGACTCTGTGGTAGACACAAAACCAAAAATTAAAGGGATTTTACCCTCGAGTCATTTACATTTTTTTGAGAGGAGACAGCATGGATACAGATTAGCAAATTCAAAATATACAAAACAATTTTGGTTGTTGTGATGATCACATAATTAGGAAATGGGGAAATGTTTCCTGTAAGATATAATAGCAGAGTTGGGCCTTAAAGGTAGATGGGGATTCCAAGAGGCAGAGTAAACTGCAAGGTCTAAGGAGTGGCCTGGCAAAGAGATAGTCATGTATGGGAACCAGTAATTGGTCAGTTTGGTCAATGAAGATGTCATCCCAGGTGAAAATGACTCCTCAAATTTTTGATGTCATTCGGTTGCTCTCCTTGTCTATATCACATTCTACTTTGTCGTATAATTTTTAATTGCTTCTTTTAGCTTGTAAACCACTTTAATCCAGAGACTTTTTTATTATATCATCTTTATATGCACAAAATCTTTAATGCACGAGGTGTTTAATAAGTGTTCAGGGAATTAATTTTAGAGGTGGCTGTTTCTGCAAAAACGAATGGGCATTCTTTATCACCACCACTATCTTACTAAAATCAGCAAGATAAATTGTATTTCTATCACTTGGATCTAATAACTTACTACTCTATCCCCTGTTCCTATACCAACCTTTCAAGGTAGGATTTTTTTTGCTTGTTTTTGGTTTTTGCTAATTCTATGTATTTCTCAAACAACATGGCACTTGGCATGTAATAAAAATTATTTTTTTTTGTTTTTCTTTTGGGGGACAATAGAGTTAAATGACTTGTCCAAGGTCACATAGTAAGAATCAAGTGCCTGAGGCTGGATTTGAACTCAAGTCCTTTTGACTTCAGGGTCAGTGCTCTATCCACTGGACCACTTAACTGTCCCCACATAATAAAATTTTAATAAATGTTTGTTTTATTGATAAGCATTTATTAAGTACCTACTGTATGACTAGTGCTGTGATTAGCAAATAGGGGTGCATAATCAAAAAAGGAGAATTCCTAATCCTCAAGGAGTTTACATTCTATTGAAATGAGAGTAGTTGCAACAAATACACAGATAAATAAAATCAAATTATATACCAAGTAAACACAAAGTAATCAAGGAATCAGTGATATGGTAGAAGGTGAGTAGAGTTGAATACTTATTAAGCATTTACTATGAAGCTGGCATTGTGTAGCCTTGGACATGTCAAGAGACTGAAATTGACTTTTCTACCATGGAGTTTAAACTTTACTGGTGGTAAAAAGACTGAAGTTTCAAGGACACACAAATGATTCAAAGAACAAAACAAAATTCACTGCAAAGTTCATACATTTTATTCAAATTTAGTTGAATTTAGAATGGAATGAATGAAAGTGCTGACCTTAATGTGATAGTGATGTGATCATTACTCTGTATAATTTTTAGTGTGTTTTCCCATTGTTTCTCTATTTAGAATAGTGGTATCATCATTCCAAAATATAATAAGTTTTATGGGTTAAAGATCTAAACAAAAATGTGAGTCATTATGAGAGGTTTGGCATACCAAACAAAGGTTTGTCTTTTTGCAAACAACACACCCTCACTAGGTCTATGGGAGAGGTGAGAAGAGCAGAAAACATAAGAAATTCATGAAAGGGAGCAAGAAAAACCCAACAGGAATGCAGTAAGACATCCAATAAAAATCTGTTATCAATTTAAAATAGAAACAGCAGGGAAGAGAAATCTTCTAGGATGAGTTACAATTTCCACATCCCCTGAAAGCTAAATACAATTATTACCATCACCTCTCTTTTCTCCCAGGAAAGACTACTGACCTAATGGACTTCTTTGGACTACTTGGCTTCTCTACAAATGTATACACTGACCTTTCTCCTTTTCCCAATGAAACAAATCTAAAAATATGAACCATGTATAATGATAGATTATATTTTCATGGACAGGCACATTTACATGTATATATGGGGGTAAATGTTGATTTAGAGAGAGAGAGAGAGAGAGAGAGAGAGGAAGAGAGAGAGAGAAAGCAAAAGAGCAAGAAAGGCAGAGAAAGGCATAATGGTTTAAGAATTCAAACTTGTCTCTGATCCCTATTGAGTGACCTGGGCAAGTCACTTAACTTCTCCTTGCCCCAAGAAGTTCCCTAAAACTATACAATTACAAAGCAGTTGTCAATGGGCATTGGTGAGACAGTTTCTACATTGAAACTTCTCTATACCAAAGAAATCCCAGGTCAGACTTAATCAGATGTATATACATAACTGACTGGGCTGGGTATTGAAAGAAGAAAAGGAAATAAAGAGAAGTAGAGAAAATGTGTTCTAAGCATAAAGGACAGCTTAATCAACACTCATATATGAGAGAAGTCAGGAGAAGAAAAGACATAAGACAATTCCTGCTCACAGAGGGTTCAGAGTAATGGGGGGAGACAACATGCAAACAATGATGTATAGCAAAATCTGTACAAGATAATTTAGAGACTAGATAGAGAGGCAGATCAGGAAAGACTAGTTGTAAAAGGTGAGAATTTAAATGAAACTTGAAAAGATTCCAAGAAATTCAGGAAGCAGAGAGGTAGAAGGAGAATAATTTAGTCATTGGGAAAGCCAGTAAACATACTCAGAGCTAAGAAATGCAGTATTTTGTGTGAGAAACAGTAGAGGTCACTGTCAATAGATTGTAGAATATGTGGAGATGAAGAAAGTGCAAGAACACTGAGAAGATAGGAAAAAGGACAATTATGAAGGGCTTTAAAAGCCAGAGGATTTTCCATTTGATCCTGAAGATGATAGGAAACCACTGAAGTTTATTAACTAGGAGCATGTGATAAGTATCAATTTGATTGAGGCAAGCACATCAAACAGTAGGCTACTTTAATGGTCCATGTGATAAAGTAATGAGAGCCTACTTCAGGGTGATGGTAGTGCCAGAGAGAGAAGGGGACACAAGAGATTTTCCTGAGGGCAAAAATGAGTTTTTTGAGGTGGGGTGATAATACAGAGTTGAGAATGACACCCCAGTTTGAGAATGGTGGTAGTAACAGGTAAATAGTAATGGCAAAGTTAGTAAGAGAGGAAAAGCTTTGAGGGGAAAAGATAATGAGTTCACTATTGAAAATGTTGAATTTATAAAGTCTGTGGGACATTGAGTTCAAGATGTTCAATAAACAGTTTTAGATATGTAAATGGAGGTCAAGAGAGAGATTAGGGCTGAACTAACAGATCTGAAAATCTCTATATAGAAATGACAATTGAATCAATGGAACCTGATGAGATCATCAAGCAAAATACTATAGAGGGAGAAGAGAGTCCAGTACCTCAAAGGATAGTCATCTTAGCAGGAATGATCTGGAAGAAGATCCAGCAAAGGAGAATGAAAAGTGGTGAAACAGGTAGGAGGAAAACCAGGACAGAGTAAACTTAGAAAGTATACAGAAAGTATCAAGGAGAAAAGGATACTCAACAATTTCAAAGTTTTCAAAAAGAATGAGAACTGAGAAAATGCTATTAGATTTGGCAATTAAAAGATCATTGGCAACCTGAGAGACAACAGTTGTGATGAATGATGAGTTTGGAAGCCAGATGGCACCTGGCAATGAGCCTTTTTGTAGTATGGCTATCCCAAAAGTCTTCAGGCAGTTTTAAGCTATTAAGCTTAAACTACATTAACATTATTGGAACACCCACAATTTTTGGAGACATTTTAACATCATCTTTTCCAGAACTGAAGTCAATATTTTATTTTTTACCAAAACAAACTCTCTCCTCTTCAAAACGTTCATACTATTGCTGAGGGGACAACCATTTATGCTCTCAACCTAACTATCATTCTCACTTCCTTAGTTACTCCCCATATTCAATCAATTGTCAATTCCTGTCATTTCTACTTTGCAAATTCTTTCTATAAACCCTTTTCTTTCCTCTGACACTGCTATTACCCTGGAGCAGGTCTTCATCCTTTATCATATGGACTATTATAGTTTTCTACTGGTTGGTCTCCTTGCTTTGCCTCTCCCCACTCCTGCCATCCATCCTCCACTAGACAGTCAAATTGAACTTCCTTAAGTTGTTCTGACCATGCTATTCCAATTCAATAAACTCCAGAGGCTTCCTAACACCTCCAGAATAGTGTAGATAATCCTGTTTGGCTTTTCAAGCATTTCATAATTGGGCTTCTTCCTACCTTCCCAGTGTTCTTATTCTTTATTCTGCTCCATGTGCTCTGAGCTCCAGTGATAATGGACTTATTGCAATACCTTAAACAGAACATTCTTCTCCTCTTTCCAAGCAATTTCATTGACTGTCCCTCATGCTTAGAGTTTTCTTCCTCCTCTTATTTGTCTCCTACTTTCCCTTGAGGTCTCAGCTAAATGTCTCATCTTCTGCAATAAGCCTTTCACAGTCATCTTGAACCCTAGTTCCTTTCCTCTGAAATGATTTCCCAATTATCCTGTATATGTTATTTGTAATATATTCATATTTTTCTCTCATTAGACTCCTTCAATAATTCCTTAAGAACAGGAACTGTATTTTGTTCTTCATTCATTATATTGCCAGCATCCAATACAGTTTCTGATGCATAATCAATGCTTGTTAATTAACAGATTGATACAGTGGATACTGAACTTTAAATCAGGAAGAACCAAGTTCAAATTCCACCTCAGATACTGGATGTCAACCTAGGCAACTTTCTTAGCCTCAGTTTCCTTATCTGTAAACTTCACTAATACTTTTAGGATACCCTATCAAATAAAAATTACTATTATTACCTAATATTTTAAACACAAAACCATTATAACATATCATTGCCAACAGAGACTAGAGAGAACCAACTCCTGTGTTTTGCCCCAGGAGTCATAATTGTTTCGTGAATAGAAAGCAGAGAGAGGTGGATTCTGAGATTTAAAAAGAATGTCAACCATATTTGGATGTGTCAATGGACCCACAGTATTCTCACTACGGGCTACTCAAACCCCTTTTAGTCCTAGAGAGATCTGTATTGCAGCTGCTTCCTTAGTTGGGATATTCGGCCCCTCCCAGAACCTGATTCATAGTCTTATCTTTGGTTGTGATCTCCCAGTCTCTGCCTTCCCATTCTAGGTCATGGTATATTTGGCTCTTTTGCATCCAGTTCTAGTCATGTAAGGGGAAAGAAGATAGGTAAGTTTGGTCAGATCTTAGAGTGGAAATTAATGTGTAATGAGACTGAAAACATAGAGAACTAAGCCTTCTTGTTAAAGGTCTTTAAAAGAAGGCTTGGTGTTTTATTCTAGAAACAAAAGGGATCCCTGGGAGCATCTTGAACAGAGAAGTGACATGACTAGTCTTATGCTTTTGGATTATCACTCTGCCAATTTGTGAGGAATGGGTTGGTAAAGTGGAGACATTACACTTAGAAACAACACTTAGAAAACGGAGCAGTTAGGTACTGTAGTGGATAAAATACCAACCCTGGAGTCAGGACAATCTGAGTTCAAATCTGAACTCAAATACTCAAAGATTACCTAGCTGTGCGACCTTGGGTAAGTCACTTAACCCCATTACTTTGAAAATATAAAAAAAACCAAATAAAATGAAAACTGTTCATAAACAATTAATAGTTGTCAAATTGTTAGGAAACCCATAGAAAGATTTAGAATGGATGACATCTTTTACCCTAATGCTAATATAAAAGCTGCCTAACTTTATGAATCTCCTGCCTGAATGGTTTATAATATCTTACCAAAATAGGGCTAGGATACAGTTGTAGAAATCATCCAAAATCTTAAGTTATATGAGGTCAGACGAGATTGTGATTTATTTTAAAAAATACATTTTATTTAGGCAAGAATATGACACTGAAAATCTCACAGTGCTCTTTTGACCTTATGCTCTCTTTCCCCTCTAAACTACGTGTTTGGCTCCTATGCCCTCCTTATCTCTTCTGAATTCAGCATTACTCACAGTTCTTGCAGCTGTACCAAGGCCCTTTCCCAGCCTGGCAGACTTCTCTGTGGAATTTGAAATCCATGCCTTAGTAAACTTTCCTTTTCCCCCAATATTAGTAATGATGTCACACTTAAAGCCTTTCCCAACCCTGAATTAACCCCTTGGGTTTTAATTTGTTTTATTATTTACATCTCTGTTTTTAACTAATCTGGATTTTTTACATCTATATAGTTTTATACAATAAAAATCATGCAAAATAAAGCACTTCCATATACATAGTACAATAGAGATGGTTGTACATGAAAGTATAAATTGCTAGCAGCTTGCTTTTCTTTTAACATATATGATAAATGCAGCATGTTATATTCAAAACTATCCTACTTGTCTATGACTCTTCTGATCTTCCCTCTGTTTTATATGGCATATTCTAAAAATTAGAATTCTAAAAAATAGGTTTCAAATAGTCTCTTATTTTATTTTTTCTTTCATTTTTTTTGTAGTTGCATTCCTATCCCTAGTTCCTTCCTCCCTCCATAGCCCCATGCCCACTGAGAAAAAATGAAAACAACACTTTTGCAACAAATAATCATAGTCAAAGAAATAAAAATCCTATAGTAAAAGTGAATAAAAATAGATTTCTCATTCTACAACTTTATCTTTTTATCTCTTTCTCAGGAAGTGGTTAATATATTTCTTCACTAGTCTACTAATGTCAAAGCTAGTCACTGTATTTAATCATAATTCTTAAATCTTTTAATTAGACAAAAGTAAGAATAAATGGAAATGGGTCAAGATTCAGAGGATGATGATCCCAATTGGTATTTTTGATATCTGACCATGTTCTGTAGAGCCTACTTCAGTGCATCTTCACAACCATTGGAACAACTGTTTTCATCCTCCAATCTACTGGAGAAGTCTTTACCTACTTGAGGTAAACATTGTCCTAATTGATGGATTTGAGACTAGTTTCCCTTGACCTGGCTTAATCTGTTTGCTGAGATGGTTTTACTAGGGTGTGGCCACTTTCTGGAACCACAGGTGGGTGGTGACTGGCTGAATACCAAAGGTAGATGAACAGCTCTGAAAAGGGTTAGTCCCACCCCATACAACCTTGTCCATTGATGGACACCTTTCTCCATCTTGCTTTCCATTCTTTGCTATAGTGAAGAGAATTGCTAAATTTTTGCACAATTTAAAAAAAATTTTTTCTTTGATATATTTGTACAGAGCTAATAGTGATATTGTTGAGTTAAAGAGAATTCACAGTTTAGAGATTTTGAGGACCTAGTTTCCAAACTGTTTTTCAGAATTGTGATATCATAACAAAAGTACATCAATGGGACTATTTTTCCATAAGCCCATCCAACAATTATTTCCCCTCTTTTATTAATTTATTCCATTGTCTTATATTATACTAATCTCTGTTGGATTATTTTCTAATTTCCCCCAAAATTTTTCAAATAAATTCTTAACTCAGGAATTGGTGTCTTTGCCTTTATTAAACATTATTCTACTAGGTTAATTTTCTTTTGTATTCTACGTAACTAATCTGTTCCATTGATCAACCTCTCTATTTGCTTCCTAGTAGCAGTATGAATTCAAACATATGCAACAACTTCATACAGTATATTATTCACTGGAATCAGGACCTAATTTTCTCACTTTTTCCCACTTTTGCATCCATGATACCAGGAATAAAAATGTATATTGCTTTAATTAGGAGATTTTTTTTAGGATTTTGCAAGACAAATGAGATTAAGTGGCTTGCCCAAGGCCACACAGCTAGGTAATTATTAAGTGTCTGTGGTCAGATTTGAAGTCAGGTACTCCTGACTCCAGGGTGGGTGTTCCATCTACTGGGCTACCTAGCCACCCCAGAAGAATTTTTTTCAGGGAATTTATCTACCATTTAATTTTCTGCAAGTAAGTTGATGTCTAAACTGCAAATATTTTCCAGGTTGTCTTTTTACAAATAAGTACAAATATTATGTAGAACAATAGTACTGGGAAGCTAAGTAATGCAATAAATAGAACATTAGGTCTAGAGTCATGAAGACCTGAGTTCAAATCTAACTTCGGACAGTTCCTAGCTATGTGACCCTGGATGAGTCCTTTAATTCTGTTTGTCTCAGTTTCCTCATCTGCTGAAATTGATTTGACACAAGAATCCTTTCCTTCCTTATCAGAATAATTTATTTTTGCCTTATCAGAGGATCTTACCAATGAAGTTCCAATAATTCAAAGGCATATGATCTAGTAGATAAAGGGAAAAGTGTTACAAGGTTAAAAGTGGTAAATGTCAACTTGAGATACATTTTGTATGATTAAAGAAACACTAATTTGGAGTAAAAATACTCATCATATTCAAGCTTAAAGTGATTCACTCCAATTCTCATTTTATGAAATGAAAACTGGTACCTGTCAAGTTTAATTGACTTATCTAAGGTCATCAAACTACTTTGAGACAGAGCTTAGGTCTGCTGCTTCTCAGATCTATGCAACTTTTAAGACAACATGTCATATTCAAAAACAAACAGGTCATTTTCATTGGATATTCTTTACCTATTGGTTCAAATAGATTTTTGGGAATCTAAATGCATAGTCAAATATTATGTTAAGGAACAATAAGAATCTTGCTATCAGATAATTCAAATTATAAAGTTTGGGGTTCAACATTCATAAGTATAAATTAAGGTTGATAAAACTGATACTATATTTGACAGAACAAACAGCACTTGGAACTTGATGTTGGATGCTGAAAAAGAAAGAAAAAATCTTCAGATTCTTGCTCTGGAAATGCAGTCTTAGAGACAAGACCTTTTTTGTCTCACAGGCTCTCACTGTTTACTCATGTTTTTCATATTTTCCAGCATACCATTTGTAAACTTGCCAAAACACACATCCCACACCCACACCCATCCCACTCATCCACCTACCCCCCCACAAAAAAAGTATGTGGGTTTATGTTTGTGTGTGGGCATGGGTATATGTAATAAATAAAGTAGCTTTAACAAACAATAATAAAAAGAAACTCATCTCTACTGAGACAAAACTTCATGTTTTCCAAGACCCTGAAGACTATAAAATAAGTAGTAGAAACAACTGATAACAATACTTTAGAAAAGGAGACAGATGAAACAAGATTGCCTGTGGAGAAGAATATATATACAGAGAAATTTCAAATATCTCCTTGATACATTAGTGTACAATAGTGTATGTGTTGAGGTCAGAAAAATCCAGTAGATTTCTTTGTTTTACTAAAACGTTAAATCTACTTTTAGTCTACTCACAAACTGACAAAAACAGCTGCTAATGTTTCATAAGATTCAGTAGCTCACAGGTCCTTCTGAAGCAGATATTTTTATAGTTTAATTGTTGCATAAACAGATGACACCCTAAAATTTAATATATAAATATGATTTTTTGAGGAATTAAGTGATAAAAAAGAATATTTGTATTTTTAAAAATAAATAACTTTAGGTTTGTACTAGGCAACCTTCAAAGAAGTATTGTATAATATTTTAATTTTTTGCAAAACTTTCTTTTCATCTTCCCCCAAAGAGAAAAAAAATAGGTTTTTCTAATGGTTATAATTTTTCCAAAAATTTAATATCTCCCTTGCTATCTTTGTTACCTATAACCAGACTTCAACTGTACCTTTAAGAGTAAAATGTTGATCATCACTCCCATGTTGCTGTTAGAGTGTATGATGTACTTCTGGTTCTGCTCATCTTGCTCAGCATCAGTTCATGAAAATCCTTCCAGGCTTTCCTGAATTCCCATCCCTCCTGGTTTGCTTATACCAACAGGGCAACAATCAGGCACAATTTGGGGGTATCTGTGATGGAAAATGCCATCTGTATCCTGAGAAAGAATTGTGGAGTTTGAATAAAGACAAGAGACTTTCTATGTACCTTTAACTTAATTTTTTTAATTGTCTTATTATGTAATTCTGCTGTATCTCATACTGTATGTTTCTTCCTTAAGGATATGATCTCTCTCCCTCTCTCTCATCACATTCAACTTAGATCAATGAATCCTATGGGAATGACATAAAGACTAACAAACTGCCTTCTGTGGGGGGTGGAGGGAGGGAAGCAAGATTGGGGGAAATTATAAAACTTAAAACCTTTCTCAAAAATGAAAAAAAGAGTAAAATATTGCAGATTTCACATAGGTTTGTAAAACCAGATGGAAAGAGCCATCAAGCAAATGTTGATTGTATGAGGCACCTTGCAAATGCTGGAGTTACAAGGATAGACTTTTTTTGTGGAAAGTTCTTTCCCTAAGGAGTTTCATTCAGATTTACATTAAAGATGTGATGTTCAAGGCACAAGAAGTCAAAACTGAAATCAAGTCAAAGAATTAAAAGAAGAGAGGGAAAAGGGCAGGGTAAGGTTTGAATAGCTTTAGATACAAGGAGATGAATGAAAACCTTTAGGTCATTTTCATGCTACCTCATCCATTTAGTTAAAGTGACATTTGCAGAGATAAAACAAACAAAAACTATTCCAATGAAGAGCTAGTCATCCATAACTTTTTAGATTTGGAAAGCTCACTGAGCCCAGAAGTCATCATTTTATCTTTATCTAAGCTATTGAAGAAATAATAACCAGAAATATTAAGTAACTTGACTCTGATCATACAATAACAGAGTTTGGACAACAGAGATCAGATTCCATGGTCATTTCTACTACACCAAGTTGATGATTTTATTAGTTTTTTTAAATGAAGTATGGATTAAGTTCCATAAATAAGTCACTTCAAAGAATTCTCTTTATTTCACCAAACTGAGATTGTAATTAATGATATTTATATATTTTCCTTGTATATTTTAATTTGAGTTTGTCCTTTTTTTCCCATTATATGGTAAATTTGGGAGATAAACTTTGATAAGTAGTGTTTGAAAAGTACTGACTTTTTTTGGATCTGGGTTCAGAACTGCCTTTATAATCTTGGAAAAGTCACTTTAATTTATCTGACAGTTTTTTCATCTGTAAAATGAGGAGATAGGATTAGATAATTTCTATCTTATTATGTCATCTCATATGCTCACCCTCAGGAACTTGATATCTTTGGAGGTCATCATAGACTACATTACTAGCTACATTAAAAAGGTTAATAGAATGAGGATCTCTTATAGGTTTCTTTATTTTCAGTCCTTTAACCACAGATTCATATGAATGAGAGGAGCTGTTACATGGAGAAAAATTATTCAAATACGGCAGTCCAAATGCACATTGGCAAAAAGAAAAAAAAAATCCTTCATTGCACAGGATAAACCTCTAACTATCCAAATATACAAAGTCAGACTTCTGTACATGGACTATGCAATAACATTTCTATTTATTTAATAAACATTTATAAATGGATAAATGAATTCAGAAAGTGACATAATGTTTTTTAAATAAACCACCTATTATTATTTTTATCATTAGCATGATGTGACATGATTATAGCAAGAGCATTGGGCATTGAAAAAAATCACGTTTCTCACAAGTGGAAGAAAAAAAATGAGCTTAGATGCCCATGTCCACTAAAGGGTAGCATGGAAGTTAAGTTCTATCAGATTGCATTAGAACAGGGTTATTTTTAACTAAGTCACACTATTTCACATTACTCACCTATAACAGAACTAGCATGTCTTTCCAAATAGTAAAAATCCAACTCATTTTTGTTCTCATATTTTTCAAAATATGATATAACTACAGTAAATTATTTAGTTAGATCAAATGTTATATCTGCTTGTCCAGGGCTTTTGTTTCCTTCTTCTTTTAGCAAGGAATTTCCCAATGATATTTGGATTCATATTTTTTGTTTATTTAATTTCTCTCTGATGCATTTTCTCTTCCTTTTTAATCAAGTTTATGAATTATGTACCTTAAGTACATGGAAGTAAAAAAAATGTTGAATGTGAAAAGAAAGCTAAATTCTTTTTTCTTCTTTATTAATTAATTTTCCAATTATAGGTAAAGATAGTATTCATTTTTATATGTTTTTCTCTCTCCTATCCTTCCCTCCCCCTTTCCTAAGAGAGTAAATAGTCTGATATAGGTTAGACATGCAAAATCATATTACATAAATTTCCATATTAGTCATGCTGTGAAAGAAGAATGAGAACAAAAGGAAAAAATGAGAAAGAAAAAACAAACAAAAATAATAAATTTAAAAAAGTTTTTATCTGAATTCTGACTCCATGGTTCCTTCTCTAGTTGTGGATGGCATTTTCCATCACAAAGTTTTTAGAATTGTCTTTGATCACTGTATTGCTGAGAAAAGCTAAGTCAATCATTATTGATAACACAATTTCTCTTATTGTGTACAATGTTCTGGTTCTGCTCACCTCACTCAGCATAAGTTCATCCAAGTCTTTCCAGGGTTTTCTGAAATCTGCCTGCTCATCATTTATTATAAAATAATAATGTTCCATTACATTCATAAACTTCAACTTGTCTAGTCATTCCCTGATTGATGATCATACCCTTAATTTTGAATTCTTTGCTGCCACAAAAAAAGATGTTTGGGTCTTTCCCCCTTTCATGGACTCTTTGGAATACAGAACTAGTAAGTTCTAAATTGCTTTCCAAAATGGTTGTATCAGTTCACAACTCCATTAGCAATGTACTAGTCTCCCAGTTTTCCCACATTCACTCCAATATTTATCATAGATCTGAGGTAGTACCTCAGGATTGTTTTAATTTGCATTTCTCTAATTGATAGTGATTTAGAGTGCTTTTTCATTTGAGTATGCATAACTTTAATTTATCCATCTGAAAACTGCATATTCATATTCTTTGATCATTTATCAATTGGGCAATGACTTGTATTCTTATAAACATGACTTGGTTCTTGCTATATTTTAGAGATGAGCTCTTTATCAGAAACACAGGTAGCTAAACTTGTTGCCCAGCTTTCTGCTTTCCTTCTAATTTGTTTGCAATGGTTTTGTTTGTGCAAAACCTTTTCAATATGAACTAATCAAAATTATCCATTTTGCATTTCATAGGTTTCTCTATCTCTTGTTTGGTCATAAATTCTTTTATTCTCCATAGATCTAACAGGGAAGCAAATCCTTGCTCTTCTGATTGGTTTATGGTATCACTCATTTTGCCTAAAATTATTTTGATCTTATCTTGATATAGGGTGTGAAATGCTCTATGCTTACTTTCTACTATATTGTTTTTGTAGCAGTTTTTTAAATCAAATAATGAGTTCATATTCCAGAAACTGGAATCTTTTATTTTTATAAAAAATTAGAGTAGAATAGTTATTTATTTCTGAGTCTTATAAACCTAACCTATTCCACTGATCCACTACTTAGTCTGTACTAATTAGTTTTGATAATTGTTGCTTTATAAACTAGTTTTAGATCTGGTAAGCTAGGCTACTTTTTGCATTTTTTTCATTAATTCCCTTGAATTAATCCTATCTTTTTATTTTAATTAATTCTAACTTTTCCTCTTAAAGATTATGCTTAGTTTTTCTGTATACCTTGTTCTTAATTGTAATCCAAATGCCTTTGTCTTCCTGAATATCCTTTAATGTTTAAGCTGCTATGTCCTGCATAATTCTAACTGTGACTCCTTGGTATTTGAATTATTTCTTTTTGTCTACTTGCAGTTCTTTCTCCTTAAACTGATAATTCTGGAATTCTCCAGTATTCCCTGGAATTTTATTTCAAGAGGTGATTAGTGGATTTTTTCAAAGTCCATTTTACTCTCTTATTCTAGGACATTAGGGCCATTTTCTTTGATAATTTTTGAATGATATTGTCTAGGTTCTTTTTTTGATTATAGCTTTCAGGTGGTCCAATAATTCTTAAATTATTTCTTCTGGATCTATTTTCTAGGTTGTTTGCTTTTCTTATAAGGTATTTTACATTTTCTTCTATTTTTCCAAACCTTTGGTTTTCTTTGATGGATTCCTGATATCTTACAGAGTCATTAATATACTTTTGCACAATTCTAACTTTTAAATATTTATTTTCTTCACTTAGCTTTCATGTTTCCTTTTTTCATTTGGTCAGTTCTACTTTTTTTTTTTTTTTTTAGATTTTTGCAAGGCAAATGGGGTTAAGTGGCTTACCCAAAGGCCACACAGCTAGGTAATTATTAAGTGTCTGAGGTCAGATTTGAACTCAGATACTTCTGACTCCAGGACCAGTGCTCTATTCACTCTGCCACCTAGCGGCCCCTCAGCTCTACTTCTCCAAGGCTGACCCTTTTTTTTTCATAATTCTCCTTCATAACTTATTTCTTTTCATTTTTTTCTTCTACTTCTCTTGATTTAAAAATTCTTTCTGAACTTTTTTAAGAGGTCTTTTTGGATTTGAGAATGATTTGTAATCCCCTTTGAGGTTTCACTTGCCACTGCTTTATTCAAGATAGCATTTTGATATTCTCTGTCACCATGTAGCTTTCTATGATTAGGGCTCTTTTGATTTTTAGCTCATTTTAAAAGTTGAATTCTGCTCCTGCAGCACAGGGGAAACAGTTTCAAGCTTCTTGTCCTAGGAACTGGGTATGTGGTCTCTGGCTTTGCCACTGAGGCATCAGGTGCAGGTGGCTTGCTCGCTGCACTAGGCTAGCCCAATCCAGTCCCTCCTGTCCAGGTATTCTGTAGTATGACTTTTGGGCTGGGGATGTGGTCCCCACTACTGGCCTGCTGAACCACTGGCCAGCTGAATTGGACCTCAAGGTCTCAGTTTTTGATCTAACAGCTTCCTGCTGACTTCCCTGCACCTGCCCATTCTGGGCTGTGCTCCCCTTTTATCCAAGTGAGGCAGACCTTTCCTAAAGTTCCTCCAAGATATTTTTAACTGAAAAATGTTTCATTTCATCTTTTTGTGGATTTGGTTACTCTAAAGTTTGTTTAGAGGCTTCATTTAAAGTTGCTTCTGTAGGAAAATGGAAAACACTAAGGGAACTTCCTAACTTCTTTGCTCCATCTTGATTACACCCCGAAGTCAATTTCTGTCAGTTCTTTTTAATTATACAATTTTATTTAGTATAGTGGAAGAGTAGACAAAAAAGATAGCAAAAAAGAGAGAATCAGATTCTTCCTTTTATAAACCATTATGTAACTCTGGACAAGTCATTTCACTTGTCAGTGGTCTAATCAATTCTCTAAGCTGCAGAAAAGGTTCTAAACTGCATTCACTCATCTAGAAGTTACCTATGTCAATGAAATCACAAGCCTATACATATATTTATAAATATATAGAATATTTCTATGTTAGCTATTATAAGTAGAGATATATATATTATATAGAGATAATATCTATATCTATCTTTATATTTATTATATAGTTATATGATAATGTGCATATACTTTAATAGCAATCATCATTCTGCAAGTCCTTTAGATGGAAGAATTTTAAAATTTAAGTTTTAATTTAAAGTTATAATATCAGTAATTATAACTTTTTTTAGAACAGTAGTGAAAAAAATAGAAACTTATTTTGGGAATTAGTAAGAATTTTTTTTTAATTTTTCAAGGCAATGGGGTTAAGTAGCTTGCCCAAGGCCACATGGCTAGGTAATTATTAAGAGTCTGAGGCCAAATTTGAAGTGAGGTACTCCTGACTCCAAGGTGGGTGCTCTATCCACTAGCCGCCCCAATTAGTAAGAGTTTAAGCAAGAACTCAAAATTTTTAAGTTGCCAATAAAGGATATATTAGAAATTTAAGAAGCAAATTTTAAGGCAACAGAAGCATTTAACTGCTCAAATCATGGAGAAAGAGAGAGGGGCAGGAGGAATAAGCATTTCTATAGTGCTTACTATGGCAAACACTTTGATAAACACTTTTTTCAAATTTCTCATTTAATCCTCAAACAATCCCAGAAGGTTTGCTATTATCCTCATTTTGCAGTTTAGGAAACTGAGGCAAACAAAGATTAGTGAGTTGCTCAGAATCACACAGCTAATAAATGTCTCAGGTCAGATTTGAACTTTGGTCCTTTGGACTCCAGGTCCAACACTCTATCCACAGCAGCACTATCTGAAATACATATTTTTTTAAAAAGTTATAAATTAATTCACATTTTGTGTATAATATACATTTCAGTACATATTAAGAAGAGATTCTTAGCCCAATGATGGACTTATCCAAGGATGAAACTAACTTCAAGGATATTTGCCACCATGTTGATCTGGCCATGGTGATGAAATTTTAGCTACAGAAAGTTCTGGAAAGTATCCTACTAAGGCATAGAAACATTGTGATCTGCATTGGAAGAGAGAGTAACCAAACCAACAAATTGCATAACTCTTAATATTGTGAAGTATGTAAGAAATATTTTAAAGTTTAACAAATAATTGTCTTGCACAAAACCAGTAATGAACCTCCTGAATATGATTATTTGCAAACTTTCCTTTCTCAAATTAAGGTCAGCTGTCACTTTCCATGAAAAGTTTAAATTTTTAGTGGGATCTGGTCTCTGAAAAAAATATTAATCCATAGGAAATTTTGCAACAATACTTAATGGTTTCCATATTTTCATATGGATGGATTTTCTGTTTTCCTGAGATAATTTTAGGAAATCCTGTGCCTATTCATGAATGGTAGTTTTCAAATCACTTTTTTTTTCAAGAAACACCATGACTACAGACAGGCACATCCAGTGGATGCCAGATCATATCTTGCCAAAGATCATTTAGAAATTCCAGATTGAAAAAGTCTGAGGAACGAGTATAGTTGTGGCAGTGAAATGAGTTTGTTGGCATCAAGTTAACCTATTGCAGATCATTTGCAGATTTCAAATGTCTGACAGAGTCTAGGATTCCTGAATGATTTTCTCGATTTTTTTCCTAGTTTGTGTTTCCCTCAGGACAAGGGATTTAGTGGAAGAAGACAACTAATGAATTGAGTCAAAAGAGCTGATTCTTATTTCTTCAGTATTGGCTGATTGATCTAGACATGAGAGATTATAAAAAAGCTCATCTTGCTCAATGCCCTCATTTTTCAGATGAGGAAACTGAGTCCCAGAGAGGTTAAATGATTTCCTGGTGTAAACTGAGTAGTGAGAGTCACTGCTGAAATTGAGCTCAGGTCTTCTGATTTTGAATCCGATGTACATTCTGCTTTACCCCTGTCATTCTGCCATTTGTTTTGATCAATGCCAGTACATTCATCAACTTACTTAGGTTATCAACTTGGTCTCTGATATCCAATCTGTCTAGGCATGTAATGGTTTTCAAATCAGATGCCTGTGGTATGGCTTACTTTGCTTCTTCATTTGCATCAGATTTATTCATCCTTGGGCAGGGTCATTTTTTTCCAAATGGCCTGCTTGCTGTAAACATTTTCTTACTGGCTCTTTCATAGTTGGGTATAAATATTCATTTGGGGAAGATTCTAAGTCTTTATATTGGGGGGAGAATATTTAATAAAATACCCACCCAGGGGATATGAAATTTACTTTCTGGAGACTGAAATCCATTTTATTTTATATTAAAATAGATTACTAGAAAGGAAAAACTAGATCCTCTAGACCATCAGAGGGTAATGTGGGATACAGAAACTTTCAGGATAATAGGCCACATGGAGCACTCTGTAGCCTAAAGTTTTGTATTGTTCTGCTAACTTTGCTATGCCAAAATCACTCAGTTGTTCCCTTTCACCAGCCTGTAAGGTCACAAGGCAGCTCCTTCTTGATTACTCAAACAAACACCAGTCTGATTCACAGAGGGGAAATAAGGATTTGCCAACAGTCAAACTCTATGAAGGCTAAGTCTGCTTTCACTTTTGGAGCCAACCTGATGACTCACTACCCCTATGACTAACTGTGGTAAGCATTAAAAATGTACCCAATTACAGGGCCCCTCTTTTTTTATTGCTAAAGAGAAAGGTACCTAAGGGAATGCACAGAATCCAGGCATGCAAGGTACTGTTGGGAAAAATTAGACCACCCAGATGCTTCTTAGAAACAAGGGTTTAATAAATTTGATCTGTTTGAAAGAGATAAGATCTTCAAAATTAAGCATTAGAAATTATTGATTCAATCTTAAAATTGCACTAAGGCTTGGGAAACCCTTTGTTTTCATTCCCATGTTTCTCATAGGGCTTTGCACATAGTAAGTGCTTAATAAAATTTTCATTCATTCATTTATGCTTTTTTTAGAGATGGAAATGGTAAACCACTCTAACCCCCCCCCAAAAAAAAAAACCAAATTAGGTCACAAAGAGTCAGACATGATTGAACACCACAAAAATATATATCTATATATTCATATATAGATATAAATTTTAGTAAATCCTCTATAAAATATCTCATCAACATTCTGAAATTCTTCTCCTGTTCTTTATCCTGGGGCCATCAATGTGTCAACTTATTTTTACATTTTGACTAATCTGTCACTCTGGGAAAAGTATCCTTTTTCATTCATGCATATGCTCCAGAAGGGTCTTTTTTTAAGTTTTTGCTATGCAATGGGGTTAAGTGGCTTGCCCAAGGACATACAGCTAGGTAATTATTAAGTGTCTGAGGCTGGATTTGAACTCAGGTCCTCCTGACTGCAGGGCTGGTGCTCTATCCACTGTACCACCTAGCCACCCCTCAAGAAGGGTCTTTAAACCATTTCTTACAGACATATCATTGTTGGTAAAATTCTCTTGTCTATGTAATAAGCTCACTATATATCTTTTCGTTGCAGTTTGGTTTATTCATTATTTTAATTCTTTTAGGATTGTAGGTATCAAAGTCATAGCATCTCTTGAAGAATATCTCTGTGAAAGTAATGGATTTGTGTAACTACAAGCTGTTCTAGATCATAACCCTTGTAGACCTCAGAGGGACTACAGGGAATTGATATACACATATATTTATGTGTAATATATATATATATATATATGTATATATATATATATGTATATATATATACATATATATATATATATATATATATATATATATACAGATATACAGATATACAGGCACAAAACATATACACATCTGCAGGGTGGTTCAAAAGTCTCAGTGAAGCTCTAAACATTTAATAGTTTAAACTATATCTTAGCTCATTTAAGTTAGACCCCAGTGGTTTCATAATTTAGCAACTGAAATAACTTACCCCCAAACTCCAATAGCAAATAAATATATTCTTATCCTGAGGATATTTTGGAACACAGTTCCTAGTGACTAAAAGTTCTCTCCTAGAATGAGTTATGAATAAGGCTATGAGTCACAGGCTAAGAATTCAAGTTCAACATGCCTAATAAGTGGCATTAACTGCTTTGGCCTAGTTTTTTTTTTTTTTGAAGCTTCTAGCTTAAACAAAAGGTCACTTCCAATCAGAAGATTTTTCACATAAGCTCTTTTATTTCATTAGCTATAGAACAAATCAGTTGTGAGTCAATATAGAATTCTTGGGAATGTTGGCAAGTTGAAAGATTTCTAATAACTCAAGTTCTCTCATTTCAAATTTCATTTTGGGGTGGGGAACAGAGAACATAATATAGTGTTTGATTTTAAAATCAGGATATCAGAAAAATAGAATGCAACAATAAATCAGATTCCACAAATATTTATTAAAAGTGACTACTATGGGTCAGCTAGGTTGCACAGGGCCTAGAGTTCCAACCCTGTAGTCAGGAGGACTGAGTTCAAATTCTGCCTCTGTCACTTAATAATTACCTAGCTCTAGGACCTTGGCCAAGTCACTTAACCCATTACCTTGCAAAAAATCCCAACGCAACAAAAAAAGTGACTACTTATATCAAAGTTCCTGTTCAAAGTGATTTCTTTATTTTGTTTTTTTTTACTTTATTCTTTCCAATTACATGACAAATATAGTTTTCAACATTCATCTTTTTATAAGCTTTTGATTTCCAAATTTTTCTATCATACTCCCATCTCTCCCCCTTCCCCATGGCAGTGAACAATCTGATATATATTGTACATGTACAATCATGTTGAACTTATTTCCAATTTTTAAGGCAGCTAGGTGGTGCAGTGAATAGTGCACTGGTTTTGAAGTCAGGAGGATGGGAGTTCAAATCCAGCCTCAGTCACTTGACATTTACTAGTTTTGGGCAAGTCACTTAACTCTGATTGCCTCACATCCAGGGACATCTCCAGTCTTTCTTCTACTTTCTATCTGACCCAGATGTCTCTGGAGAGAAAGTGAGGCTGGTGGCTTAGCAGAGTATCCCTCTCACTCAAATTCAATTCACGGGTATGTCATGGCATCACCACCCTGATGTCAGGGTTTTCCTTATTTCTAATTTAGACATGTGAAAAAAGAATCAGAACTAATGGGGAAAAAAACCATGAGAAAGAAAGAAAAACAAAAGAAGTTTTAAAAAGTGAGCATAGTATGTTTTGCTCTTCATTCAACTCTATAATTTTTCCTCTGGATGAAAATTTATTTTCCATCACAAATTCAATGTTCTTTCAACTTGTGAGATACAATACATACATAGATGAATATAAAGTATAGAGAGAGTAATTCCAAAATGGGGAGAAAACTAATAATTGATCTTCTGACTGTTTCCCCTATATGATACTCCATCTCCTGACTCAGAGCATTTTCATTGGCTTTCCTCTATGTCTGGAATTTTCTGACTCCTCATTTTGACCTTCCAACTTCTTCAAGATCTCAACTAAATTCTCACCTCCTTCAAGACACCTTAACTGACCCTCCCTAAAAATGGTGTCTTCTCTCAGATGTTATCTCCAGTTTTTCCTGTGCATCTTGTTTGCACCTAGTCATTTGAATTTCTCCCATTACATTGTAATACCCTAGCTTTGCTTTAGACATGATACATGGTACTTAAATGGTGTGTGCTAGCTTGATTTGAATTGGGGAATCATTCAGAAACCTTAAAAAATACACAAGGTGGGGGCAGAGGGAGAAAGAGAGTATGTGATACCTGAGATGTGCTTTGAAGAAGTCTGGGAATTCTAGAAGGCAGCAATGATAAGGAAATAGATTCCAGACACTTCTAGGGGCAGAGGGAAGGAGTAGGGGATGACATTTATACACAATAAAACAGTCCCAAGAAAAAAGTCATAGGAACTGAATGGGTCATCCTGGCTTCCTTCATTTTTTTAAAATTGTTCTCAACTTTGAAGTTTAACCAAATCCAGGGGGACTTTATTTAAGGATATTTCACACTAAATATCTTTTTCTCATCTAATACATCTTATCATGAAATAAAACTCTATGCATTGAGATGAAAGTTTATCTGTTCATATTCTATATATTGCAAAAAGTAAAGTGATCAATAACAATTGATAATTTGTTCCTTCCAACTCCATTAGGGAAACTGCTTTTCTAGTTTGTTTGTTTTTTTTCTTTTTTAGATTTTTCAAGGCAATGGTGTTAAGCAGCTTGCCCAAGGCCACAGGAATAGGTAATTATTAAGTGTATGAGGCTGGATTTGAACTCAGTTACTCCTGACTCCAAGGCCAGTGCTCTATCCACTGAGCCACCTAGCTGCCCCTTTTCTAGTTTTGTAAAAGCAATTTGAATCCTGAATTATCTCTACTGACTAGCTGCAGTATTTCAGTTTATTTTATTTAATTAAAATGATTTGTTTTTTTAAATGAAATCATCTATTTTCTCTAGTCCCATTTTCCCTTAATGAAATGAAAACAAAAATAAAAACTTCTATAACAAATATTGATAAACAAAGCAAATTCCCATATTTTCTATATCCAGAAATGAGTGTCTCATTCCAAACCTCAAATACATCACCTCTTTATCAATGGAATGACTATATGACTATTGTTGATCATGCACTTCTTGGTCAGAGTTCTTAAATCTTTTTTTTTTAGTTTTTTCTAGGCAATGGGGTTAAGTGGCTTGCCCATGGCCACACAGCTAGGTAATTATTAAGTGTCTGCGGCCGGATTTGAACTCAGCTACTACTGACTCCAGGGCTGATACTCTATCCACTGCACCACCTAGCTGCCCCAAAGTTCTTAAATCTTTCAAAGTTGTTTGTTGTCACAATGCTGTTGTCTTAGTAGAAATTGTTCTCCTGGTTCTAGTAATTCATTCTTCGTTAGTTTGTTCAAGTCTTCTCAGGTTTCTCTGCAATTATACCTTATCATATCTTACAACACAATGGAATGCTATTATACTCACAAATCATACTATTGATGGCTACATTGTAGTTATCAGTTCCTTACCACAAAATAGAATTTCTAAATATGTACATATGGGCCCCTTTCCTCTTTCTTTAATGTCTGCATGAGAGGTAAAGTAGTAGTTAAAAGAGGATAATTGCATCTCAGTTTAACACATAATGGACTTGACCAAAATTTATCACATATAACATTCAATATTTAATAAATCTTTATAAAGATAAGGAGTGACTATTATAAGTAACTCAATTCAATACAATAAGTACTACTCAAATGATAATTATGTACAAAACATAGTATTAAGTTTTGTGATTCAAGGACTAAATGAAAAGCAATCCTTGTCATCTAGAAGCTTACATTCTACTAAGGAACTATACTTGTAAATCACTAAGAATAAATGAGATAATCTGAAGAGAAGGGAGAGAGATCTAGAAGCTAAGGGTATCAAGAACGTTAATGGGATAGACATCAGTATAAGTAGGACTCAATTCTTGCCCTTATGTCTGTCTTAGAAAACCATGTAGACAATAAATATTTGTGAGTGTTGACCCTGACATGTTTGTTAATAAAAATTATACAAATTAAAATAGGTATTATCAAAGTAACTGGGATAGAAATAACACTATAATAGTGAATATAAGAGAATTATATTTAAATTTGAAAATTATCATTAGACTATTCATCATTTTAATTTAATAAAATATCTCCAATGAAAGAATTTGAGAAAGCCATTGTGTTCTTTATTTGAGAGGGAGAAATGGATTTTATGTCCAAAATCAGGGCGCATAAAAACTTTAATTTGGATTTTTGGAAGAGATGAAAAGGAACAGAAACATTAAAAGCAACTCTGTGAGACTTAATATTAAGGTATAATCAGATAATTTTATTTAGCTTTTTTAAAATAAACAATCTCAGGCATACATGGCATCTTCTAAAAGCTTGGCAACCCAGCAATAGTAGTATGTTTATATAGGGCATCATACAAATAGTTAATTATACACTGATAACATTCATCTGATTAAACAGTCAAAATACTTGGCAGTTTTGAGGGAAAAGGGTTGCTTTTAAAATTCAATGCTTAAATTGATTTTTGATCACAACTATTTAGCTTGGTTGCAGAAATTCTTCTAGTGTCACAGATAATGGTTTAATTCTGGGTATTATATAATATTGCCTTAATGTTTCCTCATGTCCACCACCAATTCAGCAGGGTGCCACAGACATAATAGAAACTCATTTAGTAGTTGTTTCCTTAAAGAAAAGTATTGGGGTTGAAAGGAGAAACAGGATTGTAAACTAACCACTAGAAAGCAGTGGCAGATATTTTGGAGTCATTTGACTCAGTTATATTTTTCTACCTTTGGGAGTTATATATATGACTAGAGAAAACTAGAACTAATGGGGGAAAAAATTCAAGAAAACCAGGTAGGCATAGTTTATGTTCTTTACTTGTCACTTTTATTTTTTTATTTACTTACATCTAATCACTTTTCTTTACTCTCACATTTATTCACACTATTAGGAATCCAGTACTATTCTTCCTGTCAAACTTGCTATGAGAAAGGATTTAATATCAGTCATTTATACTTTAGTGTGACTATAAGTCAATGTATTTATTTCCTTTTGAAAGGACATTGGTGCCTAACACTTGAGCTTTATTGGGAAATTAAAAAAAATTAACCTCATAAAAGTAATTTAAGTCATTAAGAAACAGGTGGAAAAGATATTTTTTTAAATCTGTCTACTCCAGCTATATATAAAGACCGACAATAAAATGTCATGAAAAAATAAATGGAATGAGTATATACTATTGCTTTGATTTTTTTTCCCTTTTGACATGTCAGAACCAGCTAAAATTCTTGATAAACTAATATTCAGATATAAAAATTCATAATTTGAATAAATTCTGATTTAGAAGTGTTTATCAAGGAAAGGCAATATGGTCATATAAAATATGAGTTGTAAACTTCTTTATAAATAAGACCCACTGGGGTGAGAGCACGGTAATGTGCTCCTATTGTATTATAGAGTGATTTTTGATATTAAACAGCACTTAGGTCTAAGAGGAAGGAGTTGGCTGCAATTACTGTGGTTTATCTCTGACAAATATAATAGCACAAACATACATAAAACTATGGCATGGGACCCATTTTAATTGTTTTAATAGCAAACAATTGCATATTGCTATACATCAGTATATCCAGGATATATGATTTTTGTCTTTGTGAAATCACCAGAATAAGAACTCTTTCCACAATGCTGACAATAACCTTTCTCAAATTTATGGATTTAGGGAATTATAGGAGGCTCAAAGAGGCCAAGGGGCTGGCCTCTGGTCAACAATAAGTGACAAATGTGGAATTTGAATACCCCTCTCCCATTTTCCTGATTCCAAATCCATTAGGCTATTCATAATTTCATCATAATGAAACACAATTTTCTACTGAATGAATGTGACCTTATAAGATTAAAGTTTATCAGGAAAGAACCTTTGGCCATGCAAGAATTCCCTGAATAGCATTGGAAATGTGTGGGTACTAATACCTGGATTTCTTAATGGTGGATTCCTACAGTACCTTTTCTGTGATATAAAGATATTGTGGTGGTAACATTCAATAAATCATGCAGGGAGTTTGAAATAGGGGGTATAGGATTCTACTTTTTAGTTCTCATATACATTAGGCATCACAGAGTAATAAACTTGTAACATTATATGGAAAATCATGATGCTGCAGATATCTCTTATTAATCTATTAATCTTCATTAAAGGCTTGTTGAATTTTTTTATTTTTAGAGGTGACTCAAATGAGTTTGTTAATGGTCATATTAATGATATTAATGGCAGTGATTAGGCGGCATAGTACATAGAGCAATGGATCTGCAATCAGTAATACCTGAGTTCAAATCTGACCTCAGACATTTTGAGTCAGTGTCCTCCTATAAAATAGGGGTAATAATAGCTCATACCTCCCAAAATTGTTATTAGGATCAAATGAGATCATATATGAAAAATGTTTGGCACAATAGCCACTGTGTTCTTGTTAGCTATACTCATCCTCTTTTGTATCCTTCTCCTCATCATCTGTAGAACCTTGTATATCCTTTCCAATCCTTTCAAGATTCTGCCTTGGGTCCTCTTCTCCTTCTATGCTAGTTCATTGGTGATCTCAACAGCTCCCATTGATTTAATTACATCTATGTTACCTGTCTACTTATCCTGCCCTAATCTCTTCCCCTTCAATCTCATATCTCCAATTGTTTTTCATACAACTTCAACCGGCTATGCAGTAGACATTAAAAGAACTCATTATTTTTCTACCCCAAACCTCTTCACTCTTAGCTTCTCTAAGTATTACAAAGGGCAACACTATAAACTTATCCTTCTGGCTCTGAATCAAGGAGTCATTCTAGATTCTTTGCTATCTTTAACTTCACCCCCCCCATGTCATTAATATGACCATTAACAGACCTGTCATTTTCACCTTGGCTACAACTTTCAAATAAATCTCCTTCTCTTTTCTGACACTGCCACTACTTTGTCGCACATTCATTTCCTCAAACTTGGATTATTTCAATAGCTTGCTGGTGATCAGCTAATCTCAAATCTTTTCCCAATTTCAATTTGGCCACTTAAATGATTTTCCTAAAGTGCAGACAGACAGACAGATACACACAAACACACACACACATACAAACACATACACACAGACATGCACACATACATACATACACACACTCAATAAACTCAATTGGTTTCCTATTGCTTCCAGTATATTGCCAAACATTTGGCATGAAATGTCCTTAATAACCAAGATTCTTCCTACCTTTTCAGTCTTCTTATACCTTACTCCTTAAAACACACTCTTTGGTCCAGTGACACTGGCACCCTACCTGTTCCATAAACAAGACATATCCTTGCCTCTGAGTATTTTTGCTGACCGCCTCCCATGCCTAGGAGGCTCTCCTTCCTTGGTTCTGACTATTGACCTTCCTGGCTTCCTTTAAATCACAAGTAAAATTTCACCTTCTACAGGAAGAATTCCTAAGTCCTCTTAATTCTAGTCCCTTCCCTCTCTTAATGATTTCTTATGTATTCTGTATGTAGTTTGATTTGTATATATTTTCATGTTTTCTCCCCCATTATATTGATCATTATATTGATCCTCTAGTGCAGCAATTGTCTTTTGCCTCCTTTTGTATCTCCAGTGCTTATCACAGATCCTGGCACATAAATGTTTACAAGATGCCTAACTGGGTAAAGTGTATACATATGGAATCTAAATGTGTTTAGCTAGCTCTTATTGGGGGGGGGGGGAGAAGAATCGTAGGATGTCGTTAGAAATTCCAAACTTTAAAGTGAATCATTGATCTAAAAATTCTGTATTGTAATTTAGAAATAAAAATGAAAGCATTTTATATAGTTCATAAATTATTTTGGAAGTTAATGATGTGAGAATGTAGTTATTTAAATTGTGGTTTAAAATAGGATGTGTATTTCAGAATACACATGAATTTCATGGTATTTATATATGTTAGGATCAGATTTGATTTCTGAAATTTACATTTTTTCTGACTGTATTTTGATCACTTTGGTTCTAAAAATAGCCCAAAAGAAGACTTAGAAAGGTCATTGGACCTCAAATAGCTCTTACAAAACTCTTTGGATGAATTAAGTACAAAATAATGAGGAACACATGGATTGAATTTCCCTTGAGATTTAAAATCTAGGGATAAAGGACTGGAGAAACTATGTTTGAAGAATTAATAGGAAATATTTTTCAAAAGAGATATGCTGAATTCCAAAATATTGCTGAAATATCCCATACCTTCATACTTTTAAAATAAAAGGGAAACTTTTCCAGAAGTCAGGATTTAGAAAATTTGTCACTTTAACTGATCTAGATTTGAGAACATCAACATAAGACCAGCATATCTCAAAAGAGAGTATTTGGTCTATTTGTCAGTCCTACTGTGCAAAACTCATTTTGAAAGTTATTCTGCCAGAGAAATAATTCCACCACTCTTCCTTTTATGCCCTAAGGTTCAAATTTGCAGGTTGACTGACTGAGGTTAAGGGTACATTATGTGACCATGAAACAAATGGAATTTATTAATCTGTAAAGAGATAGGGCCTAAGACTTTGGTTGGACTTACATTAATTAAATATGTCCATGATAAATGATAATTAATAATAGCATATTTAATTTTACCAGAAATCTAAATTGTTTCAAATAGCTCTTTACCTTTATGATTTCTTATTATTTTCAATATTTTGGCAAAGTTGGTGAGTCACTGAATGGATATCAGATATTACATTTGGTTTTAGAATACTCTATAAAGCTCTGATAATAGACTTACCTTCTTCATTGTATTTTCCTTAAGTTAATTTAATAAATAGTTTATATTCCTTTGGCTAAATTTATATTGTTTTGGCTGAATAGATGAGACAGAAGAGTCTTGAGACATACCCAAAAGATATCAAAAGATAAACTGTTAGTATAAAATAAAGAGCACTAGATTTGAAAGAAAATCAGGCTTAGATTTAAACCCCTCCCTCAGATGCTTTTTTTACTTCTCTGGCCTTATATAAGTCATTTAACTTACCTCAATTTCCTAATCTTTAAAATGAGCATTTTATGAATATTACTTTATCAGGTTGTTGAGAAACTCAAGCAGGGATGAAAGACAAAGCAATTTGCAAGCTTTAAAATGTTCCATCATATTATTACAATTTTAGAAAAACGAGTGCAAGATTATCCTCTTGTAGCTAAGAACTTCCTGTGTTAATATTATTTTTTGTGATCATTATGGTCTCCAAAAAAAAGTTCAATTCTTCTTGATAATGAAATAGAAATGACCCTGGGTTTTTTAAAGGCAATACTAGAGTAGTTTAAATTTTGGAAAATGCTACCCACTAGAGGTGAAATCCACTATTTATCAAACCTGATAATGAACTTCATTTTTGACATTTTCAAGGTGGAGGAGTTCTGCCAAATTTCATTTATAACATCAAAGTGATGCTGCTACCTAAACCAAAAATAGACAAAACAGACAAAGAAAATTATAGGCCAATCTCTTTAATGAATATTTAAACAAAAATTTAAATTTTAGCAAAGATATTACAAGTTATTCCTAAGATAATACACCATGATCAGGTCGCATTTATATCAGGTATTCAGGGATGGTTCAAGGAAAACAGTCAAATTAGTTGACCATATCAATACCATAATTAACAGAAATCATGTGGTTATCTCAATAGATGCTAAAAAAAAAGCCTTTGACAAAATACAGCATCCATTCCTATTAAAAACATATTACAAGGTGTAGGAATAAATGAAGATTTCATTGGAATGATAAGCAGGATTTATCTAAAACCATTAGCAAGCATTTTATATAGTGAGGTTAAACTAGTAGCATTTCCAATAAAAATGAGGTATGAAACAAAGATGTTTATTATAAGCACTATTATTTAATATTGGATTAGAAATGCTAGCTTTAGCAATAAGAAAAGAAAAAGAAATTGAAGAATTAGAATAAGTAATGAGGAAACAAAATTTTCATTCTTTGCAGATGATGTAATAGTATACTTAGAGAAGCCTAGAAAATAAAGTAAAAACTACTTGAAATAACTGACTTGTTAAAGCAGAGTATATAAAATAAACTCACATAAATAATCAACATTTCTATAAATGGTCAATAAAGTTCAAGAGCAAGAGATAGAAAGAGAAATTCCATTTAAAGTAACTGTAGACAATATAAAATACTTGGAAATCTACCTTCTAAAATAAACTTAGAAATTGTATGAACATAATTACAAAATAATTTTCAAACAAATAAAATCAGATCTAAGCAACTGAAAAATGTCAATTGTTCATGGTGAGGTCAAGTTAATATAATAAAAATGAAAGTTCTACACAAATTAAATTACTTATTCATTGCTCTACCAATCAAACTACCAAGAAACTATTTTACACACATCCAAAAAATTGTAGACACAAAATTCATCTGAAGCAATAGAAAGTCAAGAATATCAAGGAAATTGAAGAAAAAAGGAAGGTGATCCAGTTGTACCAAATCTAAAATTATAATATAAAGCAGCAGTCATCAAAACTGTCAGGTATTGGCTAAAAAATATAGTGGATCAGTGGATTAGATTAGGTACAAAAGACACAGTAGTAAATAACAATAGCAACCCCCTGATAAATGCAAAGATACTACCTTCTGACATAAGAACTCACTATTTGAAAAAAACTGCTGGGAAAACTGGAAAATAGTATGGTTAAAACTAGAAATAAACCCACATGTCCTATGTCAAATAAGGTATTTAGACATAAAATGTGATACCATTTATCAATTTAGAGAACAAGAAATACTCTGTCAAATCTATGGAGGGGGAGAAGTTTATAACTAAACAAGAAATAGAGGATATTATCGCAAAAAAGAGAGAACAGAAATTGCAAAACGGATGACTGACTATATTAAATTTTAAAAGTTTTGCACAAATAAAATCAATGCATTAGATTAGAAGGAATACAGAATATTGGGGAACAACCTTCACAGCTAATGTTTCTAATAAAGAACTTATTTGTAACATATATGGATAACTGAATCAAATTTATAAAATTAAAGTGTTTCCCCAATTGAAAAATGGTCAAAAGATATGAACAGGCAGTTTGCAGTAAAGAAATTTAAGCTTTTCAAAGTCAAATGAAAAAATCATTACTGATTTGAGGAATTCAAATTTAAAGAACTCTGAGGTATGACCTCACACTAATCAGATAGGCTAAGATGACATTAAAGGAAAATGATTAATGTTGGAGTGGATGTGGCATACTAATGCACTGTTGGTGGAGTTGTGAACTGATCCAACTATTTTAAAGAGCAATTTGTAACTGCTCAAAAGGCAATAAACTGTTTAACCTCTGATCCATTAATACCAATACTAGGACTATATCCCAAGAGATCATTAAAAATGTAAAAGTTCCATATGTACTAAAATATTTATAGCAGCTCTTTTGGTAGAGGCAAAGAATTGGAAATTGAGGAGATGCCCATCAATGGAGAAATGGCTGATCAAGTTATGGTATATGAATGTTATGGAGTATATTGTTCTATAAGAAATCATGAGCACTCAGACTTTAGAAATGCAATCTCCTATTTGACAAAGCCAAAGACATCAGCCTCTAGGATAAGCACTCACTATTTGACAAAAATTGTTGCGAAAATGGAAAATAGTATGGCAAAAACTAGGCATAGATTCACATCTCTTTACCACCACTGTTTACCAAAATAAGGTCAAAATGGGTAGAGGATTTAGACATAAAGAACAATACCATAGATAAGTTAATAGACCAAAAAAATACTCTATCTGATCCATGGAAAAGGGATAAATTTGAACAAACAAGAATTAAAACACATTATAAACTGCAGAATGAATGATTTTGACTATAATAAACTATTAATTTCTCCTTTAATTTTTGAATTTCTAATTTGGTATTTAATTGGGGATTTTTGATTTGTTCTTTCTCTAATTTTTTTAGTTGCATGTTTTCTTCATTGATTTCCTCTTTCTCCAATTTATTCACTGGAAGCATTTAGAGCTATAATATATCCCCTGAGAGTCTCTTTGAATGAATCCCATAGGTTTTGGTATGTTGTTTCATTATTATCATTATCTAGGATAAAATGGTTAATTCTTTCTATAATTTGTTTTTTGGTTAACTCATTTTTTAAAATGAGGTTATTCAGTTTCCAATTTGTTCTGGGTCTATATCTCCTTGGCCCAGTATTGCATATGACTTTTATTGCATTGTGATCTGAGAAAGATGTATTCACTATTTCTGCCTTTCTGCAGTTGATCATTAGGTTTTTATGTCTTAGTACATGGTCAATTTTTGTATAAGTTCCATGTACTGCAGAGAAAAAGGTATATTCCTTTCTATCCCCATTCAGTTTCCTCCATAAGTCTACCGTATCTAATTTTTCTAACAATCTATTTACCTCCTTAACTTCTTTCTTGTTTATTTTATGATTCGATTTATCTAGATCTGATAGTGGGAGGTTGAGGTCTCCCACTAGTAGAGTTTTGCTGTCTATGTCTTCCTGTAGTTCTTTCAGCTTCTCCTCTAAGAATTGGGTGCTGTCCCACTGGGTGCATATATATTCAATATTGAAATGACTTTATTGTCTATGGTACCTTTTAGGAGGATAAAGTTTCCTTCCTTATCTCTTTTAATGCTATCTATTTTTGCAGCTGCTTTGTCTGAGATAAGGATTGCTACCCTGCTTTTTTTACTTCAGCTGAAGCAAAATATATTTTGCTCCAATCTTTTACCTTTACTCTATATGTATCTCTCTTCTTCAAATGAGTTTCTTGTAAGCAGCATATTGTAGGATTCTGGTTTTTAATCCACTCTGCTATTTGCTTACATTTTAAGGGAGAATTCATCCCATTCACATTCAAAGTTATGATTACTAATTCTTTATTGCCCTCTGTGCTATCTTCTCTCTGTTTGTATTTTTCCTCCTCCCCCACCCCTTTATCCATATTCCCCAGTATTTTGTTTCTGAATACCACCCCCTTCAGTGTGTTTGCCCTCCTATATCACACCCTCCTCTTTCTTTCCCCTTTCCCTTTTTCCCCTTTTCCCTTACCTTCCTTTTGTAATTTCCCCTTTCCCCCTTTCCCTTTCTCTATTCCCCCCCTCCCCTTTTCCCCTTTTAATACTTGAAAAGTTAGATGTTTTATAAGTTAACTGAGTATGTGTAGGTTGACTTTAAGCCAAGTCTGATGAGAAGAAGATTCAGGTGTTTCTCCGCAGCTCCCTTCTTCCCCTCTATTACCATAGGTTTTTTGTACCTCTTAGTGTAATGAGATTTACACCATTCAATCCCCTTCCTCCTCCAGTCTCTTTCCTGTCCCTTTTTTTAAGGAGGTAGTGTTTTTTAGATCATTCTATCTAAGTCATAGAAAATTCTGAGTGTTTGTCCCTTCTAGTTCAGTATATTCTATTGAATAGAGTCAAAATTCCTGAGAGTTAGAGTCTTTTTCCCAAGTGGGGTTAAAGCCAGTTACATCCCATTAGATAGCAGTCTCATGGATAGGTCATGAATGTCCATCATTTCTGGCTAGGTGTATTCTCTCTGTTAGAGTTACAATTCTCAAGATTTATGAGAATCTTTTTTTCCCCCATGCTGGGATATAGCCAGTTTCAACTTACTGGATTGTATTTTTTTTCCCTTTTACTTCCCGCCCCTTTTTTTAACCTTATCATGTGTCTCTTGAACCTCCAGTTTGCTGTCCAAATTTTCTGTTTAGCTCTGGTCTTTTCATCAGAAATTTTTGGAATTCTTCCATTTCATTAAATGTCTGTCTTTTTCCCTGGAAGAGAAGGCTCAGCTTTGCAGGAAAGTAGATTCTTGGCTGCATTCCAAGCTCCCTTGCTCTTCAAAATATCTTGTTCCAGGCCCTTCGATCCCTTAATGTTGATGCAGCCAGGTCCTGCGTGATCCTTACTGTGGCTCCTTGATATTTAAATTGTTTCTTTCTGGCTGCTTGCAGGATTTTCTCTTTTATCTGATAGTTCTGGAGTTTGGTCACAACATTCCTTGGTGTTTTCATTTTAGGATCATTTTCTGGTGGGGATCAATGTACTCTTTCAATAACTACTTTGCCCTCCAATTCCATGATATCAGGGCAGTTTTCCATCACTAGATCCTGTAATATTAAGTCCAGGCTTTTTTTCTTTTCAATGTTTTCAGGAAGTTCTATAATTTTCAGGTTGCCCCTCCTCGATCTATTCTCGAGGTCAGTGGTTTTGTTGATGAGGTATTTTACATCTGCTTCTATTTTTTTCTATTTTTTGATCTTGTTTAACTGACTCTTGCTGTCTCATGGAATCATTAGTTTCTGTAGACTATTCTTTTTTGGGGGGAGGAGTTTTCTTCATTAACCTTTTGCAACTCCTTTTCCAATTGGTCAATTCTACTTTTGAAAGAGCTTTCCATTTGACCAATTGAGGTTTTGAGAGAATTAATTTCTTTTTGCATTTGCTCATTTGAGGATCTGACAGAATTATTCTCATTTTGTATTGGTCCAATTGATGATCTGAGAGATTTATTCTCTTTTTGTATTTGTGCAATTGTACTTTCTAAGGTTTTGTTTTCTTGTTGCAAGGTATTAATTGTCTCTCCCTAATTTTTAAGCTTTTTCCTTATTTTTTCAAGGAAGTCTTTCTGTGGTGGAGACAAGATTGTATTCTCCTCAGAGGTTCCAGGTCTCTCTGAGTTAGGGTCGTTCCCTTCCAGGAATTTTTCTATGGATCCACCTTTCAGCTGACCCTTCTTTTTGCTAAGATCTGAGTTGAGGAGGGGATGGTTCACTGGGGCTTGGCATTGCTAAAGGCTTTACTCACTGAGTGCAGTTTCTCTGGCTGGCCAGTAGGAGGTGTTGGTTGCTTTCTCTAGAGTGTCTGTGACTTTGACTGAGACCTTCTCCCTTTGCTTGAAGGGAGGGATTGGAGCTATTGAATTCTTTTGCCTTTAATCAATGGTGGGCTTTACCCTGGCCTGAGGTCATTCCTCAGCTGGGCTGGTTCTTCTGCTCACACACCTGGGCCTGAGGCAGAAGTAGTTTGCATTTGTTTGTTTGGGAGGAGGGCTAAGTTTTAATGGGACCAGAGGAGCCAGGATGGTGTCCTCAGCTCTCCTGCACCAGAACTCTACCCCCAGCCCTGTCCCCAAGCTCCAGGGGGATAGCACCAACACAAGCGCCTCTGCTGCCCCACTGACCCAAGCCCCTGTCATCCAGCCCCACCTCTGATCCAGCAGGTCCCGCTCTCAGGCCCTCAGAATCCTGGTCCCAATTCAGCTGTTAATCTGGCTGATCTGGGCTGATCCTCCCTCTAAACCCAGACTCACCTGCCCGAATTCGGCCAAAGTTGCTGCCTGAGACAAATCCTGATGTAGATGTTCTTTTCCTGGCTTTTCTTTCTGGGTTTTGTGGGTTGGATTTCTTTTAAGAGATTTGTTTCATGTGATAGATGGGGAAGAGATCAGGAGACTTTAGAACTGTGCCTGTCTTCTCTTCACCACCTTGGACGGAAGTTCCTTACTATATTAAACTAAAAGGTTTTTGCACAAATAAAATCTGCTGTCAAAAAGAGAAGAAAAGCAGAAAGCTGGGAAACAATCCTCACAAACAGGAGTTCTTATAAAGGTCTCATTTCTAAAATATATAGAGAACTGCTTAAAATTTATACGATCACTAGTCATTCCCCAATTGATAAATGGTCAAAGGATATGAACAGACAGTTTTGAAATGAAGACATTAATGTATTACTTAATTATATGAAAAAATGCTCCAAATCCCTACTGATTAAAGAAATTCAAATTAAAACACAATGTGGTATCATCTCACACCTGTTAGATTAGCCCAGATGAGAAAAAGGGAAGATGATCAATGTTGGAGACGATGTGGGAGATTTGGGACATTGATGCCTTTCTGATGGAGTAGTGAACTGATCTGACCTTTCTGGAGAGCAATATGGAACTATGCCCAAAGATCAATAAAACTATTCATACCCTTTGACCCAGCAATTCCAATTCTAGGACTATATCCAGAAGAAATTATTTTTAAAAAAGGAGGTGGAGAAAGTACTACATGTTTCAAAATATACATAGCAGCTCTTTTTTAGTGGTAAAGAATTGGAAATTGAAGGGATGTCCATCAGTGAGGGAATGGCTAAACAAGTTATGGTACATGACTACTATGAAATATGATTGTTTTATAAGAAACCATAAATGTTCAGACTCTAGAGAAGCGTGGAATAACTTACAGGATCTGATGCCAAGTGAAGGGTGTAGAACCAAGAGAACAATGTACATATCAACAACTTTATGAGATGAATAACCTTGATGGAAGTAACTCCTCTTGAAAGTCCCGAGAGCGAGGACAACTGTATTAGACTGGTAGTGGTCTATATTATCCCCAACCAAAGAAAGAAAAACAAAACAAAACCCCCCACCATTACTGAATCTGATGAACATTAAATAAAAATTATATCTTATGTATCCCTTTCCCTTAAATCCTAATTCTTCATGCCAAAAATTACTAATTTGAAAATATGTTTAATAAAATATGTATGTAAAATGCTAACCTGACTCTTCCCTACTGAGGGGAGGCAGATGGGAAGGAATGGTGGAGGGAAATTTTGTAACTTGGAAATATGCATGTACAAATAGATGAAAATAAAAAATAAATTAAATAAAAATAGAAATATGCATGTACAAATGGATGAAAATAAATAAATAAATTTTAAAAATTAAAAAAAAAATGAAAAGTATGGAAAGATTTGCATGAACTGATGCTGAATGAAATGAGGAGAACCAAGAGAACATTGTACATTAACAACAACATTGTGAGATGATCAGCTATGATAGATGTACTTCCTTTCAGAAATTCAGTGATCAAGGACAATCAGTGAAAAAAACCTATTATGGAAAATGCCATTCCTGAAAGCAGAGCAAAGTGTACTATATTCACTTTTTAAAAAAAAAAAGATTTTATTTATTTTGAGTTTTACATTTTCTCCCCTAATCTTCCTTCCCTCCCCCTCAACCCCCACAGAAGGCAATTGGCCAGTCTTTACATTGTTTCCATGGTATGCATTAATCCAAATTGAATGTGATGAGAGAGAAATCACAACCTTAAGGAAGAAACATAAAGTATAAGAGATAGCATGATCATACAATAAGATATTAGTTTTTTTCCTAAATTAAAGGTAACAGTCCTTGGTCTTTGTTCAAATTCCACAGTTCTTTCTCTGAATACAGTTGGTATTCTCCATTGCAGACAGCCCCAAATTGTCCCTGATTGTTGCACTGATGGAATGAGCTAGTCCATCAAGGTTGATCATTGCCCCCTGTTGCTGTTAGGGTATACAGTGCTTTTCTGTTTCTCTGCTCATCTTGCTCAGCATCAGTTCATACAAATCACTCCAGGCTTCCCTGAAGTCCCTGCCCTCCTGGTTTCTAATAGAACAATAGTGTTCCATAACATACCACAGTTTATTGAACCATTCCCCAGTTCATGAACATTCACACAATTTCCAATTCTTTGCCATCAGAAACAGGGGTGCTATGAATATTTTCATACAAGTTATATTTTCATACCTTTTTTCATAATCTTTTTAGGGTATAAACACAGTAGTGGTTTTGCTGGATCAAAGGACATGCACATTTTTGTTGCCCTTTGGGTGTAATTCCAAATTTCTCTCCAGAAAGGCTGGATGAGTTCACAGCTCCACCAACAATGTATTAGTGTCCCAAATTTCCTCCATCCCTTCCAACAATGATCATTATCCTTTCTGGTTATATTGGCCAGTCTGGGAGGTGTGAGGTGGTACCTCAGAGAAGCTTTAATTTGTATTTCTCTAATAAGTAATGATTTAGAGCAATTTTTCATATGACTATGGATTGCTTTGATCTCTTCATCTGTAAATTGCCTTTGCATATCCTTTGACCATTTGTCAATTGGGAATGGCTTTTTATTAAAAAAAATTGACTCAGTTCTCTGTATATTTTAGAAATGAGTCCTTTGTCAGGAATATTGTTGTAAAGTTTCCCAGTTAACTACATTTCTTTTGATCTTGGTTACAGTGGTTTTGTCTGTGCAAAACCTTTTTAATTTAATGTAATCAAAATCATCTAGTTTGTTTTTAGTGATGTTCTCCATTTCTACCTTAGTCATAAACTGCTTCCCTTTCTATAGATCTGACAGGTAAACTAGTCCTTGATCTTCTAGTTTGTTTATAATATTATTTTTTTCTGTCTAAATCATGTATCCATTTTGATCTTATCTTGGTATAAGATGTAAGGTGTTGGTCTAATCTAAATTTCTTCCATACTAACTTCCAATTTTCCCAACAGTTTTTATCAAAGAGAGAGTTTTTATTGCAATAGCTGGACTCCTTGGGTTTATCAAACAGCAGATTAATATAATCATTTCCTGCTATTGCACCTAGTCTATTCCACTGGTCCACCACTCTATTTCTTTGCCAATACCAGACAGTTTTGATGACTTATGCTTTATAATATATTTTTAGATCAGGTAGTGCTAAGCCGCCTTCTTTTGCACTTTTTTTCCCATTGAATCCCTGGAAATTCTTGACTTTTTTATTTCTCTATATGAATTTACTTACAACTTTTTCCTAACTCGTTAAAGTAATATTTTGGAATTTTGATTGGTAGGGCACTAAACAGGTAGTTTAGTTTTGTTGGAATTGTCATTTTTATTTCTGTTCACTTTTTTAAAATTTCTTTTTTATTTTTCTTTCTTTCTCATGGTTCTCCTGCACAGTTCTAATTTCTCTTTTACAACATGACTAGTATGGAAATATGTGCAACTTTTATCAGATTGTTCTCCACTATTGGGAGGAGAAAGGGAAAGGGAGTGTGGCAGAAAACTGTGGCACTCATAAATTTGCAAATGCATGAATACTATAAGTGTTTTTTGCATATAATTAAAAAAATAAAATTAAAATTAATATTTTATTAAAATAAATTAAATCCTCCAAGGGCCCTTTCCCTCTGTCTTTGACTTGTTGTGTCAATGAGAAGGAAATATCAGTGATATTTAGTGTTTATTCCAAATTACTTGAAATGGTTGAAATTCACAGCTCCACCAATCAGTGTGCCAGTGTTCACATTTTTTCACAAAGACCCTGTCCCCCCCATTTTTGCAATTATTGACACTCTATTGGGCAAGAAATAGAGAACCTCAAACTCCTTTGAGTGATTAGGGATCTTACCTAGGAGATGCTGCAATGTTCTGGGGTTTCATACAAAAAATACACATTTCACCAGCAAACAGGAGGAATTTATCATTCATTTCCCAGTCCCAATCCAGAATTCCCCTGAATTCAAAACCCTGCTTCCTCTACTGCTGAATCATCTAGTAGAATACAGAGTACTGGACTTTCATGAAAGCCATGGATACTTACTAGGTATATAGTCTCAGAAAAGTCATTTCACAAGGTCGACCTGATCCACATCTGACCATTGGACCAGATGGTTTCAAAGGAGAAAATGAGTTTGGTGACTTTGGACAGCATCCTCTTATTTAAGTCTAGTCATTTTCATGGTATGGTATCATATCCTGGATATCCTGGTCCTCTTCAAGAACGAAAGACAAACAGCGACCGCAACTATCAGATCTGTAAAATAATGGATTGGACTTATGTCTTCTCAGGAACTTTTTCAGATCTAAACTTCAGTTTACCCCCTTTCAAGTTTTTGTTGTTGTGAAAATATTCATTTTTGGAACTTTTTAAACTGTCAATTATAATTAAGTTCCCCTCCAATAGACAACAGTGCTCTGCTGATGCCTATCTGGGGGCATGGAAGTTGTCTTTTTTTTTTAAAGCTATGTTATAAAGTGCAAGCTTTGGCATAGTGCAAAGAGCTAGAAAAATCTGTATGTGGCAACTAATTACATCCTTATAATCAGACCACCCACTTATGGCTGGAGAGACCCCCCTCACCAACTTGGCCACAAAGAAATAAAGCTGTTAGCTAAAGAAACTCTTGGAGGCCATCTAGACTTGTGATCTCCACTAGTGGAGAGGAGTATGCATAATTATGAATTTATCAATCCCTGGGGTTCTGAAGTAAGCAGCAGTCATCATAAAAATGAATTTTTTCCCTTATAAATCAACTAAGAAGCAACATAAAATGAAGATCTGGTGGCCCTGAGTGAGATGGTGTTTTCATTTTATTACTACATATAATTCCTTGAGCTGTAAATTCCGATGAAGTTGGCTGCCAACACCATGAAAATTATGGGCATGTCTGTTTCTTGCTAATCACAGAGAACTTATAAACTCCCCAAATTAGATTATAAAAAAGGTATTCTAAGATGTGAGAACTGTGAATAAACTTCAAAAAGCATATTTCATTACTAACATTTACACAAATATCTCCAGTGAGTTTACATATTCTGATTCCTTCCTTAAAACTAGTCTTTTCTACTTCATAAATTGGGAATAGGCCAATAGAAAATAACTCAACCTATCCAAAGATGGTTAAGAATTATGCCATATTACTCTAATGAAGAGATAATTAATTTCCCATTCTAAGAAGCCAAATATTCTGTGAGAATCATGTTATGTTATTTTGGTTAGTGTTTAATTATTTAATTATAAAGTTGTAGGCATCTGGATCACATCCTGTTTATCTTGCATAGCAAGCACAACCCCCTTGTCTAATTCCTGATTCAAAGACATTTCTTTATTCAACCTAGCTAAATCAATCAATTTAAATGCAAATATATGTGTGCAATCGCTTATGACCTTGACTGTTACCATATAAAGAGAAAATCAGGAAACAGAATGACAGAGGGTAGTCATAGTTATCTAGACCCAGAGTTATCTAGACTCCAAGGCTGAGCCTTGGAGATTGAGAGGTAAGGACTGGTGGAAGAGTATTAGGTCCAATGATTGGCTAAAAGATGAACAGATGTTACCACTAAGAGCAGTCACAGTCCATTAGAGCCAACTTGGTGAAATGCCATTGATTGGGATGACGTTATTCAGGGTTTGCCTGTACTTAAAATGATGGAATGGTTATTTTCTGGTTGTGCTCCCATAGTATTATTATTCTACCCTTCCACACTATAATAAAAACAAAAAGGATAGGGTTTTAGTGATGACAGGCTAAATTACCCCAAATCCAAAGTTTTGATTTATACAGGGTTATGGTCACAACCATTGTGACCACTTTAGAAGTTTTGTGGGCTGTATGTCTGCCCCCTTTGCAGGAGAAAGGGAGCAAAAGTTCTATGAGTCTCTCTCTCTCTCTCTCTCTCTCTCTCTCTCTCTCTCTCTCTCTCTCTCTCTCTGTGTGTTTGTAGACGGAAGAAAGATTTTTTTTTATTCTAAACTGATATCCAAGTTGCTAAATGTTTTTATCTTTTTATTTCCCTTAATAGGGAAGAAAACACATATACATATGCTTTAGCTATCAACTTTTTATTTGTTCTGTCATTGGCAAGTCAACATGATCCTAGCTAGGAGAGCACCAGTGAAGAGATAAAGTCAGAATTTGAACATAGTTTAGGATATGGCAGGCATATCACACATGAACTCTGAAGCTATGTGAGTAAAAGGGAAGAGAATAACAATGAGTTATCAAAATGGTCATTGTTTTACCCAAATAATTATTATGTATCTTTTATGCACTTTGTAAAGATTTAGCCTGAGTTTACTAACAAGACTTACATTAATACTTCCCAAGCTTAACACATTAATCAAATTTGTGTATTTTAAAAATTAAAAGACTTTATTAAAATAATTTAGGGGTTATAGTTTCTTACTTTTATCTTTCAGAAGGTTTCAATCTGTGGCAGGTGCTGTGATTTTCCTTCTTTATAAAAAATTTTTGAGAGAAAAGGTCAGTAATTATAACATGTGACATGAAAATGGAAGTGGAAATGAGTAATCAAGGACTCCTCAACAATGACAGCAGCAGCAAAATGAAATCCTTGCACTTACCAACAGGGAAATCATACTGGCAGTAGCTAAACAATAATCACAGGAAGAAATCAAAATAAATGACACATTGTTTAATGTTCCTATTCTATGATATTTTTTCTTCAATTTACCATTTTTTTCTCTGAATTTTACCCTCCTCCTTTACAGTGTCTCAGTAGGTTATATTTGTCAGGATTGGCTTTTAACTATTATATTATTCACCAGGGATAATAATTCAGAGTTACAAAATTTATAGCTGAAACACTGGAAAGGACTTCCTGTTTGGGGTACCTCCTTTTTCCTCTTTGTTGAAGTGTTTATTCATTCTTTTAAAAATAGCTGCATGTACTTTATTCTGTCTTCTAAAAACTTTAACTTCTTTTCCTACTGTAGCCAATAAACATTTAATAAACACCTATTTTCCAGATATGCTAACTATTGAGGATACAAAGAAAGATATATGACAGTACTGGCCTCCAAAGAACACACAATCTAATATGTGCAATATCACATAAAAAGAAGCTGAAAAGCAAGGGTGACTCCAGGATCAAGAGATACAGAGGAAGTCTTAATTTCATTTTGCAGAAGATCATATAATACAAGAGATCAACCAGGTGACAAATATAGATTAAACATTTTTTAAAAATAGAAAAATATAGAAAAGCAATTTTAAAACTCATTTTAATTTTTAAACTCATTTTAATGTTAATAGTTACGTGAAATAGGCTCAGTATTAGGATGGAAACATGGCAGAGGCAGTTCACTGAGCAGACAACAGCAGTTATATGAGAAAATTAACATAATGTACTCCTTTCTCACTTCTTTCTGTTCACCCAAAATACAGGTATGTATGCAGAAACGATATGGCATTATGAACAAAGTATTAGATATGGATTCAGGAAAAGTTGGGCTTAAATTCAGCCTCAAATATTTACTAGCTATGTGACCTTGAGCAAGTGACTTAACCTCTCTCAGCCTCAGTTTCCTAATCTTTCAATGTCTTCAGCTATTATTATCTTTATTTTTCTAATGGGATAATAATGGCAACTGAAGCCCAAGATTGTTGTGAGAATAAGATAAGAAAATGCATATAAAGTCCTTTGTAAACACTGAAATACTATATAAACACTAGATGTAGTGCTTCATGATGATATTTATTTTTCCTCCTTAATTTGAAGGCATTGGGGAATAAATTCTAATAACCTGAATAGTCAAGCAGCTCTAATTTTCCTATGAGTTCCTGTCAAACAGGGAGTTCATTATTACATTCCATTTTATATTGCAATATTTATATGATTATTTTGGCTTTGCTTATTAGATTATTATCTCCTTAAAGTCAAGGAATAATCATGTCTCATGTGTTTTTGTATCTTTTCTTTCTTGGCACAGTGCCTTCATCATTTTAGATATTTTAAAATATATACATTGATTGAATGAATGAACACACATATAATTAGTCAAAGATACCATTATTGTTGTCCATTGAACCACTTAACTGACTCTTAAGATCTTATTAACCAGTGATTAGATTAATTTAATGATAAAGTCTGAATACTACAGCAAACCAATATAGAATCTCATCAACTTAAATCAAACACCAGTGAACCTAAAGATATTATTACATGTCTCTTGGGAAAATGATATTTTACTCTTTTCTAAAAATTGGAGAAAGGAGACATGCTGAAAAGAGAAATATATTGAGCATGGAAATTGTGAAAATCATCTTTGAGTTAAGTGAAAATATGAATATACTTTAAAGAAAGAATATTTGCAGGAGTCAAGTTTAAACCAATAGCTTATACCTTTCCACACAATAAACTCAAAATGTATACTCAAACTGAATGTGAATGGCCATGTTATCCAAAAATATTGGAATAAGAGCTCACTTAATTTTCACATTATTAGTGTTCTTACCCAAACAAGAAAAAATTATCACAAAAGGTAGAAAAGATATTTTCACTTAACGAAATAAAAACTTTTGCCCAGAAAAATTCATGTAGCTGAGATAAGAAGGTAAAATAATAATTGGGAAAAATAACTGTGTGTCAAATGTCTCTGATAAGGGTCTGAAATATATTATTCAATGAATAATCAACAGATAGGAAAAACTGTCTTTACAAAATGAGCTATAAATTATTATAATCATATGAAAGTTTGTTCCCATTCACTAATTATAAGAGAAATACAAGTCAAAAAACTCTGACACGCTTTACATCCTGTAAAATGGTAAAGATAGCAAAAGCTAAGAATAGACAACATTGGGGTACCATATGACTAAATTAGAGTGGAATTGTCAATTAGTTCACACATTCTAAAGGCAATATGAAAATATGCTTTAAAAGGGACTACTACAGCCTTTGATCTAGATTACTAAACCTAAATCTTGCGGATAGCTAGATACAAGCTATATTTGGAGATTTTACCAGAGTAAACTCAGGGTAGGGACAATATAAGTCAAGAGTTAAGGGGTCTTTTAGAGTCATATTCTCAGATCAAACCCTGTTGGTACAACTCTAAAGTTTGTTAGTAGAGGTGGTCATAGATTACAATTGTAATTCAAGGTAATAAATAACATATAGTACTATTTTCCATCTACTTTTGAATATTTTGGTTTCCTACATCAACATCAATGTGTTGAGTGTCATTTTCATTGGCATCAGTGCACTTTACATGAGGAGCTTTCTACCTTGCTTCCACTTTGTGATTTCTAATCTTCAACAGACTAGGGAAACAAATAGGGAAACTTGCTAACAGTATAAGAAAAGTAAACATAAGTAAAATTCAGAGAAAGGCTAAGAATTTGGCTTCATGAGTTTTTTTTTTCCAGGAAGTTATTTTGGATACCCAGAAGTCTCTTTCATTTCTTTCTAGTTTAGGAATATGTTTCAGAGTTGAGCTTGGCAGAAGTCTAGCTTCCATTTTTTTTAAAACTGGACCTGTAATTTCAATGGTATTTGGTATTGCTGATAAGAAAACTCCCCTAACAATTCAGATCAGTCCTAGTGCTTAGAATGTGCTAGTCACTGTGGTAAGGAGTGAGGATGCAACAAAACAAAAAAATCATAAAACTAACCCCTGCCTCCAGGAGTTTATATTCCAGTGGGGGACATATAAGATATGTATAAAATCGATGAAGATAATATGAAAGTAGAAGTCATTATAACAGCTAAAGAATGATAATGATGATGATGATGATGATAAGAGTAATAATAATGATAGGCCGCATTTATATAATACTATGTCACAAACATTGTGCTATCCTTTTGTTCTTTACCATATCACTGGTATACTCTTATTATACCCATTCATCAATTGAGGAAACAGACAAACAGAGGTGAAGTGATGTGCCAAAGTCACACAGCTAGTATATATCTAAGGCTAATTCAAGTTTTCCTTTCTCCAGGTTTAATGCTTAATCCAATGAGTCACCTACTTGCCTAAGAGATCACAAAAGGTCTTCTCCAGAAGGTGGGACTTGAGCTGAGTCTTGAAGGTAGCTAGAGAAATGAGAAATGAGAGGCATGTGGGACAGACTATGTTAAAGTATGGGGAAAAAGTGATGGGATATGTTTGAGGAACCACAAGTAGGACAGTGTCACTGGACTGAAGAGAATAAGATACAAGAAAGCAGAAAATGTAAATGTCAAAGAGTAGATTTTGTATTTGATGTCTAGAGTAATAAGAGCCAAGAGAGTTCATTCCATGATCAAACCCATGTTAGAAAAATCACTTTGGCAACTGAGCAGAAGATGCATTGTGGAGTAAGGAAAAATTTGAGGCAGTGCAATTGGTTGGAAGGCTTTACTCTTGGAAAGAGGTGTTCAGGGATTGAACTAGGGTTGTGGTTAAGTAGAGTCATTAAACCTCTGGGACTATAATGTTAAATAATTTTTTAGAGAGGGATTTGAATTAAGGTCTTTCTAACCAATGGTCTAACTCTGGACTCACCAGAGCATACTGCCTGTCATTCATAGAGGATTGTTCAAACATCCTCAAGAGAAATGATTCAGCAGGGTTAGTTCAATATTAGGAAAACTATTAGTATAATCAATTATATCAACAAGAAACCTATCAGAAATTATATGATCATATCAATAGATGCTGAAAAAATCTTTTTGACAAAATACAGCACTTATTCCTACTAAAAACACTAAGAGTATGAGAAAAAATGGACTGTTCCTTAGAATAATAAGCAGTATCTACCTGAAACCATCAACAAGCCTTTATATTGAATGCGGAGAGGCTAGAGGCATTCCCAATAAGATCAAAGGTGAAACAAGGATGCCCATTATCACCACTACTATTCAATATTGTATTAGAAATGTTAGCTTCAGCAATTAGAGAAGAAAAAGTAATTGAAGGAATTAGAATTGGGAAGGAAGAAGCAAAACTCTCACTCTTTGCAGATGACATGTTGATATACCTAGAGAATCCCAAGAAATCATCCATAAAACTGCTGGAAACAATTAGCAATTTTAGCAAAGTTGCAGGATATAAAAATAAACCCTCATAAATCTTCAACTTTTCTATATATGACTAGCAAGATACAGCAAGAAAGAGAAATCTCATTCAAAATAACCTCAGTCAATATAAAATACCTGGAAGTGTATTTGCCAAGGCAGAGTCAGAAATGTTGAAAACAATTACAAAACACTTCCCCCACAAATTAAATCAGATTTGAATAACGGGGCAAACATCAACTGCTCATGGATAGGTTGAGCTAATATAATAAAAATGACTATTTGACCAAAACTAAACCATCTGTTTAGTGCCCTACCAATCAAAATTCCAAAAATTTACTTTAATGGGTTAGAAAAAAGTTGTAAGTAAATTCATATGGAGAAATAAAAAGTCAAGAATTTCCAGGGATTCAATGAAAAAAAGTGCAAAAGAAGGGGACTTAAATTATATTACAAAGCATTAGTCATCAAAACTGTCTAGTATTGGCTAAGAAACAGAGTGGTGGACCAGTGGAATAGACTAGGTGCAATAGCAGGAAATGATGATAGTAATCTGCTGTTTGATAAACCCAAAGAGTCTGGCGATTGGAATAAAAACTCTCTCTTTGATAAAAACTACACAGAAAATTGGAAGATAGTATGGAAGAAAGTTAGATTAGACCAACACCTCACATCCTATACCAAGATAAGATCCAAATGGATACAGGATTTAGATAGAAAACACAATACTATAAGTAAATTAGAAGATCAAGGACTAGTTTACCTGTCAGATCTATAGAAAGGGAAGCAGTTTATGACTAAGGAAGATATGGAGAATACCACTAAAAACAAACTAGATGATTTTGATTACATTAAATTGAAAAGCTTTGGCACAGACAAAACTACTGTAACCAAGATCAAAAGAAATGTAGTAAACTGGGAAACAATCTTTACAACTAATGTTTCTGATAAAGGACTCATTTCTAAAATATACAGAGAACTGAGTCATATTTTTTAAATAAAAAGCCATTCCCCAATTGACAAATGGTCAAAGGATATGCAGATCAAAACAATCCATAGTCATATGAAAAATTGCTCTAAATCATTACTTATTAGAAAAATACAAATTAAAGCTTCTCTGAGGTACCACCTCACACTTCTCAGACTGGCCAATATGACCAGAAAGGATAATGATCATTGTCGGAAGGGTTGTTGGAAATCTGGGATACTATTACATTGTTAGTGGAGCTGTGAACTCATCCAGCCTTCCTGGAAAGAAATTTGGAACTATGCACAAAGGGCAACAAAAATATACATACCCTTTGATCTAGAAATACCACTACTGGGTATATACCCTGAAGAGATTATGAAAAAGGGTAAAAACATCACTTGTACAAAAATATTCAGAGTAGCCCTGTTTGTGGTGGCAAAGAATTGGAAATTAAGTAAATGTCCTTCAATTGGGGAATGGCTTAGCAAACTGTGGTATATGTATGTCATGGAAAGCTATTGTTCTATTAGAAACCATGAGGGATGGGATTTCAAGGAAGCCTGGAGGGATTTGCATGAACTTATGCTGAGTGAGATGAACAGAACCAGAAAAACACTGTACACCCTAACAGCAACATGGGGGTGATGAGCAACCTTGATGGACTCATTCATTCCATCAGTGCAACAATCAGGGACAATTTGGGGCTGTCTGCAATAGAGAGTGCCATCTGTATCCAGAGAAAAACTGTGGAGTTTGAACAAATACCAAGGACTGTTGCCTTAAATTGAGAAAAAAAACCTGATATCTTATTGTCTGATCCTGCTATCTCTTATACTTTATGTTTCTTCCTTAAGGATATGATTTCTCTCTCATCACACTCAATTTGGAACAATGTATACCATGGAAACAATGTAAAGACTGACAAATTGCCTTTTGTGGGGGAGTGGGGGGATGGAAGTAAGATTAGGGGAAAAATTGTAAAACTCAAAATAAATAAAATCTTTAAAAAAAGAGAGAAATGATTTACCATTAAAAATGTAGTTAGCAATTGAAAAATACAATTTTAGTAACAATATTTTAATTGAATAAATATGGTTGGAATAAGAAAGATTACTTAGAGAGTCACTGTGGTCTAAGAGATCAAGACTTACTGAAAATAAGAATCTTGGTAATGTAAATTAATATAAAGAGGATCATAGAGTTAGTGAAAGTAAAATTTCATAATGTAAAGCATTTGAGGAGAAACATCAAATCAAAGAATAGAGGATGATTCCAGAACATTGTACAAAAAAAAGAAAGAGGTCTTGTGGTTATCACCAATTGTAATTGAAAGGGAACATTCTAGAAGGGGGAAAAATGAGGTCTTTCTTCCTTGTTAAGTTTAGTTTGAATATCTAGTGTAGGACTTTTTGAAATAACAGAATATGTGAGCTGAAGCTGGGGATAGATCTTAGTGTTGTATGTTTGCTAGCTTCATGTGTAAGAATGACATCACTCTGGAGCGACCTATAGAGAAAGAATAAATAATCCAGGTGATCCTTGAAACATTGCAATAGTTCAGAAAAGGACATGGTTGTGAAGGAAAAAGATAAAGGAATTTTTGGGATAGACCAATATTGTTGGTACATCCCGCTTAGAATTTCCTAATAGAATTATCAAAAAGATGACATGAAACTTTGATCTTTTAAATAGTTGTCTATATATAGATATACCACAACTACTGAATATGTGGGATCCTCAGGAAAAAAAAATTGTCTACTTTTTGTATTTAAAACTGATAGTAACCACCATCAGCACATGAATAGCTTCTTTAATTTTTTTTATATTTCCTTTTATTCTGTCTGGATTATTTTATTTTATTTTTAATTGATATCTTATTTTTCTATTTCCATATTATGAAAGTTTTTCAGCACTCATCCATATGCATATTTTTAAAGTTTTTTTTGTTTTTTGCAAGACAGTAGAATTAAGTGACCTGCCCAAGGTCACACAGCTAGGTAATTATTAAGTATCTGAGGCCGGATTTGAACCCAGGTCCTCCTGCTCCAGGACCAGTACTCTATCCACTGCACCACCCAGCTGCCCCACCATATGCATATTTTTAAGAGTACACATAATACCCTTCCCCCACAAAAATATAAAACCTCATGAGAAATAAAGTAAAAGAAAGAAAATAATGTATTTTAGTCTGTTCTGATACCATCAACTCTGTCTCTGGTGGTTCACTTTCTTTATCATAAGTCCATCATAGTAGTTACTTCCATATTTTTCCACAGTTGCTGTTGCCGATTGTAATTCCCTCTAACCATTCCTCCCTACTACCATCTATTATATTTTCTCTCTCCTTTCACTCTGTACCTCTTCAAAATTGTGCTGTGGGGCAACTGAATGACCCAATGGATAGAGCACTGGCCCTGGAGCCAAGAGGCCTCAAGCCCACATATAACCCCAGGGATGCAGCAACTACCCAGTCCTATGGTCCCAGACAGGCCACCCAATCCCAGCACCTTGCAAAAAGTAAAAAAAAATGTTTTATAGCTGATTATCCTCTCCTATGATCTACCCTCTCCTTTATCACCCACATCCCCCCTCCTCCTCACCCCCTGTCTCCCTTCTCCCTTTTTTCTTCTGGATGTCCATACCCTATTGAGTGAATATGCTGTTTCCTCTCTGAGTCATTTCTGATAAGAATGAAGGTTGCCTCATTCCCTCTTGCCTTCCTCCCTTCCATACCATTGCAAAAGCCACATGAAATATCTTAGCCTATTCCACCTCTCCTTTCTCTGTCTCCCAGTATATTTCCCTTTCACCCACTGACTCCATTTTTACAATATATTATATCTTCAAATTCAGCTCTCTCCTGTGCCTCATCTATGCAAGCTCCTTCTACCTGCTCTATTAAATGAGAAGGTTCATATGAGTATTATCAGTATCATCTTTCCATGCAGTAATATATACAGTTCATCATCATTAAGTCTCTCATAATTTACCCTGCTCCTCCACTCTCTATGCTTCACCTGAGTATATGACAAACTTTCTGTTCAGCTCTGGTTGTTGAAATTCCCATTTCATTGAAATTCCCCTGCTTCACTGAAAGTACATCTTTTACCCTGGAAGAGGGGAAAAGTTTTTCTGGGTAGTTGATTCTCGGTTGCATTCCAAGCTCTTTTGCCTTCTGGAATATTATATTCCAAGCCCTATGAACCCTTAATGTAGTTGCTGCTAAGTTCTGTGTGATCCTGACTGTAGTTCCATGATATTTGAATTGTGTCCCTCTGGCTGCTTGTAATATTTTCTCTTTGACTTGGGAGTTCTGGAATTTGGCTATAATATTCCTGGGGGTTGTTTTTTGGATCTCTTTCCTGGGGAGATCTGCTTCTAGGATATCAGGGCAATTTTCCTGTAGAAATTCTTTAAAAATGAGGTCAAAGCTCTTTTCCTGATCATGACTTTCAGGGAGCTCAATAATTTTTAAATTATCTTTCCTGAATATGTTTTCCAGATCAGGTTTTTTCAATGACATACTTCACATTTTCTTCTAATTTTTCATTCTTTTGGTGTTGAACTATTGTATCTTGATTTCTTGCAAAGTCATCAGCTTCCTTTAGCTCTATTCTACATCTTAAAGATTTGTTTTCCTCAGAGAGCTTCCTTATCTCCTTTTCCATCTGGGCAATTCTGCTTTTTAAAGCATTTTCCTCCTCATTAACTTTTTTGAACTGTTTTATCCATTTGACCTAAACTGGTTTTTAACAAGTTATTTTCTTCAGCATTTTGTGGATCTCCTTGACTAAGCTGCTCACTTCATTTTCATGTTTTTCCTGCATCTCTCATTTGTTTTCCAATTTTTTTCTTCTATCTCCCTTACTTGATTTTCAAAATCTTTTTTTGAGTTGTATCATAGCCTGAGACCAACTTCTATATTTCTTGGAGTCATTAGATGCAGAAGTTTGGATTTTCTCATCTTCAGATTGAGTATTTTCTTCCTCCATGGGACCAAAGTAATTGTCTGTAGTAAGGTTCCTTTTTCTTCCCTATTTACTCATTTCCCCAGTCTATGTCTGGTATTGGGGGTGCTTCCTGAACTTTTGAATATTATTGGGACACCCCCCCCCAGCAAGGACCTCAGTATGTGAGGCTCTGACTGATCTCCTGGTCTGTGAATGACCACAAGCTCACCTCTCTGTGGGGAGGATTCCTGCTCTATGGGGACCCTAGACTGTGACGAGGGTCTGAATGGGGTCAGAGCCCCAGAGTCCTGTTCCAAGGACAGAGGACATACCTCGGCAGTCTCCCTCCACTCCCTTACCTTTGTGGACTGAACACTCAGGACACAGATTCCTGGAGGCTCCTGCTGGGTGACTCCTCAGGGTTGCTTCTGTTTCCTGGATCTGGGCTGCTGTGGCTATGCTGAGTGCCATGACCACACTGAGGAATCCGGGCTTCACATTTGCTCTGGCAGAGGTCTCCCTGCTGATATTTTAAGTTGTGTTTTCTGCTCCCTGGGGTGCAGGTTAGGAAACTGCTTCTGTTGCCAAGATCCATGGTTCCCAGGTGCCCTAGGGCTGTTCCTGGGGGGCTGAAGTTCCTTTGCTCTAGTGTGGTGCCACCTCTCCAGCCCAATGGAACAGAGTTTTTCCACTATTTTCCAAGCTACCTTGGGCTGGAGAACTGCCTTATTGGACCTTTCTGTGGGTTCCGTCTCTCAAAAATTTAGTTAGAGTCATAATTTTAAGGTTTTTGAAATATTTTGGAGAGAGCACCTAAGAGAGTCTCTTTTCCTGCCGCCATCTTGGCAGCCCCCCCCCCCCCAACTCAAGGTCTTAGCAAAATGAAGAAGGGTCAGCTGAAAGGTGGATCCATAGAAAAATTGCTGGAAGGGAAAGACCCTAACTCAGAAAGACCTGGAACCTCTGAGGAGACTACAATCTGGTCTTCACCACAGAAAGAGTTCCTTGAAGAAATAAAGAAGGAGCTTAAAAATTTGGGAGAGACAATTAATACCTTGCAACAAGAAAACAAAACCTTAGAAAGTACAACTGGAAAAATACAAAAGGAGAATAAATCTCTCAGATCATCAATTGGACCAATACAAAATGAGAATAATTCTCTCAGATCCTCAAATGAGCAAATGCAAAAAGAAATTAATTCTCTCAAAACCTCAATTGGTCAAATGGAAAGCTCTTTCAAAAGTAGAATTGACCAATTGGAAAAGGAATTGCAAAAGGTTAATGAAGAAAACTCCTCCCCCCCAAAAAAGAATGGAGTCTACAGAAACTAATGACTCCATGAGACCGAAAGAGTCAGTTAAACAAAATCAAAAAAATAGAAAAAAATAGAAGCAAATGTAAAATACCTCATCAACAAAACCACTGACCTAGAGAATAGATCGAGAGGCAACCTGAAAATTATAGGACTTCCTGAAAACATTGAAGAGAAAAAATAATGAGCTCAGTTTCTTCATTTTAAGATCTATAAAACATCCAGTTTGAGGTAGGTAGAGATCTTACATTGGAAGTCAGCAGAGAGGTCAGGGATGCAAAAGTAGATGTGAGAATATTCAAAATAGATATTATATTTGAATCCATGGTGGTTAATGAGATCACCTAATGAAATAATGTACAAGGAGAAAAGAAAGGGACCCATGACAGAGCTCCATAAGACACCCATATATAGTGGACATAAAGTTGATAGAGATGGAGGAGAGGAGGAGATGAATGATAGTCTCTTGTGAGTGGGATGATACATTGACAAGATGGCTAAAATAAAGATTATCAATCTGCGATTATAACCTTGGGAAATTTAAATTAATTCCAATTAACAGAAGTCTAAGAAGGGTTGCTCAGGTCAACTCTTGATTAATTTGAAGAGGTCTTAATCAATATAATGTAGTCACAGGGGTCACAGGGAATGAGTTCGTTTTTTTTTTGTCAGGAAAAACCTGATCATGGAGTATATAGTTTTTGACCATTGATCTCTGGTATAGAAAGCTGCCCCTTGCTACAGTTAACAAGTAAGTTGAGAAACCAACTAGCCCTTTTGCCTTTTCCCTATTCAGAAATACCTTGAATTCTTTGCAGGCTTTCCTGTATATCTACATAATCTCTAGTCTTCTCATCCCCTCCCAGTAACTGTTTTAGGACAAAAACACTTGGGAATTATATGTGTGCTCATCCTCTGAACTGGGATTTAGATAGAAACTAAAACTCTATTGAGTGGGCTTTCCCATTTCAAAAGAAGGAAATAGTCAGGATATTAATTGAGTTGCGTAAAAGAACACATTAAAACCAGGAGGATATTTACCTTGAAAGGGTCAGTCAGTGACAATGTACCTGAAACCCAAATTCCTTAGAAGGGTAGAAGGATATTTATTTTTTATTTCCTAAGAAGTATGATCCAAGAATCTATTGTTTGCATGGGAGAAGAGAAACTTCCTGGGCAGTATTCAACATGAGAGTTGCCTCATGGAGTTTGAAAAATCTGAAAACTTGGTTTCTAGAATGGGAAGAAGATAATGCTGAGAAATGTAAGTGTAACTATTGAGAAAGAAGATTACCCATATGACCCCCATTGTTGGGGGAGGAAAAGAGAATTTTTTATTTTGGAAAACCTTTGACATGGTTCTGGCCATACCCTACCATTTGATTGAGTAATTCATAAGGTATTGCTCCAATGGGAAGCAGTATTATTTGTTTAGCAGCTCCAAAACAGGACTACTTCCTGGGCAGAACTGAAGGGTATTATGTATTTGTGTATTGCCATTGAGTGTCTTATTTCATATCTATATATATCTATATATATCTATATATATCTATATATATATATATATATATGTTTGTGTGTGTGTGTGTGTGTGTGTGTGTAAATGAAATTTCCTCAGCAATTAGATGGTGCAATGATATAAGCACTGGATCTGAAATTAGGAAAACCTAAGTTCAAATCTGCCTGGGCAAGGCACTCAACCTGTTTGCCTCAACTGTAAAACAGGAAGAATAACTGTACCTACCCTGCAGGGATTTTGTGAACATAAAATTAGATAAAGTTTATAAAATACTTAGCACAGAATAGAAAGGACTATTCCATTCCCTTCCCCTTTCTGATTCCTTTGGGTAGCCTCCATTTTCTGTAGGTTAATATAAAGTCTGCCTCATCATCAAATTATATTTATTGCCTTAAGTTCTTTCATGGGAGCTTAAGACCCTCTTCCCCATAATTTGGGAAACCTAAAAATCATCCATGCCTAAACAATATACATAGATTTGGGGTTGTTGTACTAGAGTTCACTCTTGGGTGGGGATCAACAAGTCAAAAAAAAAGGAAAAAAGAAAAAACTGAACCTTCTTAGATCAGTCCCTGGGATTCAACTCAATCCATATGACCCCAAAGATTTTGGAGGATCCTAGATGACAGCTAGTAGGGGAAAAATGTCCTCTAGTATGCATGCCAATCACATAGCACAAAACTCTCATAGAACATTCCACAGTACAAAGGGCCCACGATAACTTTGAGGAGAAAAGGCAGTATATTTAATGGGAAGAAAAATGAATTTCAAATTAGAGGACCTAAGTTTATATACTGATTCTGTTACTTATTACTTTTATGGTGTTGAATAATTCTCTTAATGTCTCCAAGCCTGAATTCCTACAGATCTGATCATGAGGTTACCATCATACTCAGTAAATTCTCAGTGACTCCTTATCACCTTCAAGATCAAATACAAATGTTCTCTTTGACATTCAAAGCCCTTCAAAACTTAGCTCCCTCCTACTTTTCCAGTCTTTTTGCACCTTATTCCCTCCATGTGCTCTTTGATCCAGTGACACTGGTCTCCTGGCTGTTTCATGAATAAGATACTGGCCACCTCTTGACTCCAGATATTTTTTCTGGTTGGTTCTTCTCCACTTCAGGAATGTTCTCCTCTCTCATCTACCAGCTTCCTTTAATTCCAATTTAAGTCCTTTTCCAATCCCTCTTAATTCTAGTGCCTTCCCTCTGTTAATTATTTCTTATTTATCAGATATTTAACTTGTTTGAACACATTTCTGAGCTCATTGGTTCACTTATTAGACTGTGAACTCTGAGAGTAAGGATTGTTTTTTGCCTTTCTTTCTATCCTTGTGCTATATATAGTAGGTACATAATATATGCTTATAAACTGACTAAATTTCTGTAAGATCCCTCACAGCCTTGATTCCTACATTAGTCTCACTGATTTTTGTCTTACTTGTCCCAGTTGAACAACCTAAGAAAATGTCTGAGTCATGATCACAAGCTTATTTCCCATTCATTAGCATCAACTTCACAATATTATATAAGAAAGTTTTATCAAAAGGAGAAAACAAAAAAAAACCTCTCATATCCTTAAACCTCAGTCCTAGGGGTATATATAAATCTCAATTTTTAAAGAAAGATTTTATTTATTTGGAGTTTTAGAGTGTTTTCCCCTATTCTTGCTTCCCTCCCCCCACCCCCACAGAAGGCAGTGTGTTAGTCTTTACATTCTTTCTGTGGTATACATTGATCTAAGTGGAATGTGATGAGAGAGAAATCATATTCTTAAGGAAGAAAAATAAAAATAAGAGATAGCAAAATTACATAATAAGATAATTTTTTTTTTCTAAATTGAAGGCAATATAGTCTTTGGTCTTTGTTCAAGCTCCACAATTCTTTCTCTGGATGCAGATGGTATTCACCATCATAGATAACCCCAAATTGTCCATGATTTTTGCACTGATGAAATGAGCAAGTCCATCAAGCTTGATCATTGCCCCCATGTTGCTGTTAGGATGTACAATGTTTTTTCTGATTCTGCTCATTTCATTCAGCAACAGTTCATGCAAAGTCTTCCAAGCTTCCCTGAAATCCCATCCCTCTTGGTTTCTAATAGAATAATGGTGTTCCATGACATACATATGCCACAGTTTGTTAAGCCATTCCCCAACTGAAGGATATTCACTTAAATTCTATTTCTTTGTCACCAAAAATAGGGCTACTATGAATATTTTTGTACAAGTGATGTTTTTAACCCTTTTTCTTAATCTCTTCAGGGGTAGACCCAGTAGTGGTACTGCTAGATCAAAGGGTATGCACATTTTTGTTACCCTTTGGGTGTAATTCCAAATTACTCTCCAGAAAGGTTGGATGTAAGTCACAGCTCCACCAACAATGTATTAGTGTCCCAGATTTCCCACATCCCTTCCAACATTGATCATTGTCCTTTCTGGTCATATTGGTCAGTCTGAAAGGTGTGAGGTGGTACCTCAGAGATGCTTTAATTTGCATTTTTCTAATAAGGAATATAAATCTCAAATATTTTATAGTCTCAAACAGTGCAATTTGTCTAAGGACATCTCAAAGTTCTATCTCTACCTTCTATTCTCTGCTTGTCACAAAGCCTTTTGTCTTCTCATTCTCCATCCTGACTTTGTTCTGGCAATGATTTCCTCACCAAAACCCCATGAGAGAAGCATTAATAAGTTGATATTTATCATAAATATCATGACCACAAATGCTATCAATCTACATTTACTAAGCCTTCTCTGTACTTAGTCCCCAGACATTAGATGCAGGATATTGCTTCGATGAGACTTCTTTGTAGCCCCCAATTCCACAAATGGTGGTAATAGTCATATGATTCTTCAATGTGTGACAAAGATGAAAGGGTTGTGAAAGTCAAGATGTATATTATATAATGATTATAGAGACTCTGATCAATTCACAAACCTAATTAATATACATCTTGACCTTCACAATCCTTTCATCTCCCCATCTAAATAGAGAGTCCTAGTCTGTATTAGGAAAAGAAGATTGGGGTTGATAATGAATAGAGTATATGCTTGTAGGAAAATCATTAGAACAGAGATCTTTTCAGAACATGTGCTAGAGAATAGAGGATATGCAAACCAATGGGGGGAGCTGATTATATAGAGAGAAAGTAGTTGTCAGGGCATACCCAGGTTCTTCCTTGCCTAAGAGCATATTAGTTTGTTTTAATTCCATCTATTTCCCTTTTTTGAAACTTTAATAATACAGATTCTTTGATCATGAAACAGATCTGAAGATATACAGTAATTGCTTGTGAAGTTCATCAAGAAACAAATTGCCAAAATCAGAATAAACAACTACAAGAGTAATAAATATAAAGTAATAGATAGTATTGCTATAAAGTTAAAGTTTGCCAAATGTATACACACTCCTGCACATTATCTCATTTATTCTTCTCAAAAACAACCCGGGGAGGTAGGAGCTAGTGGGGTTTTTTTCCATTTTACAAATGAGGAAACTGAGGCAGAAAACGTCAAATGGCTTGACCAAGGATATACAGTTAGTAAGCACCTGAGGCCAGATTTGAGCCTAGGTCTTCCTAATAGCAGGTCCAGAGGTCAGACTAGTATTGAACAGAGTAGAGAAATGAGGAAGTGCAACACTATGGTAGAATCCAGACAGTATCTAACCTTGCTGTAGGACATTGAATATCTGATGCCTCACCATCCCCTAAAGTAGTGAGAAGAAGAAGTAGTTTGATTTTGAACATCCAAACTATGTTTCTTGGGTTTTGAACTGCTTTCTGTAAGGGGTTATGAGAACCAGTATGAGGAGAATTATACAGACTTATTCAAAGTACATTAAAATATTTTTTAAAATCAATTCTAATGTTATAAGATGAAAGAGTTGCTTGGAGTTATGCCTTTGTACATAGTCACAAATGAAATGTAGCAGGGAAATTAGGCAGGATACAAAGAGCAAAAACTGATTTGATAAATTCATACCAAACTATAGACTACAGTTAGGAATATGGGACAAACCTTTGAGGATGAGCCAAAGGGTTGAGTATTCTGAGAGAGAATTTGGGAGGTGTGGAACTTGTTACTGAATGAACTCAGACACTGTCCACAATTTATCCTCCTAATCTTGTTCACACATAAGACAGATCAACAAGAATCTATTAAATGTCTTTGCTAAATGTCGGAGATACAAAGAAAGGAAGGGACATTTCCAGCTCTCAAAGGGAAACACAGTATGATGCTGGAGATAGCATGCAAAAAACTATGTATAAACAACAGAATAAGTTAGAGATAATATCAGAGGAAAGACTAAGATTTTTTTTCAGTTTTGAAAATTTTAATTTAAATTTTGAATTCTGCAACTCCACCAAGACTACATTGATGCCAGGTGGCTATGTGATGCAGTGGATAGAGCACCTACCCTGGAGTCAGGAGTACCTGAGTTCAAATCCAGCCTCAGACACTTAGTAATTATCTAGCTGTGTGGCCTTGGACAAGCCACTGAATCCCATTGCCTTGCAAAAATCTTAAAGAAAAAAAGGATACATTGGTGTCCCAGTTTTCCCACATCCTCTCCAACATTGAACACATTTTTGTTGTATTAATCAACCTGATAGGTGTGAGGCAGTACCTCAAATTTGTTTTAATTTACATTTCTCCAATCAATAGTGATTCAGAGAATTTTCTTTAGATCACTATAGAGAACTTTGCTTTCTTTGTCTGAAAATTGCCTGTTCATATTGGAAAGTCTAAAATTATGGGATTTATAGATGTGCAGTGGGAAAGGGCCATAGAGATTGCCTAGTCTAATTAGATCATTTTGTCTTAATGAGGAAAAACCTATGGATTAGAATTGTTCCCAAAGGAGAGAAAGAGTGAAAAAGAGGGTAAGAACTGAATTAGGGCACCAGAGATGAAGTTCAGTCCTCTGAAATGGTTTCATTTCACAGTTTGTGACTGATTGGCATTACCGTGTTCACACTGATGCTAAAAGAAGTGATTCCACAGCAATAAATAACCTAGGATCAGTGAAAACATCACATTTTTCCCAATGTAATCTAGACTGATCCTCTTCATCAGCTTGGTTATGAGCCCAACTCACTGCCCATCTTCAGTTCCCACCCAAAATACACCTACAAATGGATCATCTTGTTTTCCAACTGCTTTCATGAAAACAGTATACATTGTCAGTCCAATTTGTTTTGCCAACATATGTGACTAGATCAATCTTTTTTGAATAACTATGGATGTTTTTGAAGAGGCATTATCATATTCCAGGGTTTGTTATGTAATCAGTACATTATTATGTACAAACAAGACCATCTGGATAACCTTTCTGTCAGCAGGGAATCCTTTTATTTGGCAGTTGCCATGGATAACCTCCATAAGTCAGACAAAGATTTTTGGAGATCACAAGGCTCTGGTTTTATGCTTTGCTTCATGTTGGCACTTAGTCTATCATTTGAAAAAGTTATCTTTAGTACTATATCTGTCAAGGAGTTCTGTGTGATTGGTACATGTGTAGGAGACAGGTTGCTTGAAACCAACCTTTAAGACTGAATTTTTTCCTGCCAAGCCAATATTTGGGATGGGGCAGGACTGTTTATCAACCCAGATAGAGAGAGACTTTATATTCTTTATACCTCTCTCTTTTATGTGATGTAAAGATATGGCATATTACAGAAAATCATATGTGAAAACCACTCAGGTTCTTTTTCCATGGTCATAGTGTTTGGTGATAATAATGAGCATGCATGCATATTTATATTATACAAGATAAATTTTGCAAAACTCTTTATAAATTAATGTTATTTTGTCCTTACAATAACCTAGAACAACATCACAACAAATATTTTTATTTGATTTCCCTACCTGAATTTCACTAAAAAATATTGTTTTCATTCCCTTTAATCCCTTGAAGAAAAAGTGAAATTTCCAAAAATCTCTTCATTTTACTGTATAATTTACTGTACAAATATATATTATAATATAAATACATATAAAATATAAAATATATATTAATATATAATATATTATATAAATATAAAATCATATAAATTTACTGCACAATTTAAAGTAGTGTTTTCATTCTATGTACATGTTGATCTTTCTTGTTTCTGTTTTTTATGATTTGTTTTCTTCAGTAAAATTGACTCAATTGCTCTTCTTAAGAATTGTTTTTCCTCCTTTGGTTGTTAACTTTATGTTGGTTGTCAGCTTTATGGAAATTATTTTTAAGTTGTGTTGCCAAGTATTTCCTATATTTTTTTCAGAATGTCATACTGCAGCATTTCTTTTACTTATTATTATTTTAAACAAATAGTCTTATACAATGAAGACTGTTTAATTTTCCCTGACTGCTTGCAAGATTATTTTCTTCAATTATTTCTTTAAAATAAATTTCTGAGTGAGTTGAATTTATAGTTCCTTCCTGTAAGCATTCCATTGATGTCCAGTCATGTCCAACTCTTTATGACCAATTTGATGTCTTTTTTTTTTTAGGTTTTTGCCATGCAATGGGGTTAAGTGGCTTGCCCAAGGCCACACAACTAGGTAATTATTAAGTGTCTGAGGTCAGATTTGAACTCAAGTACTCCTGACTCCAGGGCCAGTGCTTTATCCACTGCACCACCTAGCTGCCCCATTGATGTCTTTTTTATATGAAATGAGTTCATATTTCCTTCTCTAGATTATTTTAAAGAAGAGGAAACTGAGGCAAACAATGTTGTTACTTGCCCAGAATTACGCAACTAGTATCTATCTGAAGCTTTGGACTCAGGAAGAAGAGCCTTTCTGACTTTGCAATGCAGTCCATAGCGTTCCATAGATTAGTATAATCCATACTTTGGCTCCTTTTATTTTTATGATTCTAGGAAATTTTATTGTATGATTTCATGAAATATAATATTCAGATTTTTTTGTATCTTTGTTTTTTTCTAGAAAATCAATAATTCCTTGGTTGACTTGTACTTTTCTGTGTTCTTTATTCATTGATTTGACTTGTAGAAATCTCAGATGTTTTTGTGAATGATTCTGTTCTGTTTGATTTTGTTCAAATATTGATTCTTTCAACCTCAGCCTTAGCACAGTCCCTAGAATATAATAGACACTTCTTAAATGCTTTTTGACTGCCTGCAGTTTTGAGTTCTAAAAAGGCTGATCACTGTTTCAGAGGGTCATGTGCTTTAATGAGATTTTTTCACTATTCAAAACAGCTGATGCTCTCATTTGTCTTTGTAAATTCTTCTGAGAGCTCTATTGTCTCTCTTAATTTCTTTTCTTATTTTTCCTGCAACTCTTTTACTGAAGTAATAAATCACTCTGGAGATTCTTATTGCTGTTATATGGTCATTTTGGAGAATGGGTTATTTCATTAATATTGTAATTTTACTCTTCTGAGGTTTGGTTCTTGCTTTCTTTTATTCCATAATATTTATCCATCTTTTTGAGGGGCTATTTTATTGCAATTTAGTCACTTTCTTACTCTCTCTCTCTCTCCCCCCCTCTCTCTCTGCTGGTTTTCCTTTGAGAATTTCCTTATAATTAATTTTTTCCTTTCTCTTATTTTTGTTGTCCTTTCATCATTATTTAACACATTTTCTTCTCATTTTGAAATAATGAAAAGGAGCATAGGTATGAAAGTCATTCTTTAGTTATTTTGCTGGAAGTCATTTAGAGCATTCTCAGAAAAAGATCCTGCAGAAATCAGTATTAGATATATAAGCTGGTCGTTTTTTTGATGTCACCTCTATCTCACCTTGCCTTTTTTTTTCGTAAGGCAATTGGGGTTAAATGGCTTGTCCAAGGCCACACAGCCAGGTGTGTGAGGCTGGATTTGAACTCCAGGGCCGGTGCTCTATCCACTGTGTCACCTAGCCATGCCCTAATCTCGCCTTATAAAAAGAAAATGATGCCATATATGTGTAATCTTTTCCATTCTTCTGGAATTTTTTTCCTCTTTGAGATAGTTTGCAAAGAATTTGGCATTCTTTTCATCATTATTTTAATTTTCTAATATTTTAATTTATTTATATTTTGATTATATGTACATTTTGCTTAATTTGTTCATTTTTATCTTTATTGTAACTATTTCATGATTTCATTGTCCAAAGATAGTTAGTTCTGAAAGATTCTCAATTCGGTAACAAGTCATTCCCACCTATTATGATCCAGTTAATTTCATTTATTTTCTGATGTTGTTCAATGTTCACCATATCTCTTTTCTTTCATTCCTTTTCTTGAAGAAAGAAGAGAGACTACTTAATAGTCTCCAAGCCTTTATGTTCTTTCATTGCCATTTTCTAACTCTTTGTTCCAAAATATTTTTCACCATTTCACTGAGTCGATCTTCACACTGAAATTAGTAAATCCAAGACATGGATACTTGGTTAGGAAGACCTTTCTTAATTGTTCATAGAATTCCACTTCTTCTTTATTTTTCTGAAACAAATGCTAGCCAAAAAACAACGAATATTTTTGTGATAGTCTCTCAATATCATTTAAAAGTGAAATGACCACATGTTATTGCTTTTTCTTTAGGTTATATAATGAAAGTTTTGATCTACAAAAATAACTCATGAACCTTTTTGTTTAGCTTTAATTTCTTAATGCCTTATTGACTTCTATTTTCCTTTATAGGATTATGTAAGTTCAGTAGTTTTTATCATTGTGCAAAAAAAATCTCACATTTAGAATAATAATAAGAAATTTTGTACATAAAATGTATTTTTAAATTATTGTACTCTTCTCTTTTCTTTTCTAACACTTTACTCCTGGAACTTCAGAAATATAATAATTCCGTGCAGGACAACATAACATTTTATACTTTATCTGTTTTTGAGTACCTGTTTAACAAACAGCCTATGTACATGCCAAATTTTGCTGCAGCCAATTCTTTATTTTGAACTTGTAGATATTCATGATAAACTTAATTTGATGTAAGCCCCAACAGAAGCTGGGAGCTTTGACAATCTGCTTAGAAGTCTCTTTATTATGGGCTTACCTTCTTTCTGATGAAACTTCCTATATTTATGTAGACTGGTCCTTGGACAACAGTCTATGCTGTCTGTATCCAGAACTATATTTAAAGCCTTTTCATTGTTTATGTTTTCCTCTCATATTTATTTCATATATAATACTCATCATATCTTAATGATAGCCACCCAGTGATGTTGAATCCAAAGAATCCAAAGAATGGAGTCCAACCTTAGACACTTGATAGTTGTGTGACCTGAAGTCACACAAGCTTCAATTTCCTTAATTGTAAAATGTAGATAACAATAGAACCTATTTCCCAGGATTGTTGTGAGGAATAAATAATATTTTAAAGCATTAGCACATATTAGGTGTTATATAAGTGCTAGTTATTCTTCTTATTATTTATCTGCATTATGTATCAGTCTGTTACTATTCATCTTCTATTTGTGCTGATTGTATCTAACCCATGAACATTGAGAGAAACATCCTAAATGAGATTCATAATATTCTAAAGAGTTTGACTTAGCTAGTCACACAGGAAAGCCAAATAGAATATCTATTGTCCAGATTATGGTACACATTTCAGTGAACAACCTATAGAGCTTTTCCATCAGTATTTCTGTCTTGGGAAGATACTACAAATAGATACTATAAATTGGACTTACAGTTGAACAAGAGAAGAAAAGGAGCAAGACTGTCTCTAAAAAAATTCAGTTATTTTAATGACCATGAACATTTCCCTGAAACAAAAACCCATCTTTTAAATATTTATATCCTTTAAATGTTGTATGCCTATGAGTCATGGAAGATTATAGTTACCAAATAATTGAAATTGAAGATCTTGCAAAGTACCACCATATCATACAGTATGTCACTTAATTCAATGAACTTTATTGCTTCTCTAATACTTAAAGCAATTGATGGCATGTTTCAGACCACTGATAAGACTGGTTTGATTATAGCAGAAAAATCACATTTAGAAGATAATAGGAAATAAAGTTAATTAGGACAAAATTTTGGAGATTCTTGAAAGCCAGAGATTCATGGTATCTCACTGAATTTAATATCTAAAATATTCAGACCATCACATTTTGACTTAGGAAATGCTAAAATATCATTCCCTCCCTCATTCCTCTCAAAGCACCTGTTAATAACAAACAGCTTATGTACATGCCAAATTTTGCTGCAGCCAATTCTTTATTTTGAATATATAGAAGTTCACGATCAACTTAATTTTATGCAAGCCCCAACAGAATCTGGGAGTTTTGAGAATCCGTTGAAACATCTCTTTATGCTTTTAATCTATTCATGGATCTTTTGGAGTTTAGAGAATAGGGTCTTATGACTGTATCTTCAAGACCAGAATTAGGGGGTGGCTAGGTGGAGCAGTGAACAGAGCACCGGCCTTGGAGTCAGGAGTACCTCGGTTCAAATCCGACCTCAGACACTTAATAATTACCTAGCTGAGTGGCCTTGGGCAAGCCTCTTAAACCCATTGCCTTGAAAAATCTAAAAAAAAAAAAAGACCAGAATTAGGGCAGTGGCACAATAGTATGTATTACAGTACTAGTGGCTAGAAATATGTGACATTTCTAGCACCAGTCAGTAGTTATAGACATTTCAGCTAATAACAGTTGTGTGCCTAAACACAATCCTGGAAGAATGACCTTCAGTGTCTAAAGTTTCTCCAACTCTTCTAGTTCAAGTCTATATTTCACAATTCCATCATTAAGATTGAGTAGTCGATTTCTATATATTTTGATCTTCTCCCTCTTAGAACATACCAGTGGAGAATTGTTACAGGTCAGCTGAATGATGCCATTCCTGTAAACTTGTTGAATAAAAGTGGGTAGGTACTCAGTGACTGTTCAGCTTTCCTTTCTGGCTATCATTTCAAGTTCTTAGGGAACATAAGTTTAGGGAGCTTGTAAGGTTCCCCCTTTAGGACTGAAGGAGGGGACAGCCTGTGCAAAGCCAATCAGCCCCCATATGTCAAACAGTGTTTGTATATGTTTCAGCGTATCTAGGCAAAGTCTTTTAACTTTCCATTCTACGGGCTGGAGCTGTACTTTCCTGAATGGCAGCCAGGAAAAATTTTGTAGATTTGGCAGGAAGACTGTGGGAAGCCTGGTGCAAGACCAGCCTGAGAGTTGGAGCAGCCTCTTTCTACAAAGGACAGACCATCGAAACACCTCCCTTTGTTTCACCCTACAAGGGAACATAAATGGAGCCCCAAGATCACAATCAGTCTCTATTGTATAAACTTGGGGTTTCCATGACCAGGTTGCATTTTTTGGCATCAAGTGCATTATTATTTTTCAGCTGGAAAACTAATTAGAAAGGATTCTTTTTTTATCTGGGGGTTAATACTATGGTTTTGGCCCATTTTCTGGCCTTTGGCCACATGGTTGTAGTCCCCAGGGTAATGCCTGACAAATTAAGATAAAACCGTTACTTAATGTTTTCCTACTAAGAGAAAACAAAAACTGTTTCCTGCCCTTATTAATTGGATGAAGTCAATTTCCAGGTTTAAAAAGGGGGGAGGAGACATAATCAGGGTGTCAACCCACAACTCTTATCTTTCTTTCTAGTGGTTCCTTTGCAGGAATGTGAAGAGGAGGAAAGGTTGTCAGATTTGACCCCAAGCTTCAGGTGTCTTGGGAAAAGTCCTCAAGGGAAACAGAAGCATTTGTCAGCTTTGATGACTTTTGCCACCATAGGTCTTCCCCTGGCTTTTACACTGTCCCTGAGAGTTCATTTACCTGGGAATGTAAGGAGGGGGCAGGGGAATTTAAAAAAAAAACTGGGAGAAGATTCCAGCCATGGCAAGTCGATTAGTCATAGCAGCCCAGAGGGCACTGCCCAGTTTATGAAGAATAAACAGAGCCAAATTTCCTCTGTTTTGAAAATTGGTCAAAAGGAAATTCACACTCTGGTGATGTAGTTTGTGATTAAGATAATGTGTATCTTGCCTGCCAGCTTAGGACCTCAGAGTGAACTCCTAGAGGAAGAAAAAAGACAAGGGGAGGGCCCCATAGTGGTGGTGATGGTGGTGAGGTTTCCATCCTTTAAATTTTTCCTTATGATAAACAGTCTTTTCCATGGCAACCCATGCTGATGCCACAAATAAAAGGAATGTGAGGCCTCCAGTGAGCAGGCCACAACTTGGGAAACTATCCAAGATGATGCAGAATATTTAGAGGGGAAGCTGTAAGCAAACAAAAAAAAGGAAAGAGCAGAAACATCCTTGCTGTTTAAAGTCAGCAACATGATACAAAAACAGAATTTGGGTGTGCTTCTAGTTGGGGCTTTGTCTTGGGGATGAAGGGTACATCTCCTGGGGCTACAAATAGACCAAGAAAGGGTCTGCTGTTTTCCTTTCAGTCATTCTTTGTAAATTGTGGGTGGTGCTGGTTTGGGCTTTGAAAAAAAATTTTTTTTAATATATAATCTATGTTAAAAAGGCTACTATGCCATTTTGTACACTTTCCTTGCCTGCATCAACAAAAATCTCTTCTGGAGCAAAAAATCATTTAACAAAGAGGCTATGTTTCCAGTGTTTTCCAGCTTGATTATGCAAACTTTACTGGTTGTTGCTATGTTTGGTACCAAGATTTAAAAAAATTCATCTGTTTAACCCTTGGAAAATCCTAATAAAAGCATTATCATTCAGTGAAGGAAAACTGGGCTGCATCTGCCTGACTTTTAAGAATCTATTTCCATCCTCACCTTGCAAAACTGAGAAGGAGGACTTTTGGTCACCTCCCACATATCTTAGTCACTTCCCGGATTGCAGCACCACGTGGGACAATTACCTAGGCAAGTCTAGTAAAAGGATTAGGGGTGGCACCGTGATGCTTAGGAGGCTGGCTAGGATAATGAGGATACAAAAAATTATGGAAATTAAACAAACAACAACCAACCACTGTGTGTGTGTGTGTGTGTGTGTGTGTGTGTGTGTGTGTGTGCGCGCATGTCTCTGTGTGTGAGTGTAAGATCAAGTTGGGATTGGGAAACTGAGGATCTTTTGAGATCTTGCCCTGCCTTGTGAAAACCATTTTAAGGATGTCCTCCCTGAATCTGTGGATGGCCATCTCCAGAACCTGGCCATCACTGAGCCACAGCAATCATGAGTCCAAATCTGGGCAAAAATGCTCCTTGTCAAATGTAAGTCACGTTTTCCACTAGTATCTGATGACCTGCTATTTCAAAGACAGTTCTTCAGAGCAACTGAACAGCCTTTGCCCAGAGGATTCTAAATCAGAGACTTAACAATTTCATAATACCACTAGCTATACTTTGGATTAGCTCTTTGGATCAGAATGGAAAGTCTTTGATCTCTTTTTTATCTGTTTGTCTGTGAGCTGGGCCAAAAGGTAGACTAATTTTGGCAACTTCCCCTGTGTACTTTTATCTAGAGATAAAAGGAACACTTGGAAGCATAAATAGAAGGTGAATTTCCTGAGACCCACCAGGAACCAGTGAGACAAATAAAGAATATCAAGGTGCATAGGAACAGTTAGCATTGTCATGCACTCCCTGGGGCTCTACTTCACTGAAAGGAGAGGAGCAGTTAATTCCCACCATTTCCCCCTCTCCTACCATTTGCTTTATTCTCTCTTTAAAAAAGGCATCTTGACCCTAACCCCTTCCCCCCAAGGCAACAACAATTCACACTCTCTTAAACTTGGGAACTACTTGCTAGAGTTTGGTAAACTTGACCATAGATCACACCTAGACAGTCAACTTGAAAATTTTGAGGTTAATCACAATAGGGACTGGTCAAGGTAGTTTGGAATAGCACATTAGTGAAAAACCATTACCTCTAAAGAAAAATAAACTCAATGTGTATAATAAATGAATGGATGAATAAAAAAAAACCTTAAATTCATATAGTGCTTTAAGATTTATAAAGTAGTAATGTCATCAAGAAATATTTGATAAGACTTATCAATGTGCTAGGCAGTATGTCAAACTTTGGGATATAAAGAAAGAGCAAAAATACTTGCTATTCATAGTCTAAAGGAGAAGTAATATATATAAAATTCATATATGAAATAATTACACTATGACTGGGTTGAAAGGTCAAAAGATGAACCCTTGGTAAAAAGGAAGATGGAATTTTAAATGGAAGTGAATGCAAAGTTGTTTATTAAGGGAAGAAATGGTGAGCTAGGTCCGAGCAGACACAAGCAATAGGTATTGGGATAAGCAAATCTTTTTATAGGGTATTGGATATAGGAGGCAGGGTGGTCTGGTTTCTATAGGGACTAAGAGCCATTGGAGACTCCATGAAGGATATGTTTTGATTTTGTGGGGTCACCAAGGTAATATTGGACATTGTTTGGAGTTTCTGTGGAGGTTAGAATTTATCTCCTTGGAAAAGGATAATCAATGGAGCTCTACTGAGCAAGAATGAAATTCAGGCCTGGATCCAACATTCCAACTTTTTTGTTTTAATTTTACCAAGGGGGACTGTGGTCAGAGGGCAGTCTTCTGGAGCCGCTTCTAGGTGAGTGGGGGCAATGATGTTATAAGGTACAGCAAATGGTAAAGGGTAGAATTGTTGGTATCCTTGGACCTGAAGCAGCATCATGGATTTGGCCATCTGAGATGTTGCAGTGTTCACTGTTTTTTGGATGAAGTATGTAAGCATTCGGAACGAAGGAGGACCTAAGAAGAGTGCCAAAAAGATCATGAATTGTGGGATTAATATGGGAAGGAGCCAAGGGAGTATGTGAGAAGACTGAAATTGACTGGATCCAGTGTCAGCTGATTTTTCCCTAATACCTGAGGCTCTATAGTTTTTTTAGTAGCATCCCTAACCAATCTAGAATGATTAAGATAGAAACAACATTCTTCATTCGGGAACAAGCAGGTCTCCTTTCTTGCCGATAATGGGTACAGAACATATATGTTTTATAAGGTTAAAGTGACTAGGGAATCTACTTGGTCTTGAATTTGTAAGAGAATTTTGACTATATCACCAAGATTTTCTTGAAGGTCTTGTGATAGCTGCTGAAAATAATACAGAGAAGTTGTGATGTCTCCTACCCCTGTGCTCACTCCTGAAAGGATGCCTATAGCCACTAAGAAAGGAATGAAAGCTGGGACTCTTCAGTACCTTGCACTTGTCTTGAGAATGACAGGAAGGAAATGGCTGTCAGGAGCATCCTTAGTCCAGGGAACAAATACCTGTCCAGTTGGTGGGAAGATATAGATATATAGGGTTCCCGTAGAGGAAGAAGATCTCCTCTTCTCTCAAGCACACACCAAAGAGGAGAGAGATGAGGTAAGCAAACTAATTCTTCTCCCTTGCCAATGTGAGAGGGAATCTGCAAGGGCTAGTCCTTGGATCCAGGCTTGGATTCATTCTTGCCCAGTGGAGCCCTATTGATTATCTTTTTCCTAAGTACATGAATCCTAACCTCCACAGAAACTCCAAACAACAGTCCAATCTCACCTTGGTGACCCCTCCAAACAAAGCATATCCTCCATGGAAACCCCAATCGCTCTCAGTCCATATGGAAACCATACCACCTTGCTTCCTATATCCAAAACCCTATAAAAAGATTTGCTCTCCCCACCACCCACTGCTGGAGTCTGCTTGGACCGAGCCCATTATTCCTTCTTTCAGTAAACAGCTTTGCATTAACTTCCATTTGTAGCACCATCTTCCTTTTAACTGAGGGTTCATTTTTTGGCCTTTCACAGGTGAAAATTATACCAGGAACACAGGACAGGTTCAACATTAGGAAAACTATCTGTAGAATTGATCAAATCAAAAACAAAAGTAGCAAAAATTATATGATTATAATCTATAAGTGCAAAAGATGCTTTTGACAAATACAAGACACTCCATTAAAAATGCTACAAAGAATATAAGAATAAAAAGAGCCTTTCATAAAATAATAAGTAGTATCTAAACCTAGATTAAGCATTATCTATAATGGAGATAAATTTAAAGTCTTCCCAATAAGATCAGAGGTGAAGCAAGGATCTGCAACATCACCACTATTATTCAATATTATATCAGAGCTACAAGATAAGAAAAAGAAAAGAAAGGAATAAGAATAGGCAATGAGGAAATAAAATATTTCTCTTTGCCCTTAACATGATGGTTTACCTATAAAATCTTAGAAAAATCAACTTAAAATATGTTGTAAGAAATCACAACTTTAAGAAAATTATAGTAAATGAAATAAATCCTGTCAAATTATAATAATTACTATTAGTTTTTACAGTTATATTCTTGGCCAACTAGTCTGAGGAATGGAATGCGCCCTCCTTTATACTTTGAAAAGAAGACTTGTCCTGCCCTCCAGGAAATCCAGAAAAGAATTGTATCCTCTTTTAGACTTGGAAAGGAGTATTTTACCCTGCCCTCCTGGTAATTAAACTCATAAACTCAGACAAAATAGCATTGTGGAAGTATGGTTCTCTTTGATATCAAATAATAGAATTATCTTCAGGGAAGTTTGTTTTGTCTAATCTTGTTGTGTATATTCTGCTCCCCTCTCCTGATCTCCCTCTGCTTGAGGTGTGGTCATTACTAAAATGGTCTCCACATTTAGGTGGGTTAATGATAAATCCCAGGGAATAATACTTCAGTTCTAAACTATATTTTCTGTTGTTTTATTTTAACCCTTTATTTTTAAAATCTTTTATTTTTAAGGCTAATAATTCACGTAAACCGTCAGCATATCAAAATACGATTAACAAAACCCAGCAGAAAGAAATAGTGAATTTACATTTAAAATAATGGCAGGCATTTTTAGAAACAGAAATCAAAGCAATTAAAAGTCACATAAAATATTGATTAGAGAAATGCAAATGAAAAGAGCTTAGAGATACCACCTCATACTTATTGGATTGGCTAAAAGACAGAAAGGGAAAGTAGCAAACCTGGTGGGATTTTGAAAAAATAGGTACATTAATGTACTATTTGTAGAGTTGTGAAATGGGCCAATCATTGTGGAAAACAATTTGGAACTATACTCAAAAGGCTATAAAACTATACATACCCTTTTCCTCAGCAATACCATCACTAAAATTGTATCCCAAAGAAATCAAAGAAAAAGGGAAAGGGCCTATATGTACAAAAATATGTATAGCAACCCTTTTGTGGCAACAATTGAGAGGAAGCCCAGCTATTGGGAAAAGACTGAACAAGTTGTGATAAAAGATTATGTTGGAATACTATTGTGCTATAAAAAATGATGAGCAGGGTGATTTCAGAAAAAATCTAGGAAGATTTATATGAACTGATACAAAGTGAAATGTCCAGAACCAGAATACACAGTAACAGCCATACTGTAATGATAATCAACTATGAAAGACAACTATTCTGATGGTTCAACAAAATTCCAAAGGGCCCATAATAAAAAATGCTCATCATTTACAGAAAGAAAACTGATAAGTCATGAATGAAGATTGATGCATACTTTTTCATTTTTTTGCATGTATGTGTTTTCTTTTGAAATATAGATAATATGGAAAATATGATTTGTATGATTTTACATGCATAATTGATATTAATATTGTTTTCCTCTTTTAAGGTGGGGAAGGGGTGTAAGGGAAGGAGAAAATTTAGAAATCAAAATCTCCAAAAACTGAATGCAAATAATTTTTAAAGTATTTGGAAAATAGTTAGCAAATAATAATATATCAAAACATAAAAAATTAAAATTATTTTAAACAATGTAAAATACTTGTGAATGTACCCCTCAGGAAAAACCTAGGGAATTTATGAATACTATCATAAAACACTTTTCACAAAAATAAAGACAGATAAAACAATTGGATAATTATCAGTTGCAAGGGTAGGATGACCTGATGTAAGAAAAATAACAATTCTAGCTAAGTCAATTTGCTTATTTATTTCTATACCAATAAAACTACCAAATGATTCTTTTATATAAATAGAAAAATACTAAAATTCACCTGGAAGAATTAAAGATCAAAAATATCAAAGGGATCAATAAAAAAAATGGCAGAAGGCAACCGAGCAAGACCAGATATCACAGTACATTACAAAACCTCACTGTGCCTCACTTAAATCCAAATCATTTGTAACTCAAGACATCACCTCATGATGTCATTGGTCCTCTTTGAAAATGAAGGATGAACAGCAATGAAGCAGTAGTTATCAAAACAATCTGATACTGTTTAAAAAGTAGACTGATGGACCAGTGGAAAAGATTAGGTACATAATATGCAATAATAAATGACAATCAATAGTAACTTTGTGTTTGATAAACCCAAAGCTATAAACTTTGGGGGCAAGATCTCATTTCACAAAAATTTCTGTGAAAATCAGATAATAATTTGGTAGAAACTAAGTGATATATATATATAAAACATCTTATCCTAAGATAACTTCAAAATTGGCATCTGATTTAGAAATTAAGCAATATCATAAGTAAATTAGGAGGGCACTAAAAATTTACCTCAGATCTAAGGAAAAGACCAAATAAGAGTAGGATCATTGAAAGTAAAATGGATAATTTAGATTCCATGAAATTTAAAAAAAAATTTTCTAAACAAAACAAATACAACCAAAATTAAAAGGAAAGAAGGAAACTGGGGGAAAATTTGCAGGTAGTTACTCTGATAAAGGTCTCATTTCTCAAATATATAGTGAAATGTATCAAATTTATCAAAATAATGGCCATTTCCTAATTGGTAAATGGTCAAAAATATGAATAGGTAATTTTCAGAACAAGAAATAAAAGCTATCAATAATGTTCTAAATGCTCATTGATAAGATAAATGAAAATTAAAACAGTTATGAAGTACTATCTCATACCTATCATATTGGCTAATATGACAGAAAAGAAAAATGACAAATCTTCAGAAGATTTGGAAAATTAAGTACTAAATGCATTGTTGGTAGAGTTGTGAACTGGTCCAACCTTTCTAGAGAACCATTTGGTATTATATTTAAAGGGCTAAAAAATTGTGCATACCTTTTTACCCAGTGATACTATTAATTGATCTGTATCCCAAAGAGATCAAAGAACAGAGAAAAGAGTTTTGTGTACAAATAAAAATACTGGCAAGTAATTGAAAATTGAGAGGATGCTTATCAATTGGAAAATGGCTAAACAAGTCGTGGTATATTATTGTATTAGAATACTATTATATTACAGGAAATGATGAGCAGAATAGTTTCCGAAAAATCTGGTAAGGCTTATTTGAATTGTTGCAAAGTAAAGAAAGTAGAACCAGGAGAAGCTTGTACACAAAAACAACAATATTGCACTGATGATTAACTATAAAAGAAAGATTAACACACTGTTCCAAAATATTGCAAAGGATACATAATGAAAAATTCTATTTTCAGAGAGATAACTGATGAATGCATATTGAAGCTTATTTTTCTTATTTCTTTTTCTTACATTTTCCTAACATACCTGATTTGAAAATATCTAATATGTTTTACATGACTCCATATGTATAATTGATATTATATTACTTCTCAATGGGTGAGAGAAGATATTTTGGAACTCAAAATGTAAAAATAGTGAATATTTAAAATAAATAAATTTAGAATTTAAAAAATGAAATAAGGATTTAAATTCCTTACCTGTAGAAAATAATAAATAGTTTATATACCACTGTATGATAGGAAGACTACCCCAAGAATTAGCTTAAGGTCCTCATGCAGAATTTGATTGGTTAGACATTCTTCACAGGTAATGTGTTGCCACCGTATGTTTAAGAAATTGTCTTAACTACAGCAACTTTTAGTCTCTTCCCCATGTCTCAGTTTCTCCTCAGCTTGAGCTAAGATTCAAACAGTCAAAAGCAATATTCCATAAATTTATCACCTTCGTGCTTCCTCTTAAATTTCCAGTAAAATCTACTTAAAAAAGAAAACTTGGTCTTTATTTCCTATTAAGATTTTTATCTCCTTCAACACTTTATTTGCCCCTAAGAGAAAATGCAAAAACTACAGTGATACCTCCTATGTCCCTGTTCAGATACAATAATTCCCAATTAAAGATATTTCCTTTTTCTAGTAGAATAGGAAAGATCCCAGAAGCTATCACTGACTTTCTCTCCATGTAACAATAATAAAGTAGGGAAAGTGACTATTTCACCACATCCCTATAGTAAATTAGTGTATCAGAGATTTTAGCTTCAGAAGCTGTCTTGATCTCCCAAGAATGACTGATTTTCCCTCCTCTCAATATCTCAGAACTTTATTTTTCCTTTTCCAACTTCTCTCCCTGAAGAATTTTTTGGTATCATCAGCATCTTGGTGGTTATGCTTTCCATTCCCTTATTCCTAAGATAGAGGGAAAGGGGAAAAAATATGTCTCCTATCCAACAATTGGAAAATTCTTGTCCTATCAACTCTTCTTAACATGGTGCCATGGGGTATCATAAGACATGAAGGCTATATCCACCAAGTAGTCCAAAGTGGTTCTTTTCTTTCCCTTCCCTTCCCTTCCTCCCCTTCCCTTCCCTTCCCTTTCCCTACTCTCCCCTCCCCTCCCTCCCCTCCCCTTCCCCTCCCTTCCCCTTTCCCCTTTCCTTTCCTTTCCTTTCCTTTTTTCTTTTCTTTCCTTTCCTTTCCTTTCCTTTCCTTTCCTTTCCTTTCCTTTCCTTTCCTTTCCTTTCCTTTCCTTTCCTTTCCTTTCCTTTCCTTTCCTTTCCTTTCCTTTCCTTTTCCTTTCCTTTCCTTTCCTTTCCTTTCCTTTCCTTTCCTTTCCTTTCCTTTCCTTTCCTTTCCTTTCCTTTCCTTTCCTTTCCTTTCCTTTCCTTTCCTTTCCTTTCCTTTCCTTTCCTTTCCTTTTGTTTTCGGAACTGTGCAAGGTGACAATTAACAGCATTTCCATCACTTTACAACTTCAATTACTTTCCCTTATCTACTTTTCCCAATGGCACTAATATATACTAATCTAGATGGAAAGTACAACAATGCAAAGAAAAGATCTACTTATATTAACACAGGCTTGATATCAATTTGGAAGGAAGTCACTTGTGGAATGCCCTAGAAATGTGTGCTTGACTAGTTCTGTTAAACATTTTTAATTGATTACTAGGATTAAAAATAATCAAATCTTCTATGCATACTGCAATAGCTAACAGTGCTATTACAGGGTCAGAAAACAAAAAAAATTTCAGCTGATTAAAATAGAAGTATAGTATTACATTGCATTTTAACAATCAGTTTTTAATAATACAATATGTTAAAGACACAAATAGGTAGTAGTTTGAAAAAAAAGATCTGGGGATTTTAATGGATTATAATCTTAACATGAGTCAACAGTATGATTAAAGCAGTAAAAAACAAACAAACAACAAAAACAGCCTAATGTGATCTTAGGTTACACTGAGAGACATAATGTCCCAGAAATAGGGAGGTGATAGTCTTTGTACTTTGTGCTACTCAGAACAATCTAGAGCAATGTATTCAATAATAAATTCCATGAGTTATGATATGAAGTTGTTGAGAGTCTCTCAACATTTCCCTTCCAGAATAGCTGGTAAATTTCATTGATTTAGACAGTTTTGATTTTTTTTAACTAGAAATTCCCAATATTAATTAAATCATAAGTCTGGGGTTCTGGGGAGGGGGTGAGCTTAATTAGAAAACAGCCAAAGGAAATTAATTCAGAATGATGAAGGACCTCAAGATAATATCAAATGAGGAACAATGGAAGAAACTTTAGGTGTTTAAGAGCTTTCTCTAGATATTGAAGAGGGGGATATTAGAAGAGGGGGATTAAATTTGTGTTGTTTGGACCTAGTGAATGAAACTAAGATGCATGGGTAGAGAGAGACATATTTAAGGCTTGAGATAAGGGAAATCTCCCTAAATAATTAGAGCTATTCCAAAGTAGAATGGGCTACTTTAGGAAGTAACAAATTCTCCCTTGCTCTAGTTGTTTTTAATTCATGGCTGGATGACCTCTCGTTGGTACATTATAGAAGAAATTCTTGTTCAGTCTAAAGAGCCTTTGAGATTCTTTCCAATTCTAAGATTCTGTGAATTTTATTGTTATATTTTCCCAAATCTCTGGGACAGGTCAAATATAGTTTTCTTCTTCAGGGATTTTATATCCTGTCCTGGAAGAGGAGAAGATTCTTTGATTCAATAGATATTTTCCATCCTAATCATCAGCAATACAGCCCAGAAAGAACTTAAAATGAAAACTAGATGACTCAAAAGACAATAGCACTCCTAACATGATTCAAATGACAGAGGGAAATCATTTTCAGCTTCACTGCTTCCACACAATTAATTTCTATTCTTAGTATATTTGAATACTCAGGGTCAGGATTTTCTTCCCAAGAAACATGAACACAGTGTAGCAGATTTCCTTTTGATTTTTAAACCATTTAGACTACAAGGTCACATTTCCTGTAGGAGGGAATTACTGGTGGCAGAATCCTTGCAATAACAAAAATCCTTTTCAGAACTTGTTACTTCATGTCGAGTTTCTTTTCTCTAATTCTGAAAGTATAAGGGAAGATAGAGATAGTTTAAGATTGTTAGTGATATAGTCTTCCAATTTCTCACAAAGAAAATAGTATTTTTTTTAACTGTAAATGTGTGTTCGGCATACTTATTTTGGTGATTTTGGTTTTTAATTTGTTACTGAAGATAACTCCAAGTTATGAATAGCCATCTCAAAGTTTGATATTCCAAGGCAAATAAAACATTCTAATTTACCTTATTCTTTGCTGGAGGCAATCTATTTCAATTAACTCAGTCATAGGTTAGAATTTTAGATTCTAAATCTAATGAATTTAGATTCTTGAGCATACAGTAAAATTAAAATCCAAAATACTCATAATCCAGATCTTCTCTACCCTTCATATATACATTTGTACATGTGATCCTAAATATATAGCTATCCATTTATTTCAACTTGATATTGACCTATCAAATCTAAAATCATCCCATCCTTTTGTGAGTTGGGGGAATGATATATGTGGGGTCTTGTCATTTACCATCTCTCTCAGATTTATTCATTCTGGAAAATTGATATGCCATACTTTTGATAAATTAATTCAAATTGTTAATTAAAATGTTGATCAGGACAGGGATAAAAATAGAACCACACAAAATTCTACTAAATCCTTCCCCTCCAAGTTGACAACAATCAATATTGTAGACCTTCCTTTTATTTTTCTGAAAAAAAGAAGACTATTAGGTGACACTTGGCCCAAATTTTTTTAAAGATTTCAAGATTCTTTAAGTGAAAAGTTTTAAAAATCTAGTTAAGAATCACATCACTTAAAAAAAAGGAAAATGAAGTTACTATTATGGATCAAATACTGGTTTCAAGTGATCACAGTGGGCAGCTCTTTGATATGATAGATAGAGCATTGGACCTGGAATCAGAAGTTTCTGAGTTCAAATTTGTCCCCAGACACTGACCAGTTATGTGACCTTTGAAAAATCATTTAACATGTCTATCTCACTTTCCTCATAATAAATACCAATTATCTTCCCAAGTTGATATGAGGGAAAAAATTAATGTAGTAATATTTATAAGAATTTTCAAAACTTAAATTAAGTGCTCTAAAATGTTAGTCCTCATTATCATTTTTATTAGTTTTTTCCCAAAGGGTCATAAACCAATGATTTTAAAGTCAATTCCAGGAAAATTTCCAGATAGTCAATGTGAAACTCACCAGTATCCATTCTCCAGAATCCTTTTCAACCCTTGAAAAATTGTGATATTTTCTGTTTCAAAACCTTGCAATCTTATTTTCCAGAATTCCTCAAAGATTATTAATGGTGAGTCAGGAATCATATCAGTATTTTTTTAGCAATATCCAGTATGTTATTTAACCCTAGTATCCTGAATTCATCTAAAATATTTCTCTTACTAGTCCTTCATAGATATAAACCTTCAGTCTTCTCTTGACCAGATTTATTATAATCTATTTATAATAAAAAGAATCCCTAGCATTTATATAGTCCTGTAAAGTTTGAAACAAACTATAAAAAATCTTAGCTAATCTTCAAACAAGTCTTGGAGGTATTATTTTACAGATGAAGAAATGGAGGCAAATAGAAGTTAAGTGATTTGCCCAGGGTCACACAGGAAATAAGGGGTTGAGGTAAAACTCTAATTTAGATTTTCCTTCCTCCAGTGTCCTATCCATTATGCCATTTACTACCTAGGAGTTGAGTGGTTGAGTGTGTTGTGTTTTTGATTTTTTCTCTCTCTGTGTGTATTATGTATCATATATTGTCTACTGGGACCTGAATCATAAAATCTCAGGACAAAAACAGCTATCTGAGATCAAGTAGTCCAAGTCAAATTGAAATGGGGAAAAGGTTTGGAATTATTGGATCCTGACAATGTAGTTTGGCTTCGACTCTCTAATTTACTATCTTAGAGGTTTACCTAGAGCACAGAGAGGTAGTGACTCTCCCAGAGTCACACAGTCAGAATGTATTGGAGATCAGTATTTGAACTTAGGTCTTTCCAACTTGGAGGATAAGTCTATCTATTGAGACACATTTTCTCAGCAAGAAAGAATATTCTCTATGATAAATTTCCATAAAATATCTATCCACACTCTGCTTGTAAACCTCCAAGAATGAGGAACTCACCATCTCCTGATCAATGCCACTCTTAAAACTTGCAAAGTTTTCCTATGTAAGTGACATAGTGAATACGTTGGACTTGAAATAAAGAAAGAAAGACCTCAGTTCAACTCTTGATTCAGATTCTTGTTAGTTGTGTGATCCTAAGCAAGTCATTTCACCTCTCACAGTCACAATTTCCTCCTTTGTATAATGGGAATGATAATAGTATTTCACAGAATTGTTGTGAAGAAAAAATGAGATAATATTTATAAAGCATTTTGTAAACAAGTATATATAACACTCTGAACCTTAAATTATAAAATAAATGTTGGTTTAATTATCATTAGTTTTATGTATAACTGAAATCTGTCTCTCTCATTGTTTATCATTCTGTCCCCTGGCCAAAGGAAACAAGTATATTCTTCCACAAAACAGTCATTTAGATATTTGGAGACGGTAATTTTATAAATAAACACATAACATACATATAGCAATCTTATCTTCTTAGAGTTAAACACTCACATTTCCTTGAAATGAAATTTATAAGGCAATATTTTAAATCTCATCATCATCTTGCTTAATCATTTCTTCTTTATTTTTAAATTTTTTTCCAATCACATGCATACTTTTGCAAACTTTTGAGTTCCAAATTTCTCTACCCCCCCTTCCTACCCCTCTGCCCTCAATGGCAAACAATCTGGTAAAAGTTATACATGCACGTTTCTGTTTAGCATATTTGCATATTAGTCATTCTGTGGAACATTTATGAGAAATTAGTACTAAGGGAAAAGAAATAAAATCAAAGAATAGAAAGGAAAAACATGGGAAGTTTTTAAAAAGTGAAGACAATATCCACTCAGATTCTGTGGGTTTGTTTGTTTTTATTGTTTTTGTTCTTTTTCCTCTGGATGAGGATGGTATTGTCCATAACAATCTCCCAGAGTTACCCTAACTCTCTGAACTGCTGAGAGAAATTGCATTCATCATAGTTAATCAACTTACAAAATTGTTAATATGTACAATGTTCTCTTGGCTTTGCTCCCTTCATTCAACATTAGTTTGTTCAATTCTTTCCATGCTTCTCTGAAGTTATACCATTCTTGGTTTCATATAGAACAGTAGTACTCGCTTACATTCCTATATCATAATTTATTCAGTCCAGTTTTTGGACATCCCCTCAATTTTCAGTTCTTTGCCCCTACCCCAAAAGCTACTTAGAAATATTTTTGAATATGTGGAACTTTTTCCAATTTTTATGATTTCTTTTGGATATAGGCCTAGTAGTAGTATTTCAGGGTCAAAAGTATGAATAGTTTTTATTGCTCTTCAGACATAGTTCCATATTGCTCTCCAGAAAGGTTGGGTCCATTCACCACTCCACTAGCAATGCATTAATGTTACCAACTTCCCACTTATCCAATATTGATCTTTTCCCCTTTTTGTCATCTTAGCCAATCTGATAGGTGTGAGGTGGAACCTCATAGTGGTTTTAATTTGAATTTCTCTAATCAATGATGATTTGGAGCACTTTTCATAAGATTATATATAGCTTTAATTTCTTCATTTGAAAACTACCTGTTCATATCCTTTGACCATTATTCAATTGCAGAATGACTTGTATCCTTTTGAATTTGATTCAATTCATTCTATATATTTTAGAAATGAAGATTTTTATCAGAACCTCTAGCTTTGAAGATTGTTTCTCAGCTTTCTGTTTTCCCTCTAATCCTGGTTTCATTGGTGTTATTAGTACAAAATGTTTTCATTTAATGTCATCAAAAGCATCTATTTTGCAATTTATAATGTAAAATTCTTCTTTGGTTATAGATTTCTTCCCTTTCCATAGATCCAACAGATAGTCTTTCTTGATCTGTTAATTGGTCTATGGTATTATCCTTTATGTCTAAATCCTGTACCCATTTTGACCTTATTTTGGAATGGGGTGTGAGATGTGAATCTTTGCCTAGCTTTATAGTCATTTACTGTAGTATCTTTTGTACCTAACCTAATCCACTGATATATTAACACCATTTCTTAAACCAATATTAGGCTGATTTGATGACTGCCACTTTATAATACAGTTTTAGATGGTACAGCTAGACCACCTTCCTTTATATTGTTTATTCAATCAATTCCCTTGATATTCTTGACCTTTGGTTGCTCCAGATGAATTTTGTTACTATTTGTCAAGCTCTTGTAAAATAGATTTTTTTTGGAAATGTGATTGGTATGGCACTGAATAAGTAATTCAATTTGGGTAGAATCGTCCTTTTTATTATGTTAGCTTGGCTTAACCATGAGCAGTTAACATTTTTTTCCAATTGTTTAGATCTGACTTTGTGTGAAAAATGTTTTCTAATTGTATTCATAAAATTTCTGGGTTTGTCTTGGGAGTCAGATTCTTAAAAATTTTATGTTGTCTATAGTTACTTTAAATGGAATTTCTCTTTCTATCTCTTGCCCTTGGGCTTTGTTGTTCATATATAGAAATTCTGATCATTTATGTGGGTTTATTTTATATCCTGCTACTTTGCTGGAGATGTCAATTGTTTCAAGTAGTGTTTTAGTTAATTTTGGGGGTTCTCTAATTATACTATCATATCATCTACAAACAATGAAGGTTTTGTTTCTTCATTGCCATTTCAAATTCCTTTAATTTCTTTTTGTTCTCTTATTGCTAACAACAGACATTTCTAATACTATATTGAATAGTAGTGGTAATAATGGGCACCCTTGTTTCACCCCTGATCTTATTAGAAATGCTTAGATACTACTTATTATTTTAAGGAAAATACCATTTATTCCTATACTCTAGTTTTTTAAAATAGGAAAGGATATTGCATTTTGTGAAAGGCTTTTTCATCATCTATTGAGATAATCATATGATTTCTGTTGGTTTTGCTTTGATATATATTCAATTATTTGAGTTTTCCTTATATTGAACCATCCCTGCTCACCTCATACAAACCTCAATATCCAGGATGCCTTTCCCTTGAGGTATCTTAGTTTGTCTACATCCTTTTTAAAATGTGGTTCACAAAAGTGAACAGAGTGACCAGGAAAGATACAGGAGACCTCCTACACTTTAATTATTCCATCTTTCTCTAAATCCAGTTTTAGTTTTAGAGTTTTACTGATATTTTTATTTTTATCATCTACATTTCCTGCTATATTCTTTTCTTTCCACTTCAAAGAAAAGTATCTCTTTTAATGAAGAATATTAAAAAAGAGCAAGAAAAGGAAAAATTTCAGCAAAAGAAACCAACAAATAAAGAACATCTGATGTCTTAGCATTAGCTTTTGACAGGTTGTAGTGTCACAATGACAACTTAAATTGACTTTTTTTTTTTTTAGTTTTCTTAAAGTCTGAGATAAGTTTCATGGGAACTCTTGTTTTGTCATGCCTTCCTCATCTAGTATTTGTGAAGTTGAGATTTTTAAACCTTAAGTAGAACTTCAACTATATCCTTATTGATTTCCCATCTTGTTTAATGATAATAATAGCTAGCATTTATATAGTACTCTTAAGATTTTAAAAATTGCTTTACAAAAATTTCTTCATTCGATCTCAGAGATCCCTCAGGAACTCAGGTTACTATTATTTTCCTTTTATAGGTGATGATACTGAAGCTAAGAAGGGTCAAGATATTTGCCCAAGATCTCAGAGTTTATATATATATATATATATATATATATATATATATATATATATATATGTATATGGTTTTTGGTATTTCAACTCATCTTCCTGTCTCAAAGGGCAGATAGTTACCTTCTACCCACAGAGATGCTTCATTTGATTTAATCTGTTATTCTAGATATTCAGTATTCACAGCTTCTAGTACCCTAGTATGCAGTTATATAGACCTGATGACTTGAACCCAATAGAGCAGAGTGAGATGTTTGTTCTCTTTATAGCTCTTCTTTTTATGTTGACTTTCTACTCTTTTCTTTTTTTTATTCTTTTCTTTGTAATCTAATTCAATTATTTATTAAATACTTACTATAAGCCAGGCACTGTGCCAGGTGTGGAGATACAATAAAAAGAAAAAATGGTATTGGTGTAGTTACAGAATAAATGGAATGTGAACTCAGGGAGGAAGGTATGAGTAGCTGGTGGTACTGGAAAATGCCTCCTACAGAAGGTGAAATTAGAATTAAAGGAAGGAATTATAGAGAATATAAGAAACTGTGGTAAGAAAAATGAAACAGCATCCTGGGCATGGGGGAAAAACTAATACAAAGGTATAGAAAATACATGTGGAGATTCATGTCCAGGAAGAAGGCCAGTGTTCTTGGAAATAAATAAATTGATAAAACAAGTGTTGAGTAATTAAGCCTCTCTTCTGTTGTACAATATTATTATCTCATTCATATCCAGTAAAACTCCATTTGGGAACTTAGCTTTCATCACCAGTCTCTGTTTATTATAGGTTTTAGCATGTATGACATCATTTTACAGAATGATATTACTCTTTATCATCCATCTTAATTTGCTTGCCTTTGCTTCCTTTGTTTGCATGTTGGTTTTTTTTTTTAAATCTGGGTTGGACCCTGACTTACCTATGCAGTTATATTTTTCTCTTCAGTTGCTACCTTTTTTTCTCTTCTTCAGAATCATTTCTGTTTTTGTTTTCAGAAAATTTCCCTTCTCTCTGTGTAATCTTTCCCTGCAAATCACTAGTTATTCCACAGATTAAATATGTATAATGTGTGTGTAAAAATGCATAAATTCATATCACACACAATCAATGGAAAAAAATTAACAAATCTACAATATAAGAAAGGAAGCAGATGACTGAAAAAAATCTTTGATTCATATCTCTTTCACAAGAATTTTGTAACCAAGATTATATATATATATATATGTATATATATATATATATATATATAATCAACAGAAACATATATGATCTAAAGCCATTCTCTAATAGTTTGCTAAAGTGCAAGAACCAAAAATTCTAAAAAACATTGCCTATTTGTAACAGCCTTATGAAAGCATGTTCAAAATCACTAATAATAGTGAATAATCTATTATTGTATTAAATTGTATTAAATAATATTATGTATTGAATATAATCCGTTTTTGGGTAAGGCAATGAGATTAAGTGACTTGCCCAAGGTCACACAACTAAGCAAGTATTAAGTTTCTGAGGTCAAATTTGAACTTAGGTCCTTCCGACTTTAGATCTGGTGCTCTGTTCATTGCACCACCTCGTTACTCCACTAAACATAACCCTTAAAAAAATAACTGATAACAATAAGTCACTAATTATGATGAAAATCAAAACAATCCTGAGTTTTTACCTCATACTCAGAAAATTGGTAGAGTTTATAAAAGGTGAGAATAGTCTGTGTTTTGGGGGAATATGAAAATCTCTCGTAAAGTGAGAGATAATGTAGGATTTAAAGCAGACAATGAATTATTGGGTTAGCCTACAGTGGCTCAGAGCACCTGAATTCAAATACCTTAGACTCAACTTTAGCCTCCCCAGTAACCAGTATTACAGACCTGCTCCACTCATTCCTTATCCCCATCTAAACTATTCCAAATTCTATCTTTACATTTGTATTCTACATTTTTCTGCTATGTTGATTCTATGTTATATGTCCATTATAAAAAATACATTTTCTATACTACAACAGTTGCCCTCCCTTCAATTTTCTAATATTAGATAGTATAATTGTAGATCTCACTCCAGATTTGCCTGCTAATATTTTTCCTTAGTTGATTTGTTTCATTTTGTGGGACCTTTTGCTGTATCTTATTCTTGGAAAATAGTTCATCCAAAGATAGTGCATCCCAAATCATGATACACAGCCCTATGCATTACCACACAATCCCCTAAAGTCAATTCCCAGAGGTGGTCTATGTATTCATTTCATGGGATATGATGCAATGCTAGGAAACAATGTTTTCTAGGAGAAAGGTCTGAGGTTTCCATTTCTCCCAAATGAATGCCATCATGAAGTCTTTGTTACTCATTTTCTCCAATGGAAGCTTATTTTATTGATACCCTGTAGTTTTTTTCTTCTTTGAAAACAGAACAAGCATCCTTTCCTTGATGCTAAATTCTTACTTGTTTTGCCCTTACCTACTATCTCAGTCAACCATGCAATGGGGGAGACTAAATAAAAGATTATTCCTTCTTAGTTCATATCATGGTCAGGTAGTAATCTATTTCTAACCCCCTTGTGCTTTTATCTTCTCTTTTCTTAACTAACTTCCTCTTTTACTGTCCCCTTCAATAACTAATTAATTTATATTGAATATAGTACATTAAATTTTTTCTTATTTCAACATCTTGGGATTTTTCATGAAAATGCCATATTATGAAATTATTAAACAAATGAATCATCAACTCAAATTATTTCCCACTTTATTTTTCCAATATGTGCATGGCATGCAAAGGATTTTTTTTAAGTCAAGCAAGCAAGAAAATTTTGAAAATTAAATATTTTTCAGTTTAGATGTGATTGACATTAGAATGACCTTTTGAATATCAGGGTGATTCATTTTTACTGTATCTTACACATTTATTCTTAGATTGTCTAAATCATTTCAAAAATAAGAAAATGGATGTAGAAAAAAATGAAATAGGAAACAACTTTACAAATAATAGAATTTGAACCATTTCATTAGAGCCTCTGGAAGACAGGAAACTTCTTGCTGATTCTATTTTTTTTATCCCCAGCAATCAGCACAGTATTTAATATGTAGTAGAAGCTGAATAAATGTTGATTGGTTGATTTATTGATTCTTGCCCTTTTCCAGGTTAAATTGACAAGATTAAAATTTTGTCCTAAGGAATATTTTTGGAACTCTGATCGTAAAAATGCATCAATTACAACTGTATGTTATACAGATAGACATAGTTTGACATATTTCTATTTTGGTCATTTCCATCATGTGTGACTCTTTGTCATTCCATTTGGGGGATTTCTAACAAAGATACTGGAGTTGTTTGCCATTTCCTTCTCCAGCTCATTTTATAGATGAGGAAACTGAGGCAAACAGGGTTAAATGACTTGCCAATATGATATAGCTAGTAAATGTCTGATACCAGATTTAAACTAAGGAATACGAGAATACTTGACTCTCAACCTGACTCTTTACCCACTGCACCACCTAGCTGCCTTGATCTTTATCTTTGAGCCACCTATTTCTACTCCAAATATAAGTAATATAGAGAAATTTAGGACCAGATGCAATCTTATGTGCATTGGTTTTATGCCTTTGGGAGACTTCAAAAATCTTCTTAATATCTGTACTGTGACTAGTTTATTACTTTCTTATAATCACCAGGTTCTTGTCTTCCAGAGGCTCTAATGAAATGGTTCAAATTCTATTATTTTTCAAGTTGTTTCTTATTTCATTTTTTTCTACTTCCATTTTCTTATTTTTGAAATGATTTAGACAATCTAAGAATAAATGTGTAAGATAAAGTAAAAATGAATCACCCTGATATTCAAAAAAAGTCATTCTATGTCAGTCATGGCTATATTGAAAAATATTTAATCCCATTCATTTTCAAATTTAGCTTTCTGCTAATGAAATATTAAGAATAAATAACTTTTCTAGTATATTGAAGATACCTTAGCTTCATCACCATTTTCTCACTTTATTCTTAAGGCATCTTTAGTTTTGGGTTTTTTTTTGGCATTTTTAGTCTTTGCTCAGTATTGGAAATGACCTTCTACTACAATTTTGTTATAAGCAACAGAGAAGATTGGATAATTCATTTCCTTGTTCAGATACAGGATTCATATCTCTTAGCATGCTCAGCTTCTTTATTACAATTAAATTTTACTTTTTTAATTAAAAGAAATGGTTTTTCTTCCTGTCACCCAATCTTCCGTCCCAACCCCAACCCCCAAAGAAAAGATATGAATTTCTTATAGAAAAAAGATGCATAATTAAGAAAAAAAATTCACTTGAAAAGATATATGTCTCATTCTGAACCCTAAATCCATAATTTTTTAGGATATAGATAGCATGTTTCATCATTGGTCCTCAGGAACATTGTGGATGATCATAGCATTGATCAGAGTTCTTTCAACTTTCTTTATTTTCCTTAAAGATTTTATATATTTTGAGTTTATTTTTCCCCTAATCTTACTTCCCTCCCCCCAAAAAGGCCATTTGCCAGTCTTTACATTGTTTCCATAGTATACATTGATCCAAATTGAATGTGATGAAAGACAAATCATATACTTAAGGAAGAAACATAAAGTATAAGAGATAGCAAGATCAGACAATAAGATATCAGGTTTTTTCCCTAAACTAAAGGTAATATTCCTTGGTCTTTGTTCAAACTTCCCAGTTCTTTCTTTGGATACAGATGGTATTCTCCATTGCAGACAGACCCAAATTGTCCCTGATTGTTGCACTAATAGATTGAGAGTCCATCAAGGTTGATCATTGCCCCCATGTTGCTGTTAGGGTAGTTTTTCTTGTTCTATTCATCTCATTCAGCATCAGTTCATGCAAATCCCTCTAGGCTTCCCTGAATTCCCATTCCTCCTGGTTTCTAATAGAACAATAGTGTTCCATGACATACATATACCGCAGTTTGCTAAGCCATTCCCCAATTGAAGGACATTTACTTAATTTCCTATTCTTTGCCACCACAAACAGGGCAGCTATGAACATTTTTGTACAAGTGATGTTTTTACCCTTTTTCATCATCTCTTCAGGGTATAGACCCAGTAGTGGTATTGATGGATATGGGCATGCACATTCTTGTTGCCCTTTGGGTGTAGTTCCAAATTACTCTACAGAAGGGTTGGATGAGTTCATAGCTCCAACAACAATGCCATAGTGTCCCAGATTTCCCACAGCACTTCTAACAATGATCATTATCCTTTCTGGTCATATTAGCCAGTCTGGGATGTGTGAGGTGGTATCTCAGAGAAGCTTTAATTTGCATTTCTCTAATAAGTAATGATTTAGAGCAATTTTTCATATGGCTATGAATTGTTTTGATCTCATCTGTAAATTGCCTTTGCATATCCGTTGACCATTTGTCAATTGGGGAAGGGCTTTTTTATTAAAAAAAACTTATGACTCAGTGATCTGTATATTTTAGAAATGAGTCCTTTATCAGAAACATTAGTTGTAAAAATTGTTTCCCAGTTTACTACATTTCTTTTGATCTTGGTTACAGTGGTTTTGTCTGTGCAAAAGCTTTTCAATTTAATGTAATCTAAATCATCTAGTTTGTTTTTAGTGATGTTCTCCATTTCTTCCTTAGTCATAAACTGCTTCTCTTTTTATAGATCTGACAGGTAAACTATTCCTTGATCTCCTAGTTTGCTTATTATGTTTTTTATGTCTAAATCCTGTATCCATTTGAATATTATCTTGGTATAGGGTATGAGGTGTTGGTCTAATCCAAGTTTCTTCCATACTAACTTCCAATTTTCTCAGCAGTTTTTATCGAAAAGAGAGTTTTTATCTCAATAATTATCAAACAGCAGATTACTATAATCGTTTCCTGCTATTGCAAGTAGTCTATTCCACTGGTCCACCATTCTATTTCTTAGCCAATATCAGACAGTTTTGATGACTGATACTTTATTATATGATTTTAGATCAGGTTGGGATAAACCACCTTCTTTTGCACTTTTTTCATTGAATCCCTGGAAATTCTTTACTTCTTATTTCATCATATGAATTTACTAACAACTTTTTCCTAACTCATTAAAGTAAGTTTTTGAAATTTTGATTGGTAGGGCACTAAAGAGGTGGTTCAGTTTTGGTAAGATCGTCATTTTTATTATATTGGCTCAACCTATCCATGAGCAGTTGATGTTTGCCCAGTTATTTAAATCTGATTTAATTTGTGTGAGAAGTGTTTTGTAATTGTTTTCAAAAAGTTTCTGAGTCTGCCTTGGCAAATAGACTCCCAGATATTTTATATTGTCTGAGGTTACTTTGAATGAGATTTCTCTTTCTGTCTCTTCCTGCTGTATCTTGCTAGTCATATATAGAAAAGTTGAGGATTTATTAGGGTTTATGTTATATCCTGCAACTATGCTAAAATTGCTAATTGTTTCCAGTAGTTTTTTGGATGATTTCTTGGGATTCTCTAGGTATACCATCATGTCATCTGCAAAGAGTGAGACTTTTGTCTCTTCCTTCCCAGTTCTAATTCCTTCAATTACTTTTTTCTTCTCTAATTGCTGAAGCTAGCATTTCTAATACTATATTGAAAGTAGTGGTGATAATGGGAACCCTTGTTTCACCCCTGGTCTTATTGGGAATGCCTCTAGCCTCTCCCCATTGAATATAATACTTGTTGATGGTTTCAGATAGATACTACTTATTCTATGGAACAGTCCATTTATTCCTACACTCTCTCTAGTGTTTTTAGTAGGAATGGGTGTTGTATTTTATCAAAAGCTTTTTCAGCATCTATTGATATAATCATATAATTTCTGATAAGTTTGTTGCTGATATAATTAGTTATATTAACAGTTTACTATACTATACTATACTAACAGTTTTCCCAATATTGAACCAACCCTGTATTCCTGGGATAAATCCTACTTGGTCAAAATGTATTGTCCTGGTGATAAATTGTTGTAATCATTTTGCTAAGATTTTATTTATGATTTTTCCATCTATATTCATCATGGAAATAGGTCTATAATTATCTTTCTCTGTTTTAACTTTTCCTGATTTAGGTATCAGCACCATATTAGTGTCATAGAAAAAGTTTGGCAGAGTTCCATCTTCCCCTATTTTTCCAAAGAGTTTATATAGAATTGGAACCAATTTTTCTTAAATGTTTTATAGAATTTACTTGTGAATCCATCAGGCCCTGAAGATTTTTTCTTAGGGAGTTCAGTGATGGTTTGTTGAATTTCTTTGTCTGAGACAGGATTGTTTAGATATTTAATCTCCTCTTCATTTAAACTGGACAATTTATATTTTTGTAAGTATTTGTCCATTTTGCTTAGATTGTCAAATTTATTGCCATAGAGGTGGGAAAAATAATTCCAAATTATCACTTTAATTTCCTCCTCATTGGTTCATTGGTGGTGAGTTCACCTTTTTCATTTATGATACTAGCAATTTTGTTTTCTTCTTTCTTTTTTTTTAATCAAATTGATCAGAGGATTATCAATTTTATTGGTTTTTTTCCATAAAACCAACTCTTGGTTTTATTTATTAACTCAATAGTTTTTTTCCTTTGATTTTATTAATTTCTCTTTTAAATTTTAGAATTTCTAATTTGGTATTCAATTGGGGGTTTTTAATTTGTTCTTTCTCTAATTTTTTTAGTTGCATATTTAGTTCATTGATTTCCTCTTTCTCTAATTTATTCATGTAAGCATTTAAAGATATAATAAATTCCCTGCCAGCTGCTTTGAGTAAATCCCATAGATTTTGGTATGTTGTTTCATTATTGTCAATAGCTGAGATAAGATAATTAATTCTTTCTATAATTTCTTGTTTGATTCACTCATTCTTTAAAATGAGGTTATTCAGTTTCCAATTAGTTTTGGTTCATATCTCCCTGGTCCAATGTTGGATGTTATTTTTATTGCATTATGATCTGAGAAAGATGTATTCACTATTTCTGCCTTTCTGCAATTTATTATTAGATTTTTATGCCTTAGTACCTGGTCAGTTTTTGTATAAGTGCCATGTACTGCAGAGAAAAAGGAATATTCCTTTCCATCCCCATTTAATTTCCTACATAAGTCTGTCATATCTAGGTTTTCTTAACAATCTCTTTACCTCCTTAAATTCTTTCTTGTTTATTTTATGATTTGATTTATCTAAATCTGAGAGCAGGAGGTTGATGTCTCTCACTAGTAGAGTTTTGCTGTCTCTGTATTCCTGTCATTTTTTCAGCTTCTCCTCTAAGAATTTTGATACTATCCCATTGAGTGCATACATATTCAGTATTGAAATCACTTTATTGTCTATGGTACATTTTAGGAGGATATAGTTTCCTTCCTTATCTCTTTTAATGCTATCTATTTTTGCAGCTGCTTTGTCTGAGATTAGGATTGCTACCTGTTTTTTCACTTCAGCTGAAGCAAAATATAGTTTGTTCCAAACTTTTACATTTACTCTATATGCGTCTCTCTGCTTCAAATGAGTTTCTTCTAAGCAGGATATTGTAGGATTCTGGTTTTTGATTCACTCTACTATTCATTTACATTTTAAGGGGGAGCTCATCCCATTCACATTCAAAATTATAATTACTAACTCTTGATTGCCCTCCATGCTATATTCCCTCTCTTTGTATTTCCCCGTTTTCCTTTTATCCACATTTCCTAGTATTTTGTTTCTGAATACCACCCCCTTCAATATGTTTGGCCTCCTATATCCACCCCCTCCACTTTCTTTCCCCTTTCCCTTTTCCCTTCTCTTCCTACTGTTACTCCCCCCCATCTCTGTCCCCCCTCCCCTTTCCCCCTTTTAATACTTGAAAGGTAAGATGTTTCTTAAATTAACGGAATGTGTGTGTAAATTAATTTTAAGCCAAATCTGTTGAGAGGAAGATTCAGGTGTTTCTCATCTCCTCCTCTCTTCCTCTCTATTACCATAGGTCTTTTGCACCTCTTAATGTAATGAGATTTACCCCATTCAATTCCCTCCCTCCTTCTGTCTCCTTCCTGTCCCCCCTTTTAAGGATAAAGTGTTTTAAATCATTCTATCTGAGTCATAGAAAATTCTGAGTATCCATCACTTTTGGCTAACTCTAATAGAGTTACAGTCCTTGAGAGTCTTTCTCCCAAGTAGGGTTATAGCCAGTTTCATCCCATTGGATAGCATTCTCATGGATAAATCATGAGTATCTATCACTTCTGGTTAGATATATTCTCTCTGTTAGAGCTACAATTCTCAGGAGTTATGAGAATCTTTTCCCCTTGCTGGAATATAGCCAGTTTCATCTTATTGGATAGCAGGTTTTTTTCTTTACCCCCCCCCACTTTTTTATGTTTTAATGTGTCTCTTGAACCTCCTGTTTGAAGTCCAAATTTTCTATTCTAGCTCTGACCATTTCATCATGAATTTTTCGAATTCTTCCATTTTGTTAAATGTCTATCTTTTCCCCTGAAAAAGAAGGTTCAGATTCTTGGCTGCATTCCAGGCTTTCTTGCTCTTTGGAATATCTTGTCCCAGGCCCTTCAATCCCTTAATGTTGATGCAGCCAGGTCCTGCATAATCCTTACTGTGGGTCCTTGGTATTTAAATTGTTTCTTTCTGGCTGCTTGCAGGATTTTCTCTTTTATCTGATATTTCTGGAATTTGGCAACAGCATTCCTTGGTGTCTTCATTTTAGGATCTCTTTCCAGAGGGGATTGGTGTATTCTTTCAATAACTATTTTGCTCTTGGGTTCCATGATATTAGGGCAACTTTCCATCACTAAATCCTGTAATATTAAGCCCTGGCTTTTTTTCTCTTCAGTGTTTTCAGGAAAGCCAATCCCTCCTTGATCTGTTCTCAAGGGCAGTGGTTTTGCTGATAAGGCATTTTACATTTTCTTCTATTTTTTTCTATTTTTTGGTTTTGTTTAACATGCTCTTGCTGTCTCATGAAGTCATTAGTTTCCACAAACTCCATTCTTTTTTTTAGAGAAGAGTTTTCTTCATTTACCTTTTGCAACTGCTTTTCCAATTGGTCGATTCTATTTTTGAAAGAACTTTCCATTTGATCAATTGAGGCTTTGAGAGAGTTATTTTCTTTTTGATTTTCCCACTTGAAGTTATGATAGAATTATTCTCATTTTGTATTTTTCCAATTGAGGATCTGAGAGAATTATTCTCATTTTTTATTTGTCCAATTGTATTTTCCAGTGATTTGTTTTCTCATTGCGAAGTGTTAATCTTCTCTTGGGTTTTATTTCCCAAATATTCCAACTGATTTTTAAACTCCTTTCTTATTTCATCAAAAAAGTCTTTCTGTGCTAGAGACCAGATATCATTCTCCTCAGAGGTTCTTGGTCTCTCTGAGTTAGGGTCTTTTCCTTCCAAGAATTTTTCTATGGACCACCCTTTCTGCTATCCTTTCTTCATTTTGTTAAGACCTTGAGTTGGGGAGGGCTGGTTCACAGAGGTTTGGTTTTTGGGATCCCTAGAGGTTTTCCTCACTGCATGTAATATCACCAGCTGGCCAGTAGGGGTGCTAGAGAATTTGCTCACTGAGTGTAATATCTCCAACTGGCCAGTAAGGGGTGCTGGTTGCTTGAACTTGATTGAGGCCTTCTCCCTTGGCCTGGAGGGAGTGATTGGAGTTGTTAAATACTTTCATCTTTGATCAATGGTGGGCTATACCCTGGGGTGAGGTGAGCACTCTCCCTATTTTCAGCTGAGCTGGTTCTGCTGCTAGGCCTTAGCCTGGGGCAGAAGGTCTATAATTCTGTTTATTCTGGAAAGAGGACTCTGAGTTCCTCCTGACCAGAGGAGCCCAGGGATGATGTCTGCAGCTCTCCTGCACCTGAACTCCCCCCGCCCCAGCCCTGTCAGCAGGTCCTATTCTCAGGCCCTCAGGCTCCCCGGTTCCAGCCCCACTGCTAATCCCACTAATTCACAGCCTATCCAGGCTCCAGGGCTCTCCCCATCCATGCTCCCAGCAGAGTTCGCCCTCTGTGTCCAGACCCCCCATGATTGTGGAAGACAAATCCTGAGGTAGATGTTCTTTCTCCTGGCTTTTCTTTTTGGATTTTGTTGATTGGATTTCTGTTAAGAGGTTTGTTTCCATATCATATATTGGGGAAGATCAGGAGATTTTAGAACTGTGCCTGTCTTCTCTCCACCATCTTGGCCAGAAGTCCTATTTCAACTTTCAAAAATTTGTTTTTGTAGCATTTTTATTACTGTATAAATTTCTCTCCTGATTCTTTTTTTAACTCTTCATCAATTTATACATTTTCATATTATTGATGTTATAGCATAAACTGTTGATTTGGTTTTGTTAATTTTATTCTGCATCATCAGTTCATACAAGCATTTCCATGACCTGAAAATACCTTTTCTCTCTTTTTTTTCACAGAACAGTGTTGATGATGATGATGATGATAGTTTGCATTTATAGAGTGTCTACTATATAAAAGGAACTATGCTAAGCACTCAGGAAACAAATAAGAAAAAGAAAGACAGCCCCACCCAGAAAGAGCTTACATTCTAATAGAAAAAGATAATACACAAAAGGGAAATTGGAGAGAATGAAGACTGGGGGTTATGATAATTTATGGAGTGGAAACCAAGTGGAAGTATGGATGGAAAATGAATACCATCAGATAACGAGCTGTTATTTTTTTTTCATGTAATAACTTTTCTTTATTCTGTTTGAATGGAGATTCAGCATTAGTAAAGCTGTGTCAAAGGACTTGCGCTGGTTAACTTTTAAATTCTAACTCAAAATTGTTTTTCAGAATGAATGTTCTATAAATATCTAAATATTCACAGCTTCACCAAAAGTGTTTCGATGTGCCTGTTTTCCCACACTCCCTCCAACATTTGTCATTTTCTTTTTTGTTATCTTTGGCAAACTAATGAGTATAAGGGAGAATTAGTAGTGACTTGGAGCATTTGTTTTCAAATGACTATAGAAATTTGTTTTCTTGAGAACTACCTCTTCATGTCCTTAAACTATTTATCAACTGGGGAAGGATTATTAATCTTCTAAATAATGTATCAGTTCCTTATATCTGAAAGATGAGAACTTTATTGGAGAAACTTGCTGCAGAGATATTTTCTCAGTTAATTTTACCATTTTTTTTTAGGTTTTTTTGGGGTTTTTTTGCAAGGCAGATGGGGTTAAGTGGCTTGCCCAAGGCCACACAGCTAGGTGATTATTAAGTGTCTGAGGCCGAATTTGAACTCAGGTACTCCTGACTCCAAGGCTGGTGCTTTATCCACTACGCCACCTAGCTGCCCAATTTTACCATTTTTAATCTTAATTTTAGTGGATTTGTTTGTGAAAAAGCTTTTAAACGTTATGTAATCAAAAGTATTCATTTTATCTTCTGTGATCCTCTCTTTTTATTTGTGATTATGAACTTTTCTTGCATCCATAAATATTAAAAGTGATTTTCTCCTTGTTTCTCCAATTTGTTTATAACATGAATTTTTCTTTTCTAGCTCAAGTATTCATTTGGAATTTATCTAAAGGTAAAGTGTGAAGTGTTGATCTTAATCTAATTTCTTCAAAACTGTTATCCAGGGGCAGCTAAGATGGCATAGTGAATAGAACACTGACCTTGGAATCAGGAGGACCTGGGTTCAAATCTGTCCTTAGACACTTAATACCTTAATACAAACCTAGAAGTGTGACCTTAGGCAAGTCACTTAACCCATTGCCTTGCTAAAGTCAAAAACAAACAAAAAGGACTGTTATCCAGTCTTCTCAGCAGCAGCTTTTTTTGTCTAATGATGAGTCTTTACCCCAGTTTTGAGGACTTTGTGTTTAATGAATACAAGTGTCCTGTGTTCATTTGTCTCTGTACCTAATCTGTTCTAAAGATGGATATCTCTATTTTAAATACAAAATTGTGTCAAATTGTTTGTATCAAATTATTTTGAATATTATTGTTTTATAATCTAGTTTGGAATCTGTTACTGCTAAGTCCACTTTTTTCATTGTTTTCCTTGAGATTCTTGAGGTTTTTTGGCTTCCATATGAATTGTATCATTTTTATAGCTCTATAAAATAATTCCTTGGTAATTTGAATAGCCTTGCATTGAAGAACGTGTATTTATTGTGGTCATACAATAATTTTTGATAAATGATCTAATCCTACCCATGAAAATGCAATTTGTTTCTCCAATTATTTAAATCTGTCTTTATTCCTATCAACAATGGTTTATAATTGAACTGCTGTTATTCTTAAATGTGATTGGGTAAATAGACTCCTAGTATTTTATATACTCTATATTTATTTTATATGGAATTTCTCTTTCTATCTCTTCCTGTTGAATTTTGAAACAACTTTTTAACCCAAGACAAATTAGGTTAGCAGGAAAAGTCTGTCTCACTGGATGAGAGTTGAGCACAGGCCAGGCCAGGGCTGGTAAGCCCTAATTATTGGTAAACCTGAACTAGATTTTGGTTGCAATTGACTTGGCATTGGTGGCTTTCAGAGCTCTCAGCTCATAGATGAAAGATGACTGTTCAGATGATGGGAAGGATGTTACAGGGGTCCCTTTGCTAGAACTGGGCAAAAAAAAAAAAACTCTGCTTCATTATCCATTCTCAGATCTAGGTTGCAGTCTGGGATCACAGGGTGAGAAAGGGCAGACCAGAGTATTAGAATGTGTGACTCCAGGGAAGTGAAGGCCCTGGTCATGTTTCCAGAATAGAAAAAAATTACTTGTCAATCACAGACCAGAGCACAGGATAGGAGAGCAGAAAGTACAGTTCTTCTTAGATTATACAATCTTGGAAGAATTAAAAACTTACAGACTCCCAGAACTAGCTCTGAAAATAGTTGTATGAAAAAATCCTGAAGCCTAGGACAGTGCCACTTTCATTCCAGGAGCAGAGTCCAACTTAAATTTAAAGTTCAAAAAAATCAAAAAACTCTTCTGGAAAATGAGTAAAAAAAGAAAAAGAACCTGATAATAGGAAATTACTATGGTGATGGGGAAGTTCAAAACACAAGCTCAGAATAAGAAGACAACAAAATCAATACTGCTACCTCCAACATCCCAAAGGAAAGTGTGAATTGGTTTCAGGCCAAAAAACGAGAATTCCTAGAAGAGCTTGAAATAATTTTAATACTCAAATAAGAAAGACAAAAGAAAACTTGGGGAAATAAATTAGAATGGTGCAAGAAAATGATGAAAAAAATTAACAGATTGGTAAAAGAAGTACAAAAATACAGAAGAAGTATACGGAAGAAGATTTTTGTTATTCCTAAGAACTTTATCATTATTAGGGCAATTAGAATATACATAGACAAAAGGCATGACTATGAGTTGATTATGATGAAATGATGTCTAAAATAAATTAAAGGGTGAGAGAAAGAAAGAGAGAGAGAGAGAGAGAGGGATGCACTTGAATAAATAGGAAGAGAAATGTAGAATAGGATGAATTATCTCATACAAAAGAGGGGTGAAAGGGGTTTTTACAGTGAAGGGGATGATGATTTGGTTGTGGCAGACAACACTTGAACCTTACTTTGATTGGAATTGACTCAGAGGGAATAATATTCATATTTAGTTGGGCATTGGAATCTACCTTACCTTCCATGACAGTAGGAATAGAAGGAGACAAGAAATGTGGGAGCTGATCATGAAGAAAGGGCAAATTGGGAAAGTGGTGGTCACAAGCAGAACACTTTTGTGGAAAAGAAAAGGGAGAGAGAGAGAGAGACAGACAGACAGACAGACACAGACACACAGAGACAGAGAGGCAGACAGCAGAGACAGAGACAGAAAGATGCAGGGAGAAATGGAGAAAAACAAGAAGAGGAAAATATACATAATACAATCATAACTGAAAAAATTACAATACGTTCACTGATAAAGACTTCATTTCTCAAATACATGAAAAAGTGGAGTCAAATTTATAAAAAAATAAGACATTTCTCAATTAGCAAATAGTCAAATGATATGAACAATTTTCTGACTAAGAAATCAAATCTATCCAATCATATGAAAAAAATGCAAATAAAAACTGACATAACTTGTATCTGTCAGATTGGATAATATGAAAGCAAAAAGTGACAAATGTTGGAGGGAATGTGGGGAAAATAGTATACAGAAATGGTGGAGTTGTGAACTGATCCAACCATTCTGGAGAGCAATTTGGGACTATGCTATAAAACAGGGTATAGCCTTTGACTGAGAAATACCACTATTATGTCTATATTTCAAAAACATCCTTAAAGGCAAAAGGCATATATGTACAAAAATATTGTAGCTCTTTTTTGTGGTGGTAAATAATGGCAAATTATGAAGACGTCTACCAAGTGTGGGAATGAATGAACATGTTGTAGTATATAATGGTGATAAAAAACTGTTGTGCTATAAGAAATGATGAACAGGATATTTTCAGAAAAGAAAAATGGGAAGACTTAGATGAACAGAAGTAGAGTGAAATGAGCAAAAACAGTAGAACATAGTACACAATAACAGCAATATTGTATGTTAGCTTTTCTTAGTAATTCAGTGATCCAAAACAGTTTTAGTGGACTTATGATGAAAAATGCTATCTTTCTCCAGATTAAGAAGCAATGGAGTCTGAATGCAGATCAAAGCATACTTTTTTCATTTGTTTTAATTTTTCTTGAGTTTTAGGTTTTGGTTTTTTTGGTCTATGTTTCTTTCACAACCTGACTAATAGGAAAATATGTTTTGCATGAATTCACATGTATAGTCTATGTCAAATTATGTGCTTTCTCAATAAGAGATAAGGGAAGGGAAGGTTGGGGAGAATCTGGAACTCAAAATTATAAAATAAACATTAAAAACTTTTTACATATAACTGAAAAAGAAACAAAGAAATGTTGTATCACTTGGACTAAGACTATTATGATTATGTCAACTAAAACATTTTATTACTGATGGATCAGTGAACAGAATTATTGTTTCCTAATTTGGATGTTCAGCAATGATTTGGATCATAACATCACAAAAAAATCAATTTATCCTCGTTTGGTATTCCCCAGATAGCTTATGATCATCTTTTATTGGAATGAGGTTTATTCTTTCTAACCACCCACTGCCATGATTCACAATGGAGAAATGACAGTATCTGCTTCATCAGAGACATGTTGTATAGTGGAGAGAATGAAGTATGGGAATTCTATAGGAAAATCATCAAACACACCCCTAGAACTATAATGACACATCTTAATGTACATCTCACTCAAGTTCACACTGCAGTTTGAGCCAAATAGCAAGCTTTATTCTCATGCTTTTCTTTTTCTTTTTAAAATAATGTAATTGGAAAAAATAAGATAATATTAAGTGAAAAAAGCCCCACTGGAAAAGTCATGTAATATTATGCACCCAATTTCATCTATTGCTATTTTCCTTCTAGTAATGATATTCCCAAGATTGTCTTCCTTTTTATACTTATCAGCATGACCCTTTTAAAATATTACTGGTGAAAAATGAGTTTTTCAGATGCTTTGATTTTTCAAATGTGTGTCAATAGCTCAACTTGACCCTCAATTCTAAGACCCTGATCCAATGACTTTGAAGGCAGTTTGCTCAGATGAACTTTATAAGCTGGAAGACAAATGAAAAATTGTCTTTTTTCACAATGTTTCTCAAATGACATTACAAAGGGTTGGAGTCTTGTCATTTTACATGAAGATGATCATATTTTAGTCATATCCATTTTTACTGTCCTTGAGATGTGCTAAAATGACAGAATATATGTCAAAGATTTATATTTCAATTCAATGAATGTTATGCTATGTATGTGAAATGTTTGATGTTATTAACTATGGTAGTTATTAACTATCTTCTATGAAGATAAGAAGTTTTCTTGAATTTCCACTATGACTTTCTCTTGTGTCTTCCCTTCTAAATCATCATTCAGTAATCAAAATGCCAGTTGTTTAACTTTCTTATGTCTCAGGAACATTTCAGTTTTATTAAAATGCTCATTGACATTGACATTGATACCCCTGCATAGTGGACAGAGTGTTCTTCTTGTGAGGGAATTGATATTCAAATCCCAGATCAGACAATTACTAGCTTTGTTACCATAAGCAAGTGACTTAACTTCTCTGAGCTAGTTACCTTATTTGTAAAGTGAGGAAAATAATATGCCTATTCCACAAAACTTTATTAAGTACTCAATTAAGCAGGGAGGGAGATTTGGTTACTCTTCAGCTTGCATTTTTAGAGAATGACCTGGGACTTTAAGAGATTGTGATCTACAACATTGATGGACTTGCTCAATCCTTCAGAACAACCAGGGACTATTTCGGGCTATCTGCAATGGAGAATACCATCTGTATTTAGAGAGAATTATGGACTTTGAACAAAGACCATTACCATCAAATTAGAAAAAATGTTGTATTATTGTGTAATTTTACTATCTCATACTTTATTTTTCTTCCTTAAGGATATGATTTCTTTGTCATCCCATTCAACTGAGACCAATGTATAACATGGAGCCAACGTAAAGACTAACAGAATGCCTTCGTGGGGGGTGGGGGGAGGGAAGTAAGAATGGGGGAAAAATTGTAAAACTCAAAATAAATAAAACCTTTCTAAAAAAAAGAGATTATGATCTAATCAGGTTCATATAATCAGTATATGTTGGAATTGAAGTTTGAATCCAAAATTTCTTGACTATGAGAGTCTTCCTTTATCCCCTACACCATCTTACATCTCAGACTATGGAACACAGAGACATAAACTATCTTTTCTAACATAAGCTCATATAAATAAATATCAATGGGCACAAAATTAAACAGTCCGAGAGAGAGAGAGAGAGAGAGAGAGAGAGAGAGAGAGAGAGAGAGAAAGAGTGAACAATTAAAGGGATTAGAAATCATCCTGTGGAGGAGGAGGAACTTGAATTGTGGAAGTTAGAGAATCTAATAATGTTACTTTGATTAAATAAATTATAATGATAATGTTATCAGTAAATAATAGAAAGGAAACCACTAGGATACCAGGGGAAATAATCTAATTCTCTCCCCTCACATTTTAAAGATGAAAAAGTTGATGCAGAGAGGAACTGTCTAAAAGCACCAAAGTTAGGACTAGAACCCAGGTCTCCCAGTGTTTAATTTTCTTTTGTCAAGCTATGTTGCTTTTTGTTGGTTTTACTATTAAAAAAATTTTAAATTAGCTACCGGGTGTATTCAAAGTTTAAAACTTTAATAGCTTAAAATAGTAATAAGAGCCTTTTGTGGTCCTGGACTTCAATCAGTCAATATGCTATTATTAAGTACCTCCTATTTTCTGAGCAATGTGATTGGAACTGGGGAGAAAAATACAATACATGAAAATTCTTACTCACAAGAAGTTTAAATTCTTGAGAGAGAGTAGATTATACCTAAGTATACATAGTATAAAGGTAAAAGACTTAATACAAGGTAGTTAAACCAAGACAGTTTGTGAGGGAGGGCAATCAATAAAAACAGAGCTTCAGTTTTGTCACAAAGGAAGACAAAAATTTCTCTAAAATGAACAAGTGTATTCCAGGCATGGAATATGGGCAAGACAAGCCACAAAGAAGTAAAAGTTTCATGTGTGAACAACTTAGAGAAGACTAGTTTGACTGGATTGAAATAAGGAGAGTAATTATACAATGAATCTAAAAAGATAGGTCGGGGTTATGTTGCACAAAATTTAAAAAACCAAATAAAGGTAAATTTGATCTTTGAGATAATTGGAAGCTATTGGAATCATTGGCATAGGGGAGTCACATGGAAAGATATGTATTTAAAGAAAATCACCTTGGCAGGATAGACTTCCCTGGAGAGTAAGACAATAAAGAGATTGTTGTAATAACTGACAAAGGAGGTAACAAGGAAAAAAGTTAGGTTGAAGCTATGTGATTAGAAGAAGGGATCAGATGAAAGAGATATGAATATAGAAATAGCAAGATTTGGCCACTGATTGGGGGAAGAGAGTAAAGAATTCAGAGTAATAATGAAGTTATAAACCTCGAAGCTTGGAAGAATGATAGTGTCTTTGACATAAATGTGTTTTTCTTGGGATATATTGAGTTTGAGATATTGCTGAGACCTTCCAGTTGAAATGTTGCAGAAATAATTGGTGATGAATGAATAGAAGCTGAAGGGAGATATGGGAGCTGGATATAAAAATCTGGAAGACATTAACAAAGAGAATGACAAAGAGTGAGATTGTAAAGAGAAAAGAAGATGATCCAGGTCAAAATCTTGGGGAATATCTACAGGTAGGGACCATGACAGAGATGATGAGGGAGAAAAAGAAACTCGTAAGTAGGTGGGGGATACCCCCCAAAAAGAGTTTATTCAGAAAGAAATGAGTGACCCAGAGAAATTGGTATCAAATAGTAAAAAGTAGTATCAAATGCAGTAGAGAGGTTGAAAAGGATAAGAACTGATCTAACACTATAAGATTTGACAACCAGGAGGTAATAAGTAGCTTCTATATTAGTCTGTGAGGTCCTTGAGATCACTCTACTTGACATTGATATCCCTGCATAGTGGACTTGCTCTACTGTGTATCCCTGGCAGTTAACAATTCCTGATAAATAACAAACACTTAATAAATCCTCATTGACATGTGTATTTAGCTTTTACAAAGGGCTATTTACTTAAAAGACAAGCAAGAATCAAAGGACCAAACCACAAACCCCTAACTCAGGGCATATTCTTTCCTATTCTACTTTAGCCTTTGATAATTTTGGAGGGAGTAGTTACAGTTGAATAATAAATTTGGAAGCCAGATTGCAAAGAGTTGAGGAGTGAGTGAGAAGGATGGAAGGAGAGGCAATAGGAAAGAGAGTTTTTCTTTGAGCTTGACTGAGGAAAGAAGGTTTTCAAGTGACAATAATACATCAATAGCAATCTTAGACAGAAAAAAATATCAGCAATATATCATAAACACCATATTATTAAAATGCTGGGAAATTTTCTAGTTAAATGAAGAGACAGATAAGGCATAGCAAAAAGAATATAGAAAACAGGGAGTTTCCTAATTAGATACAATTACCTAGAGAAAGATTATAATATTAGTGTCACCAGTAACCTAAGAATACCAAAGAAAAAGTATTTGCTGTGGGGGCTGTTACCCAATCTAAGGATAATATAGCCTACCAGAAAGGTTACCTGTGTTGGAAGACTTCTATTTATAACTAATGAACATAATCATCACTTGAAATAGCTCAAAAACTTCAGGGTAGATTGTATTTGAAGTTTTCAATAAAATCAGCTTTGGCAGCCTATCTAACCTAGAAAAACACTTGGTCAAACCATTTTGTTCAAACAGGGTGGTTAGTGAGGGATTTTTATCCTAAACTAAATGTTCTACCATATTGCTTTGCAAATGTTTTTAAGTCACTAGAGGAAATCTGACTAGCAATCAGGTGCCAAAAAGTGAAAATCTCCAGATACTTATTTCTCTGTAGACTTATTCTGTATGATCTCACTATATTCTGAGTCTAATCTCAGATCACAAATCATTAATGGAATCCAATATGTATTCATTACGTATCTACAATCTAGGTGTCATCCTGGAGTCCTCATTCTATCTCTTCCCCCATCCAAGTAGTTTTCTTCTCCTACCATTCTAACATCTCTTGTGTATTTTTCTTCTTTTCTCCTTTAACATTGCCTTCATCTTAGTATAAGCTCTCATCACCTCATACTTGGGACTCCTGAAATAATTTGCTGGTTGGTCTCCCTGTCTCAAATCTCTCCCCACTATCATCCAACTTGTTTTAGCTATCAAACTGACCTTCCTAAAATGCTTTCTGACCATACCACCTCCCTATTCAGTGGTTCTCTATTACCTCCAGGATCAAAGATGAAATCCTTGGCTTTGCTTTTAAAACTGTTCAAAAATGCATTTCCTTTCTTTCTATTCTCCTTATATCTAATCTTATTCCTTGTACTCTGAAATTTAATGACACTATCTTCCTTGCTCTTCACATATGGACTCCAAGCACTTTTACTGACTGTGCCTAAGGTCTGAAATAGTCTCCCTCCTCACCTCTGCCCCTGCCTTCCCTGGTTTCTTTCAAATATCAAATTTAAGAAAGGCAGGAAGTCTTTTCCAGCCCACCTTAATCTTGGAGCCCTCCCTTTCAGACTATCCCAATTTATCCTGCACATTTGTTTGTACATAGTTGTTTGTATGTTGTCTTACCAATTAGTCTGTGAATTTCTTGAGAACAGAAACTGGTCTTTGTATTTTTTATAGATTTTTCTCCATTTCTCTGTGATTGAAGATATTGCATGGTATCTGGTATATAATATATGACTAATAAATTCTAGTTGACTGACAAACTGATCTGATAGGCATGGTGCCAAGCTCTAGGGGTCCAAAGAAAAGGAAAATCTGAGATTTCACTAATAAAGGGAAATTTATGGTTGAAGGAAATCTCTCAATTAATAGTGGCTGGACCTTCCTGGAACTCCTTGATTTTTAGGATGTATTTTGAGGTGTAGGGTTCAAGGAAGAATAGTACCTCTGATATGAGGGCTGCTGAGCCCTTTTCAGGGCTGCTTTCCATCTTTGATGTTCATCTGAGCTACCTAACTCTCACCATTGGCTCCAAGAAGTTGTGACATGCTCAGGGGAACACCCTACTAAACCATTTTGGCAGACAGGCTAAACCAAATTGAGGGTAATTGAGGCAGTATCAAATTCATCATTGAGTTGTGTGTGTGTGTGGGGGGGGTCTACCCCAAGCATGTGAAGTCTTCCATGGGTGGAATGGGCAGATGAGAACACTCCATTCCAATGGTCTTGAAGGCAGTTGAAACAGGTGCTTTATAGAGCTTAGAGCTTGGTTAGACTTCGATGACTCCAAGGTCATCCACTGCATCTAGAGACATCTCCAGTAGTATTGACTCTGTCTTGCCATGCTGGATCATGATGATTTTGGAAAAAGAGAGTGAAGTAGATGACTTCATGCAACTCTACCTCACTTAAATCCAGTTTACACACTCATCAAAAGACCTCATCCATACTTTACTTCAAAGTCCTGTGGTGATAGGCAAGTAATTAAGTAGCAGGTGCAGATTCACTGGGATCTGTAGTCACAGCCCTGCACACAGGTAGCCCAGGCCATAAGGTCGTTTCCTCATTGAAAGCAGCAATGAGATTTGGCAGACCCCTGGATGATTGAGCAATCCTTTTAAGGATCACACTGTTCACCTCCTGATGTGAGGAAGGGGCTAGAAAAGGTGCCATAAAATTTGTCTGCTTACCTAACCCTGACTTAATTGCCTTGGCAGGCAGGGATCTCACAGTGTGGTTGAGACACAAAACATCTACAAAACCTTCTTCAAAGTAGATTCCCCTCACTATTGGTGCATGGAGCACACACACACACACACACACTCATAGACCACACAAGATCCCAATAGATCTGAAAGATGAACAGATTTCATTGCAAGAGAACTCAAGTATTATATCCAAATAGTATCCTTGAATGAAACAAGGCTGGCAAATGAAGGCCAGTTTACTGAAGTTGGATCTGGTTACACATTTTTCTGGAATGATCACAGGGAAGGGGAGCACCATAAAGTTGGGGTAGGTTTTTGAAATCAAAACTAATCTAGTTCAAAAAACTTGTATGTCTACCAAAAGAAGTGAATGACAGGCTCATGACAATGAGATTGCCACATCCAGGAAAACACCATGCTACCATCATCATTGCCTATGCTCCCACCAAGCCAAACCCAGATGAAATCAAGGAACAATTTTATGAAGACCTGGAGACCCTTATAATCAATGTTCTAAAAGAAGATAAGCTCATAATTCTGGGTGACTTTAATGCTAGGGTAGGATCAGATTAATAGACATGGCAGGGAGACCTTGGAAGGAATGGTGTTGGAAGCAACAACAGCAATGGTCACCTACCACTGAAGGCTTGACCTCATCATAAACACTGTCTTCAGTTTACCTAAAGGCAATAAAACTTCCTGAATGCACCCACAATTGTAAGGAGAAGAGACAGACAGGACACGAGAGTGACAAAGGCAATGTATGGTCCAGGGTACTAGAATGATCATAGATTCATTCTCTCCAAGCAAAATATTTACCAAATAATTGGCCCCAAGGCAAAATGAATACTAGAAGATTTAATGTAAAGAGATTAGAATGTCTCTGAGTGGGAACAATTTGTTGCTATCTTGGAGGGTAAACACATAGTTGGCAATAGAGGAGCAGAGAAAGAGTGGGTAGCTTTCAGAGATTTGGTGTATATCACTACATTTGCTCATCTGGGTCAGAACACTTGCAAATCAAGACTAGTTTAATGATAAAGATGGTGAAACATAGAAGCTGCTAAATGATAAATGAAAACTCCACTGGGTTTGCCAGCAGGATAGATCACCCATTTCTAAGAAGGCAGCATTTAATTACCTCAAAAGTAAAGTACAAATGAAACTTAGAAAGAGAAGCAGGATTCCTGGCTCAGTAAGAAACTTGATAAATTCAGGTTTATGCAAATAGTAACAAACCAAAGGGCTTTTATAATGCCCTGAAAGATATTTATGGGCCAAAGACCTATGTTACATCGCAAAATTTCAGTGCTGATGGATCTACATTGATCAATGATAGGAATATGGTTCTAGAGAGATGCAATGAATACTTCCATAGTGTTCTTAACAGAGTATCATCAATCATTGCAAAAGCCATGGATTATTTATCTCCAGTTGAAGTCAATCAGTCCGTAACTGAAGTTCCAATTGAAGAAGAGGTTTTGATTCCTAACAGGCTCTTTTCAAGTAGCAAAGTACCTGGTGCTGATTCTATTCCAGTTGAAATCCACAAGGTTGGGCAGTCTATTGTTCATCCAAAAGCTGACTGAAATTTTCCAAGTTGTATTGTTATGAAGAGGCTATCCCCCAAGAAGGGTGTCTCCACTGTCCATCTCTATAAAGGTAAAGGAATAGATTGTCCTGTAATGATCTCAGGGGTATTTTTCTTTTAGTCATTGTTGTGAAATTCTTTCTTTGAGTGACAATTTGGCTTATTTATTTTATATTATTACAATAATCTTGTTTTGAGAGTAAACACCCCCCCTCCCTGCAAAAAGATAGAGAATCCTCAAGAATAGTGTGGAGGGAATAAAGGTACTTCATTCTGTGTCCATATTCCAATGGCTCTGTCTCTGGGATGAGTTGCCTTCTTTATCATAAGTCCACCAGAGAAGTTGCTTCAATATTTTTCCCATAATCACTATTACTAGCTGTATTTCCCTCCACTCTATTCCTCTCTACTCTCATTTATTCTATTCTTTCTCTTTTCACCCTGTCCCTGCTCAGAAGTGTGTTGTATCTGAGTACCCTCTTCCATGATCTTCCCTCTCTTTTATCACCACCTCCCCACTCCCCCTCCCTCCATTTCCTCTTCTCCCATCTCTTTCTTCTAATTTTTCTCTAGAGTAAGATAAATTTCTATAACCTATTAAGTGTGTATGTTATTTCCTCTCTGAACCATTTCTGATGAGAACAAAAGCTCACTCATTCCCCCTCGCCATCCCCCCTTCCACTCATTGCAAAAGCTCTATCTTAACTCTTATATAAAGTATCCTACCCCTTCTTCCTCTCCTTTCCTTCCTCCCAATACTTTCTTTTATCACCTATTGACTCAATTTTAATACCATATTATATCATTATATTCAACTACCTCCTGTGCCTTATCTATATATGCTCATTCTAACTGCTCTTGTAAATGAGAAAATTCACATGGGTTCTAAGTATCTTCTTCCCATGCAGGAATACAAACAGGTCTACATCACTAAGTTCCTTATAATTGGTCCTTCCCATCTACCCTATGCATGCTTCACCTGAGTACTGTACTTGGAGATTAAACTTTCTGTTCAGCTCTGGTTATTTCAATAGGAAAGTTTGAAAGTCCCCTGTTTCACTGAAAATCCATCTTTTCCCTTGAAAGAGGATGTTCAGTTTTGCTGGATACTTGATTCTTAGTTGTAATCCAAGCTCTTTTGCCTTTCAGAATATCATATTCCAAGCCCTATGAGCCCTTAAAGTAAATGCTGTCAACTTCTGTGTAATCCTGACTATAGAACCACAACAGTTGAATTGTTTGTTTCTGGCAGCTTTTAGAATTTGCTATAATATATGTTCCTTGGAATTTTTCTTTTGGGATCTCTTTCAGGAGGTGATTGGTGAATTCCATCAATTTCTATTTTATCCTCTGCTTCTAGGATCTCAGGGCAATTTTTCTGTATTATTTCTTGAAAAATGAAGTCTAGGCTCTTTTCCTGGTTGTGACTTTCAGGAAGTACAACAATTTTTAAATTATTTCTTCTAGATCTGTTTTCGAGGTCAGTTGTTTTTTCCAGTGAGATAGTTCACGTTTTCTTCTAAATTTTTGGTTCTTTTGGTATCGTTTTGTTATTTCTTGATTTCTCATAAAGTCATCAGCTTCCTTTAGTTCCATTCTATATTTGAAGGAGCTATTTTCTTCAGAGAGCTTTTTTATCTCCTTTTTCAGCTGGCCAATTCTACTTTTTAAGGCATTTTCCTCCTCATTTGCCTTTTTGTGTTGCTTTTTCCATTTGGCCTAAGTTGGAACATGTTATTTTCTTCAGTATTTTTTTTTGCATTTCTTTCACAAAGGTGCTGTCTTGGTTTTTGTGATTTATCTACACCACTCTCATTTTTCCTCCCAATTTTTCCTTTACCTCCCTTAATTGTTTTTCAAAGTCTTTTTTTGAGCTCTTCTATTGCCTGAGCCCATTTTCTATTTCTTTTGGAGACTTTGGATACAGAGGCTTCAACTTTGTCATCTTCTGAGTGTGTATTTTCATCTTCCATGGGACCAAAGTAATTTTCTGTGGTCAGAGTCTTCTTTTATGTTGTTTGCTCATTTCTTCAACGTATGACTGATTTACTACAGGCTTTGGGGGATTTTTTTTGGACGCCCCACAGAGACCTTAATTTCTCCAAGGTCTTATGAAATGCTCTGACTGCTTTCTTATCTATGCTCTGCTGTATGGATGTCCACAGGACCTCCCCTCTGCCCTGGAGCTGTGAGCTTAGCTATGGTAGTATAGGGGTCCAAACCGCAACCTGGATCTAAGTGTGGGTATACAATAGAGTCCTGCCCCAGGAAGAGCAGAGACCTCTGCATTCTCTCCTGATCTCCTTACCATCTGTGGCCTGCACTTTGGAAGAGCTGGGTGGCTTCACAGTTTCCCACTTCGATTCTCACCACAGGGCTGCTCTGAGGTCAGTGCTCTACTCCACACTCACTCTGGTGCACCAGAGTTCTCTCATCACCCCTTCAAGCTAACTCTGATGATCCCTGGGCCAAGAGGCCTAGGACACCCCGCCCTGCCATGGACCCAGGTACTCCCAGGGACCCAGGAGTTCCACAGACTGTAACTGGAAAGCTGGAGCTGGTTTGCTTCAGACAAGCTGCACAGCACTGCAACTCTTTCCAACCTCAGGTCCCAATGAAACAGACTTTTTGGTGAAACTTCTAAGTTGTTTTGGACTGGGAAATTGCATCACTCAGTCTTTCTGTGGGTTCTGCCCCTTTAAATTTGGGCTAGAATCATAATTTGATGACTTTTGGAGTTTTGGGAAACAAGTTTCCAAGAATTTCTGCCTTCATTCCACCATCTTGATTATAACTCCCTAAAATTCTTGTCAGAGTTATTCTCAATAGACCAATCCTTCACCTCTCCCTGACAGCCAGTGTGGCTTCAGAAAGGATCAAGGAACAATCAATATGGTATTTGCTGCCCAACAATTCCAGGAAAAATACCAGGAACAGAACAGAGGTCTGTATATAACATTTGTAGAACTGACCAAGACCTTTGATACCATCAGACTTGAGGGCTTATGGAAAATTATGTCAAAATTTGGTTTTCTGTTGAAGTTCATCTGTAATATATGTCACTTTTAAGGCATGCTTGCCTGAGTTCTGTATAGTGGATGATGCTCTCAACAATGGAGTGAAACAAGGCTGTGTGCTTGCTCCCCTCCTTTTCAGCATGATGTTTTCAGCCATGTTATCAAATGCTTTCCCTGAGGATGGACATGACCTCAAGGTCAGCTACCACACTGATATCAAATTCTTCAACTTGGAAAGGCTATAAGTCAAGACCAAGGTGGAGGGAATGTTGATGCATGATCTTTTGTTTGCAGACGATTGTGCAGTCAATGCAACCTCTGAAGCTGAAATGCAAAGTATGGATTAATTCTCTGCTGCTTGAACTCATTTTGGTCTAATAATTAATACTAAGAAAATGAAGATGCCTCATCAGCCAGCACCACACCATCCATATCTGAAATCATCAATTACAGTAAATAGAGAAGATTTGAGAACTGTGGACAAATTCACTTACCTTGGCAGTGTCCTTTCCAGGGAAATACACATTGACAATGAGCTTAACAGGCACATTGCCAGAGCTAACTCAGTATTTGGGAAGCTCTGAAAGAAAGTGTGGGAGAGAAGAGGTATTAGACTGACTACCAAACTTAGGGTCCACAGAGCGGTTGTGCTGACCTCATTGCTATATGCCTGTGAAACTTCGACACTTCGCCAGTGCCACGTTAGCATACTGAATTACTTCTATTTAAACTGTCTTAGGAAAATTCTGGCAGGAGAAGATGTCATACATTGAAGTCCTTTCTTGAGCTAAAGTACCTAGCATTCCAACATTACTACAGAAAGTGCAATTATGATGGTTTGGTCATGTTGTTAGAATGCCAGACATAAATGCTTGCAAGAAACAACAACACACAGAGCAAGCTCTCACAAGGGGGTCAGATCAGCGATACTTAGACACCCTGAAAGTCTCATTGAAGAACTTCAGAATTGATTGTACAGTAGGGGAGACACTGCACAGGACCACCCAGCATGGCATGCCCTTATTAGTGAGGGTGCTGCACTCTATGAGGAAGGCTGAATTGAAGTAGCTCAAAGGAAACATGACATATGGAAGTTTAGAGTACCCATCCTAGGTATTCATGTGGGCAATTTGTGCCCAACCTGTGATAGAGCATTCCAAGCTCCTATTGGTCTGATCAGTCACAGTCAGACATACTGTCAGACACACTGTCATTTGTCACAAAGTGATGTCATTTTTGTCCTTTTTTAATAACAAAGGACAAGAACCAACCAACCAGATTTTTAGAAAGTTGGTTAGAGCATTGACATGTTAAATAATATATCCATGGGCACACATGTAGTATGTATCAAAGATGCAGGTCTTCCTTGTTCTGAGGACAGTTCAAGACAAGAAACAGGTTCTTTGATCTCAAGTAGCTTATATTCTATTGAAGATTTACTAACTTTTTAAGTTTCTCCTAAGCAAGGTAGGTCTATAAAGAACCACCTCTTGTTACTCCCCAACATCCTTACAAACTCCCTGAGTGGCTATGTTTGGCAGCCCTCAAACTCTTGAGTCCAATCTGGCAATGACTCCTGAACAACTAGTTTTGAGAATGATCTAATGATATAATTTCAGCTGAGTGACATAATTTGGAGATGACAAAGAAATTATGACTGAGTGTTGCATTTTGCTGACTATAGTGAACATATGAGCTGTATGCTTTCTATAAATCTTGGAGACATTTCAGGGGTTTGATTGTCCAGACAGTACATTCTCTCAGTCTTAAATGGATCTAAGAAGAAATCTCTGAGTTTGACAGTTTGATTTATGTTGGTTTTAAATGTATATATATATATATATATATATATATATGGATCTATATTGTTGCCCATTATAATGTTCTGGGAGGCACAATACCCCCTATCCAGAGCTGTTTGAATGGTCACATTTACCATTTTGCTTTACATGTCAGAGTTATACATTCCCAAGAGGACAACAATCAATAAGCATTTATTAAATGGCTTCTTTCTACCTGTCACAGCACTGTGTAGGGAATGTAAAAAGAGGTCAAAGGTCTTTGACCTCAAGGGACTTTCACCATAATTGGAGAGACAACATCACACACACACACACACACACACACACACACACACACGCACAGACACTGACATATATAAGCACATAGACACAAAGCAAGCTGTATATAGGATAAGTTGAAAATAATTAACAGAGTTCTTTCAGCTGGCTAGTAGCAAAAGTTGAAATTCAGTCTCAGGCATTCTGACTCCTAGTCCTAATACAACATGCTGCCTCCTTATTCCCAGGGTAAAAATGCACATGTATCTTCTGCTGACTTCACATTTTTTGTTGCTTTAATTGACTATTACACTTAATTTAAAAAATGATGAGTACACATGTGTATATATTCACATTTATGTATGTGTATGTGTGTTTGTATGTATATATGCATGCATGTATATGTTGTAGTCAATGTTGGGTAGCAAATAGAGGGCCATTCCTGAAGCCAGGAAGATCACCTTTGATGCATCATAGGCAAGTCACTGCTCTGTACCTTAGGGAGCTTTCAGAATTATAGAATGAGGGGCATCTAGGTGGCATAGTGGATAGATAGATAGAGCACCTGCCCTGGAATAAGGAGGACCTGAGTTCAGATCCAAACTCAGACCTTAGGCAAGTTACTTGACCCCATTGTCTTGCAATAACAAAAACAAAAACAAAACTTTATGAAGTTTGATGATTTACAATGTTTATGATGTTCTGATTTTAGACTTCTGAAGTCCACCCAGTCATAATTTCTTAGCAAATAATTGTACTTCATCACATTCATATAACATAATTTGTTTAAACATTCTCCAACTGATGAGTATCCCCTAATTTTCCAATTCTTTGCCACTAAAAAAAGAGCTGCTATAAATACTTTTTACTCTTGGAACTTTTCCCCTTTTTCATAATTTCTTAAGAATATAGATTTCATAGTGGCATTGCTGTATCAAAGGGTATGATCAGTTTTATTGTCTTTTGGGAAAAGTTTCAAATTGCTCTCCATGATGGTTGAATCAGATCACAACTCCAGCAACAATGTCTTAGTGTCCTGTTTTTTTTTTCATATCCAACAAACAACATTGATCATTTTCCTTTTTTGTCATATTAAAGGACCTTAGCTCTGGTTCTCTCCCATCTACACCTACCCCCAACATCCCCATCTTATAGATGAAGAAACAGAGACTTAGGAAAACAAACCAATTTTTAATTATACATTTTTCCCTAGGGGTGTGAAAGGTTTCCCTAGGGGAGTGAAAATATACTTTGCGTGTTACAAGCAGGCTGCCTTAATAAGTTGGAATGAAACAAATACATTAGGTGTAATCTTCTAGAGGGCAAAAGTTGTTCTCCTTTGTTCCCTGTTTCCCAGAGTCTAGAATATAATAAGGGTTTTGAGTTAAATTGAATGAACCAGTCACACTTCAGTTTAATGATAGGAGGTATGTGCTTTTAAAGTCATAAGATTTTTAAAACAGAGAGCATGCCCATTTCTTATGATCCCAAATCCAAGGCTTTCCCCATTACATTCTGAAGTTAAAAACTAAATTGACTTATTTATAAAAACACCCCATTTCATTTTCATGCAAAATTATCAGTATACTCTATGACATACTTTGGTTTTTAATTAACATTTTATTTGTTTTCCAATTATACAAAATAGTATCTTTTTGTAAGGCTTTCTGGTAAGGTTTTGAATTTTACAATCCCCCCCCCCCCCCCCCCCCCCCCCCCCCCCCCCCCCCCCCCCCCCCCCCCCGTCTCCCCACAGAAGGCAACAGAAGGCAGTTTGATAATTTTTACATTGTTTCCATGCTATATACATTGATTAAAATTGAATGTGTTGAAAGAGAAAACACCTGCTTGAGGAGAAAACAAAATATTAGAGACAGCAACATTATGTAGTACATAAGACACTTTTAAAAAAATGAAGGTAATAGACTTTGGTCTTTGTCTAAACTCCACAGTTGTTTCTCTGGATACAAATAGTATTCTCCATCACAGGTATTCTAAATTGTCCCTGATTATTACACTGATGGAATGAGCAAGTCCATTAAGGTTGATCATCATCCCCTTGTTGCTGTTAGGGTGTGTAATGTTCTTCTGGTTCTGCTCATGTTGCTCAACATCAGTTCAAGCAAGTCTTTCCATGTTTCTCTGAAATGTCATCCCTCTTGGTTTCTAATAGAACAATACTGTTTCATAACATATCTAAACCACAATTTGTTCAGTCATTCCCCAATTGATGGACATTCATTTAATTTCCAATGTTTTGCTACTACAAACAGAGCTGCTGTGAATACTTTTGTACAATTACATGCCCCTTTTGTATGATCTCTTCAGGGTGTAGACCCAGTAGTGGTATTGTTGGTTCAAAGGGATGTACATTTTTATTGCCCTTTGGGCATAATCTCAAATTGCTCTCTAGAAAGATTGGATGAGATCACAGCTCCATCAACAATGTATTTAGTGTAGGCAGCTAGGTGGCAAAGTATATAGAGCACCAGACCTACATTCAGGAGGACCAGAGTTAAAATCCAGCCTCAGACAATTAATAATTACCTAGCTGTGTTACCTTGGGCAAGTCACTTAACCTCATTTGCCTTGCAAAACCCCCCAAAACAAAACAAAACAAAATCCCAATTTATTAGTGTCCCACATTTCTCATATCCCTTCCAACATTGATCATTATTCTATCTGGTCATATTGGGTAATCTGGTAGGTGTGAGATGGGACCTCAGAGCTGCTTTCATTTACATTTCTCTAATAATTAATGATTTAAGGCAGTTTTTCATATGACTATGGATTGCTTCAGTTTCCTCATCTGTAAATTGCCTTTGCATATCCTTTGACCATTTGTAAATTAGGGAATGGCTTTTTATATAAATTTGACTCAGTTCTCTATATATTTTAGAAATGAGTCCTTTGTCAGAAATACTAGTTGTAAAAATTGTTTCCCAATTTAATGTATTTTTATCTTGTTATAGTGGTTTTATTTGTGCAAAAGCTTTTTAATTTAATGTAATACAATATCTAATTTTTTTAGTTTTTTTGGCAAGGCAATGGTGTTAAGTGACTTGCCCAAGGTCACATAGCTAGGTAAATAGTGTCTGAGGTCAAATTTGAACTCAGGACCCTCCTGACTCCAGGGCCAGTGCTCTATTCACTGCACCACCTTGTTGCCCCTTAATTTGTGTTTAATGATGTTCTCCATCTCTTCCTTGGTCACAAGCTGTTTCCCTTTCCATAGATCTGATAGGTAAACTATTCCTTGATCTCCTAGTTTGCTTATAATATTGTCTTTTATGTCTAAATCCTGTATGCATTTTGATCTTATCTTGGTATAAGGTGTTGATCTAATCCTAATTTCTGCCATACTAACTTCCAATTTTCCCAACAGTTTTTTATGAAGAGAGAGTTCTTATCCCAGAAGCTGGACTCTTTGGGTTTATCAAACAGCAGATTACTATAATCACTTCCTGCTGTCTCTTTTGCACTTAGTCCATTCCACTGATCCTTCACTCTATTTCTTAGCTAATACCAGAGAATTCTGATGACAGATGCTTTATAATTTAATTTTAGATCTGGTAGGGCTAATCTACTTTCTTTTGCACTATTTTTTCATTAAATCCCTGGTCTATGAGATACTTTGGCATATTTCTTCAAGCATGTCAAAGCACAAATGTCTTTCTGATAACCTGGGGAAAATATTCTGGTACTTAATTAGATAGCTAATGTTATGAAACCAATGAACAGTAACTTCACTGCATTTTTCTGCTTTGGTTTTCTACTAACTTTTTTCATTCAGTTATTTATTAAAGGGTTTTCATGCACCTGGACCTTTGGGATCTTTGCATCATTCCAGAGATGCCTCCCTTCCCACAGCTCAGAACAATGAGCTTTGTTTCCCTTCTCCCAGTGCTCAATTCACAAAACCCTGGTGAGCTCCAAGTTAGCTTGAACACTTCAATTAAGATCCTAAGAGATAAGCAACAAATGTCATACTAAAAATCTAGATAAATCAGGTGTTTAATGATACCTTGTTCCTTTTCTCCCTCTTTCCCTCCCCAGTCTTATACAAATGAACTGGTTAAAATGAAAAGTCAAGGGCAAACATAAAAGAAGTGACAAAAAAAGGCAGCAAGTGGTCTAAAGGGGGGGGTCCCTTGTTAAGGTGATGGCTGCTCTCAATGATCTATCTCTGAGGTTCCTTACAATTTGAGAGTCAGTTTTATCAAATAGCCAACCAATAGTCCTTGTTTGGTGGGAAGAGTATACACACACACACACACACACACACACACACACACACACGTATGAATAAAAATCTTAGTTGTGTGTAAAACTTTATATTGTACAAAATACATTTTCATGTCTTCTCATTGAATTCTCACTATAGTCTGGTGAGTCATACAGAGGAATGAGGATTGGGTGGTTAAGAAGTGGAATGACGAATTTGGAGTCAGAGGACCTGAATTCTAGTCACAGTTTTATTGGTGTTCATGGTTGGAGAAATTATTTAATATCTCTGGTCTCCATTTCATCATTCATAAAATGAAGGAGTTGAATTTTTTGACCTTTAAGAATAATGATATTGACTAATATTTTTATATCACTTTAATGTTTTCAAAGATAGAAGAGAGGTAGGTGGATAAGTAGATGGATAAGATAATTGTATTTTTTGTGTAAGATAATTATATACTATAATTACAAATAAAAAGAATAATAGTTTCTTCTAAGGAGGTTACAGTCTAAGGGGAAAGAATACATATAAAGAAAGCTGAAAAAAATTGTGGATAGGGGGCAGGTGATTCCTACTCCAGGAGCAATATCATCTTATTTTATTATCACAATGCTGAGACATAAGTGCCTGCTTTAAATCTATGATCCTCAAGGAGACAGTAATCTTCTTTCCCATGTGAAAATGATGGAAGAGTAACAGAAAGAAGTTAAAACCCATGGCCTCTACTCAAATAGATAGACAACAGAGTAATAGAATTGATTCCTAAAATAAACCATGAGGGGGATACTTTCTGTAACTTTATGGTGACATCTCATATAGTGTAAGGTCTAGAAGATAGTAAATAGTTTCAAAAAAGTTGAAAAGTATGAAAACATCAAGATGCTCTAAAAACTGGGAAATCACTTATATGGAATGGACAGAGTAATAAACTAGTGTGTCTAGAACAGAGTATTCCAAATAGCAAGAGATGTCTGCAGCTTCTAGAACACTGTTGTTTTCCAGCTGAAAGGATGTGGATTATGGGTAGGTTAAGTTAGTTGTTATGACTTTCCTATTATTTGTTACCTCTAAAAATATTTGGTAATTGATTGATTGATTGATAGCACTTGTTAATCCCCTCCCAAGGGCGTAGGGATGATGGCCAGATTTTCTTTGGAGAAAATCTATGTAGAATTCTTTTGAAGTTTAGCTGAAGAGATTCAGAGTCATCTGATTTGGTCTTGTGAGATTTTGAAACCCATAGGAGAAGGGATATCCCTTCAGGTTAAAAAAATGTAATAAACAGGGTGGAGGAGGAAACAAAATTTTAAATAATAAAGAAAAAACACGTTTTTTACTTTCTAGCTTGTAATATATGCCATTCTTCCTTTCCACTCCTAAAAATTAATAATACTTTATAGGCTGTCTAAATCTGTGACTAATATTCCTAAAATACTGCCCAATCCCAGAGATACTTATAAATAGGTATTTTTAGAGAGCAAAAGAAAAACATGGACATTATTTCATTAGTTTTCAAGTCTTCCCAGTAAACTAAGCCAGTATTCTATCTGTCATTGAAATGGCTTCAAATTACATAAGGTCATACTGAAAGGCTCATCTCCTCATTTTGTGGATGATAAAACGGTGACTCAAGAAGATAGAGGAAGGATCTTGAAGATGTGATTAAAGTTATAAACCTACTTAGTGGCATTTTCTGCCCTAGAACCTAGCTCTACTGAAATGAATAGCAAAGATTGTTTTTTAGAACATAATTCTGTCTTGCACTTATAATTTTAGGGCTAAAAGTACACTTCCACTTCTACTGATATTTACCAATTCAACAAGCTCCAGGGAGAAAACACTGAAACCCCCAAAGTTCCTTTTGACTGTTCTTTGGAGAATCAGGTCAGTGTTTTACAGAGCTGAGTAATCTGCAATGAGATTTGGCAAAGGGTGCTTGCCAGCTGTTATACATTTACCAGCCTAGCTACATTTTTTTTCTAGGCTGTAGCATCATAAAGGGAAACTCTTAACCTTATTTGGATTAAAATTTACACCATTCTCATAACAGGGTATTTTTTTTAAATTGCACATATTTATTTTTCTCTCTTCAGTATTTATATTGGAACCAGATGTCTGTAATGGTTCATCTTCTAACCAGTATCAACTGCTACTATATTATGTCAGTGGGGAAAGAAGAAAGTTGCATCTATTTGCTTTCTTAAGACAGTATATGATAGCAGGTTTCACAAATTATTCAAAAATAAGTAGTTATATTTCTTTGCATTTAATCTATTGTTTGCTTTAAGATTATCCTTCTAAAGTATTTGTAGAAACTTGGAGGATTTCATTTTAAAAGACATTGCTTATTTATTTAATAAATATTCACTAGATGGCAAGAGGAGAAGCAAATCACCATGACTCTCCCATAGTCAAACATAAAACAGCACCCTCAAACAAAGCCTAGAATTAGCAGGCCCAGCACAAAGCTGGGGTGAAATAATCTTTTAGTCCAAGAATTTGAAAGTCAACAAGAAAATGTCTGTCTCACTGGTAAAGGGGAGCTTAGTCTAGGCCAAGAAAGATCCCAGTAAGCCAGCAGCAAGTCTCACCTCAGTAAACCAGTAGGAGATCCTGAACCCCAGTGTAGTGTAGTAGGCAAGAGCCAACACCAGCCTCCTCACCCTCATATACCTCAGTATAGCCAGGCGAATGGGTAGACTATCCCATGTTTCAACATTGTCTTAAGCAAACAATTTCCAGTGGCCAGACAGACTACAGTGCTTCAGTATGACCCCAAAGAAACCCACAAGTCTCAGTATACATCAGTCACCACCACTAGAATCTGGCTCAAAACAAGATAATCTGGCAAATAACCTTCAGCCTCCAGCAATTCCTGTTGACCCCTACCCAATCCCATCAGTACAGCATCCGACATGAGGGTCCCTTGTGGGCTTCAGGGCAACATCAGTGAAGCACCAGGTAAATGGTCAGTCTCTGGTTTAAAAAAAAAGCCTCAGACAATGACACTTCATACTGGAAGCAGAGACAAAATTTAGAAGAAAGGATAAAGACCAAAAAAAAAAAAAAAGAGCAAAAATACCCCCCAACAACAACAAAAAAGAATCATGAGCAAAAAAAACCCCAACAAAAATGAATCTATGGGAAATTGTTATGGGAACAGGGAAAATTAAGACAGAAACTCAGAAGAGGACAAAAATGTTAAAGCACCTATGGGAAAAAAGCCCAAAGAAAAATGGGAAGTGGGGTGGCTAGGTGGCACAGTGGACAGAGCACTGGCCCTGAAGTCAGGAGTACCTGAGTCCAAATCCGACCTCAGACACTTAATGATTACCTAGCTGTGTGGCCTTGGGCAAGCCACTTAACCCCATTGCCTTGCAAAAACTAAAAAAAAAAAAAAAAAAAAAGAAAAAAAATAGGAAGTGATCTCAAGCCCAGAAAGAACTCACGGAAGAGCTCAAAAAGGAGCTTAAAAATTATATAAAAGAAGTAGAAGAAAAAATGGGAAAAGAAATGAGAGTGATGCAAGAGAATTATGAAAAAATGAGTCTACAGCATGGAAAAAGAAAATTACTGTTTAAAAAGTAGAATTGAACAAATGGAAAAGGGAATGCAAAAATTCATTGAACAAGATATCACTTAAAAGTTAACTGAGGAAGGGGTGGCTAGGTGGAGTAGTGGATAAAGCACCAGTCTTGGAGTCAGGAGTACCTGGGTTCAAATGCCGTCTCAGACACTTAATAATTGGTGGCCTTGGGCAAGCCACTTAACCCTGTTTGCCTTGCAAAAACCTAAAAAAAAAGTTAACTGAGGAAAAGCAACTCCTTAAAAGTTAAAATTAGACAAACAGAAACTGATGGCTAGATGAGACATCAAGAATGAATGAAAGAGGGGCGGCTAGGTGGTGTAGTGGATAAAGCACTGGCCCTAGAGTCAGGAGTACCTGGGTTCAAATCCAGTCTCAGACACTTAATAATTACCCAGCTGTGTGGCCTTGGGCAAGCCACTTAACCCCTGTTTGCCTTGCAAGAAAACCTAAAAAAAAAAGAATGAGAAATTCAAAAGCATGAAAAAAATAAAAGAAAATGTTAAATACCTCTCTGGAAAAGCAACACACTTGGAAAAGAAATCCAGGAAAGAAAATGTCAGATTCATTGGACTATCTGAAAGCTATAATCAAAAGGAGGACCTAGACAGCATCTTTCAAGAAATTATCAAGGAAAACTGCCCTGATATCCTGGAATCAATGGGCAAAAGAGGCATTGAAAGAATCCACTGATCACCTCAGTAAAGAGATCCCATATATGCAGAATAAAGTTAAGGGGCTGGAGCAGAATATACTATGTTTCAGCTGAAGTAAAAAAGCAGGGATAGCAACCCTAATCTCAGAGCATAGGTAAAAATAGACTTAATTAGAAGAGATAAAGAAGGAAACTTGATCTTGCTAAAAGGTACCATACAGTACTAAACATATATCCACCAAGTGGTATACCATCCAAATTCTTTTTTTAGGTGTAATCTTTATTAGTAACATTTTCTCCATCTCTTCCTTAAGTTTCAGCAATCAACAATATAATAAACTAAATAGTGATTTATAACATTTGCAGATTTCCAAGGCATAGCTTCTCCCTATGCTTAGAATACTCTCTTCATTTGATCTAATTTCCTTGATCTCCTTAAGACTCAGTTCAAATTTCTACCTTCTTTATTATTATTTTATTTTTCCCCAGTGACATAGCATTCAAATTCTTAAAGGAGAAGATGAGTTACAGGTTCAGGACAATACAAGAGAAAGAGAGCATTACAAAATATAAAATAGATAATTTTGATTATATTAAAAGAGTTTTGTACAAACAAAAGAAAGCAGAAAGCCATGAAATACTCCTTACAGCAAGTGTCTCTGATAAAGGCCTCATTTCTCAAATATAAAGAGATCTGAGTCAAATACATAAGAAGACACACCATTCCTCCACTGATAAATGGTCAAAGGATATGAACAGGTTTAGATGAAGAAATCAAAGTTATCTGAAGCATATGATGACTTTTGCTTAGAGAAATGAAAATTGAATCATTTTGGTTAGAAAAATGCAAATTAAAACAACTCTAACATATTACCTCACACCTATCAGATTGGTTAACAATGACCAAAAACAAGAAAAGTAATAAATGTTGGAGAGGATGTAGGAAAATTGGAATAATAATGCATTATCGATGGAGTTGTGACCCATTTGCTCTCCATTTGGGAGAGCAATTTGCAACTATGCCAAAAGAGCAACCAAACTCTACATATCCTTTGATAAAGTAATGCTACTATTAGGTCTGTATCTCAAAGAGGTCATAAAAAAGAGAAAAGGATTTATATGTACAAAAATATTTATAGTGGTTCTTTTCATGATGGCAAAATGGAAACTGAGAGGATGCTTATCAATTGGGGAAATGGATGAACTAACTATTGTACATGAATGTATTGGAATTTTGATTTTTGCAATAAGAAATGGTAAACAGAAAGATTTCAGAAAAACCTGGAAATACTTGCCTGAACTGATACAAAGTGGAAAGAAAGGAAAACACTGTGCAATGTTTTATTGTTTTATGGGATAACTAATTATGAATGACTTGGTTCATCTCAGCAACACAATGATGCAAGACAAGTACAAAAGCTCAGGAAGATAAAGATCTAGATAAAGAACTGATGGACTTGGAATGCAGATTGAAGTCTACTTTTTCACTTTATTCTTTTTTTTTCTTTTGAGCTGTTTCTTCTATTACAATTTTGACTAACATAAAAATATGTTTTATATAACTGTATATGTATAACCTATATCAAATTGCCTACCATTTTGGAGAGAAATGAGAGGAGGGAGAGAGGGAGAAAAATTTACAAAGCAAAATCTTGTTAAAATGAATGATAAATAGGGACAGTTAGGTGGCATTGGCCTCAGACACTTAATAATTACCTAGCTGTGTAACCTTGGGCAAATTACTTAACCCCATTGCTTTGACAGAATCTTGTCCCTTTCATGCCTGAAATACACCCCTAGAGACCCTCATTTTCTTCAAAATTCAGCTAAAGAGATACTTTCTACATGAAATTTTCTTAATCCACTGTAATGTCTCATTCCAAATTATGATTTTTACTTTTTGGAAATTTATATATGTGCATTTTGTCCTTCTTGATACAATGCAAATCCCTTATAGACAAGGACTGCTCCATTTTAGTACTATTCTTGGTATCTAATAGGCACTTTTAATTGATTGATCCTTATAAAATAATGAGTTATTGTTTCAGGCAAAGAAAAAGACTTGATAGGCAGAGGATTGTGGCGGGAAGGGACCTTGAAATGAAAGGCTCAAGTTTCATTTCACTCTGTTCTACCTATTATCTTGGATGTCACCAGAAATTCTTGGAGTCTTTATCTTTAAAATGAGAATGTGAACTAGTTGACATCTTTAAACCCTTCTAGCTCTGATCCCATAAGTTTGTTTTGCAATCATTACTGTGATGACATACTTTATAAGAGAATTCCTTTTTTTATTTTAATTTATAGAAAATAAGCATTTTCATAACATGGTATACTAAAAAAAGATGATTGTACATAAAGCTGCAAATCTACTATACAGAACTTACTATTTCTTTCAAATATGTAATTATTTGTTAGGTTTGAACATAACCACATGCAATATATTCTCAATCTAACTGTTTCTCTCTGTATCTCTGTCTGTCTGTCTGTCTCTATGTGTGAGTGTGTGTGTGTGTGTGTGTGTGTGTGTGTTTGTGTGTGTCCTCTCTCTCTCTCTCTCTCTCTCTCTCTCTCTCTCTCTCTCTCTCTCTCTCTCTCTCTCTCTCTCTCTCTCGTCTTCTCTTTCTCTGTCTCTCTGTCTCTGTCTCTGCCTCTCTCTGTCTCTCTGTCACTCTCTGTCTCTGCTCTCTGTCTCTGTTTCTCTGTCTCTTTGTGTCTGTCTCTCTCTCTCTTTCTCTCTCCTCTCTTTTTGTCTCTGGGTTATATAAATTGTGCTTATTATAGTGTGGACAAAGATCATATTTTAAAAGTAAATGTTTTGTTATTCTTTTTCCTCTTAACATTGCAGTCACTTCCCACTAATTTCACACATATATACACAACTCAGAACTTTTCCTTATAAGAAATAAGTGTTCTCAAATAATACAAATAAACATATTAGCCACATATGAAGATGTATGCCTCGTTCTATATACATAGTCTCTATTGAGATCAGTAATGTATGCTTTACCATTAGGTAATAGTTGTTCAATGCACTTTCTCAAGTTTTTTATATTTCCTTTCCATTTTTTTATGCTATGCTGCTAATAATTGTCCAAGTTCTTAGGGAAACAGAATGGTGCAACAGAAAGAATTCTTGTCTTAGAGTTACCTGTTCATCACCAATGTGAATTTGGGCAAGTTATTAAAATCTCCGGGGCCTCAATTTTTTCATTTATAAAATGAGGGCTTAAACTAGTTAACCTAGCATCTTTTCAGCACTAAATCTATAATCCTCTGATTATAGGGTCAATTTTACTGTATGGTTTGTATGAGTTTTCTGAAGTTTCATATCTGTTATTTCCTATGATAAAATAATATTCTATTACATTAATATGTGATAATTTGTTAAACTATTTTTCAATTGATGATTAGTCGTTCAGTTCTTTGATACTCCCAGAGGTGATGCTATAAATATTTTTGTATATGTGATATATATCACCTTTCTCTCTTTAACTTTTTTTGAAGTTTAGTCCTAGTAGGGTTATTTAGGCAAGAGCCCCAGGCTAAAAGATATATACATATATATGTATATACATATGGATATTTATACACCATATACATATACACACATATATGTATATGTGTATGTATACATGTATACACACACATACACATATATATATATATAATTTAGTGACTTAAAAATAATTGCAGATTAATTTCCACATAAATAAAACATTCTTAGCTCCACTAATACAGCATATCTTTCCAAAAGCACATTTTCATTTGCTGGTTTCTTCTTTTTGTCAATGGTTCCAATCTGATAAGTATGAGGTGGAAACTCTGTTGTTTGAATTTGCACTTTTACAATTATTAGTGACTTGGGTCACTTTTCAAATAAATGGAAAATAATCATTTTCTATCAATTTTTCCTATGTACATGATTAAGTCAAAACATTTTGAATTTTTATGGATATCCATCAGTCAGGATACATTCATTAAGCTTCTACTATGTAACTGAATGACAAGGTGATCAACAGGTTTCAGATTCAAATCATATATGCTTTGTTTCCCAGGTTGATTCGATTTGATTCAGATGGAAGAAGTTTCCATGCTAGGAGTTGCCCATACAAATGAATTCAAAGGAAGAAAAAAATGAAAATTTCTAAGCACTGTTAAGTAGCTGAGGAAACAAAAGTTAGAGCCCTCTTACTCAAAAGGATACATTTTAAAATAATACATTTTATTGATATCTTTCATTTTTTAATTTTTTTAACCTTAATTTTCCAAGATATTTCCTTCCTCCTCTCAAAGATCAATCCCTTATATTAATAATGTAAGGAGGAAAAAGAAAAAAAAAGTTTAGGAAAACTAATCAGCAAAGCAAAAGAATGCCTAAACTTACATGCTATTCTCTGATCTAGGATTTTCTAAGTCATTATCATACCAGTAGCAAAAAAAGGAATAGTCTAAGATAATCCAGTACATATATATATATATATATATATATATATATATATATATATATATATATATACAAAAAAAAAGGTGATCTGGAAGTAGGGAGGCATTAAAAATTTGGGTAGATAAGGAAAAGGGGAAAGAGCTTAATTTGAACCTTGAAGGAAAATGGGAATTTTAAGGCAAAGGTGAAGAGGAGTATTCTTGGCATTGAGGATCATCATTGCAAGGACACCTAAAGGGACAAAGGAACATGATATACAGGGAATAGCAAATAGGGAAGTTTGACTGAAGCATGAAAAGTAGTTGTGTGTAATCAGTCTGGAATCCTATTCGAGGATAGATGGAGGCAGCATGGCAGAGTAAAAAGAGGGCTAAATTTGGATATTCTTTTGTTAAAGGGGATAAAATACCTCTAGAACCTACCAGAGATGCTAACTTGTATGTATTTTGTATGTATCCTGTATTTACTTAAGTCAGTTTCATTATAATGACCATTCTAGTAGTAGTAGTAGTACTACTAGTAATACTAGTAGTGGTAGTAATAGTGGTAGTGGTGACGGTGGTAGTGGTGATGGTGGTAGAAATGGTAGTGGTAGTTAGAAGTAGAGGTGGTGATAGAAGTAATAGTAGAAGTGGGTGGTGGTAGTAGTAGTAGTAGTAGTAGTAGTAGTAATGGTAATGGTAGTGATAGTGGTAGTGGTGATAGAAGTGGTAGTAGTGGTAGTGTGGTAGTGATGGTGGTAATTGTTCTTTTGACGTGATTGGTCTGTGAAAACTTTTGTACTAACAATGACATTATTCTATAAAGTTTTTCTTTCCCCAAAGTTTTTAGGATGATGAATTTTGAGCCTGTTCCCTCTCAATTGTGTAATTGAATGAATGCCAAAATAAACAAGTGTGCTACCTGTATTATCTATTTGACTCAGTAAATAATTGCCAAATTTATATATCATAACCACCTCTTTCTTAAATGCTAGATAGATTCTTATCAGTTGTCTTTTATGCAGGGAGCCCTTTTAAGGAGTTACATTTGGACAATATATTACAAAGAGATACTCTCCAGCTAACTGATACTCATTGACTCATTCATCAAACATTCAGAAAACATTGTTTAGTCATCTATTCACATATTCTCATTTATGTATGCCTTATCTCCCAGATAGAATGCAAACTCTTTGAGAGCAAAGTATGTTTCATTTTTTTCTTTATATCCCTTACTAGAATAGTGTTTTATGCAGATGAGTGGTTGATTGGGAGCTTCTCTAAATACAATAAAGCCTCTCTTAAATGCCACTCCATAGCTCAAAAATCTTCAGTGGCTCCCATATTGCTTATTAGACTTGTACCTTAAGATTATTTTGGATCACAGAAGGCCTAAACGAAGGTAATAAGAGCAGGTCACTTGGAGTTATGTGCAGGGTCTTGAAGAGCAGGATATCAAAATTTTACTTTACTCAAACTAAGTTATAGGCCTTGTAGTGTCAAAGGAAGAATTTTGATCTTTTTCTCTCTTTACTTGAGGTCTTTTTACACTTCTAAAACTATATCCTCATAGTATCTTACTGGCCACTTCTGTGATAGTGGTTGACATACTATTGGACTCTAAACATCTTAACTCATATCTTATTTATTTTTTAATCTCAATTGCATTTACTCCTTAAAAGTTTGAGGCCCCTTGCCCCATGTAATCTTTTGGCAAAATGTAATTTTGCAGAAATTTCATAAAAATAATACAACTACCTAAATACACACACACACACACACACACACACACACACACACACACACACACATACACACACACATATATATACTTGATATTTAAATGATCAATATTGTCTGATGTGAGTGAATATTTCCTGATTTACTTGTTCTTAATGGTATAGTCCATACCCATAAAATAATTGCTTAGAAGTGAGCTACTCTATATGTCAGCATTTGAGACCCTCCTTAGTCTGATTCCTAAACACCTTTTTCAATCTTAAGTCATATTGTTTTTATTTTCAAATTCCACATTCCAGTCAAACTGAGAGATTGACTAATCCCTGAGCTCAATATTCTACCTCTGGCTTCCATACAATCTGTTCCACATGACTGAAAAATGAATTTCTTCCTCTTTATCTTCTCAAATTTTGCATTCCTTCAAATTTCAAATAGTGCCATCTCTTCTGCAAAACTTGGATGATCTTCCCAGTTGTTAGTGTGTTCTCAGTCTGTCCAGTTTTCCTTGTACTATACTTATTTGTGTACATCTAATAATCCTTTCTCCAGGAGAATATAATCTCTTGGAAGATAGGTACTATTCATTTTTCTTCGTATATATATTCAGCATCCAGTAAAGTGTTATGTAAAAAAGAACATATTGTTCTATTGTTCAGTCATGTCTGACTCTTCATGACCCCACAGGCTATAGCACAGCAATCCCTATTCATCTTTCTCATCCTCTGCTATACCTTTTACCTTTTAAATTCAATCTTCTCAACATCAGGGTCTTTTCTAATTTCCTCATAAGGTGACCGAAGTATTTAAGCTTCAATTTTAGTATTTTACCTTCCAGTAAATTAGTTTCTTTAATTTATTGACTGGTTTGATCTCCTTGATATCCAAGGGATTCTCAAAAGCTCTCTCCAATACCACCATTTGAAAGCATTGATTCTGTGGCACTCAGTTTTCCTTATACTCTCCCACAATCTTACTGGAAAACCCAAAGTTTGGATTATACAGACCTTTTTTGACTAAGTGATATCTCTACTTTTTTGTAGGCTGTCCTGTATAACTTTCCTTCCAAGAAAGCAGGTGCCTTTTAATTTTGTGGTTGTAGTAATTATCCATAGTGACCATTGAACCCAATATAAAATCTGACATTGCTTCCATTTCTTCTCCCCTTTCTTGCCTTGCCAGGAAGTGATAAAGTCAGTTGCCAAGATCTTAATTTTTTTATATTAAGCTTCAAGGGATTATCCTCTTTCACCTTTATCAAGAAGAGACTTAGTTCCTTCTCACTTTCTGCCATTAGGTAAAAAGGTTGGAGCAAAAAACAATTATGCTTCGGTGGAAGTAAAAAAAAAAATTGAGGGTAGTGATCCTAATCCCAAATAAAGTAAAAGCAAAAATCAATCTCATTAAAAAGGATAAGGAAGGAAACTACATCTTCTTAAAAGGCATCATTGGTAATGAAGCTATATTATTACCAAACATGTATGCACCTAATGAAATAGCATCCGAATTCCTGAAGGAAAAGCTGAGTGAATTTCAAGGAAACATAGACAGCAAAACTTTAATAATGGGAGACATCAATCTCCTCTCTCTCAGCACTAGATAAATCTAACTACAAAATAAACAAGAAGTAAGTTAGGAAGGTGAATCAAATCTTAGAAAACTTAGATATGATAGACCTCTGGAGAAGACTTCATGGGAATAGAAAAGAACAAACCTTTTTTTCTTGGCAGTAAATGGCACCTATACCAAAATTGACTATATACTAGGGCACAAAAACCTTTTCTTCAAATGCAGAAAGGTAGAAATAATAAATACATATTTCTCATACCATGATACAATAAAAAATACATGCAATAAAGGGCCACGGAAAGATAAATCAAGAATAAATTGGAAATTAAATAACTTTATATTAAATAATGGGTGGATCAAACAGTGAATAATAGAAATAATCAATAATTATATCCAAGAAAATAATAATAATGAGACATCATACCAAAATTTATGGGATGCAACCAAGGCAGTGTGGAAGGGAAATTTTATATCTTTAAATACCTCTATGAATAAAATAGAGAAAGAAGAGATCAATGAATTGGGTATGTAACTAAAAAAAGCTATAAAAAGAACAAATTAAAGATCCCCAATTAAAGACCAAATTAGAAATTCTGAAAATCAAGGGAGAGATTAATAAAATTGAAAGTAAAGGGGCAGTTAGGTGATGCAATGGATAGAGCACTGGCCCTGGAATCAGGAGGACCTGAGTTCAAATCCAGCCTCATAGACTTAATAATTGCCTAGCTGTGTGGCCTTGGGCAAGACACTTAATTTTATTGCCTTAATAAAATTGCCTCAATAAAAATTTTTAAAAAGAAAGTAAGAAAACCATTGATCTCATAAATAAAACTAAGAGTTGGTTTTATGAAAAAGTTAATAAAATAGACAAACCTTTAATCTGTTTAAAAAAAAAAGAAAGAAGAAAAGCAAATTACCACTATCAAAAATGAAAAGGGTGAACTAATCACCAATGAGGAGGAAATTAGAGATAATTTGGAGCTACTATGCCAAACTGTATGCAAACAAATTGGGTAACCTGAGTAAATGGATGAATATTTACAAAAATACAAACTTCCCAGATTAACAAAAGAGGAAATAAAATATTTAAATAATCTCATTTCAGAAAAAGAAATTGAAGAAATCATCGATAAACTCTCTAAGAAAATGTCTCCGGGTCCAGATGTGTTTACAAATGAATTCTACCAAACATGTAAGGTGATTTACATAAACTATTTGAAAAAAAAATACAAGAAGGAGTCCTTCCAAACTTCTTTTATGTCACCTGATACCAGGAAAGAACCAAATCAGACAAAGAAAATTATAGACCAATCTCCCTAATGATTATTGATGCAAAAATCTTAAATTAAATTTTAGCAATGAGACTGAAGTATGTTATTACTGGGATAGCACACCATGATCAGGTAGGATTTATACCAGGTAGGCAGTGAAGGTTCAACATTAAGAAAACACTTAACATAATTAAACATATCAATAGCAAAACCAACAGAAATCATAGGATTATCTCAATAGAAGCTGAAAAAACCTTAGATAAAATTCAGCATCCATTCCTATTAAAAACACTAGAAAGTTTAGGAAAATGGAATTTTCCTTAAAATAATAAATAGTATCTATCTAAAATCATAACCAAATAGTATATGTAATAGAAATAAACTTGGAGCACTTCCAATAAAATCGGGGGTAAATCAAGGATGCCCATTATCACCATTGCTATTCAATATAGTATTAGAAATGCTAGCTGTAGCAATGAGAGAAGAAAAAGAAACTGAAGGAATCAGAATTGCCAATGAGGAAGCAAAGGTTTTTACTCTTTGCAGATGATATGATGATATAGTTAGAGAATTAGAAAATCATCTTAAAAACTCCTTGAAGCAATTTACAAATTCAGCAAAGTAACAGGATATAAAATAAACCCACATAAATCATCAGCATTTCTATATATAAACAACAAAACCCAAGAACAAGAGATAGAAAGAGAAATTCCATTTAAAATAACTGAAGACAATATTAAATACTTGGGAATCTACTTCTCAAGACAAACTCAAAAACTGTATGAAAACATTTATAAAGCATTTCTCACCCAAATAAAGTCAGATCTAAGTAATTGGGAAAATGTCAAATGCCCATGGTTAGGTCAAGCTAATCTAATATAAATGACAACTCAACCCACATCAAATTATTTATTCAATGCCATACTAATCAAACTACTACATAACTATATTACTGAGCTAGGAAAAATAGTAACAAAATTCATCTGGAGCAACAAAAGGTCAAGAAAAGCAAGGGAACTGATGAAAAAAAAATGTAAAGAAAGGTGACCTAGCTCTACCAGATCTCAAAGTATCCTATAAAGCAGCAGTCATCTAAACTGCCTGGTACTGGTTAAGAAATAGAACAATGAATCAGTGAATTAGGATAAGTTCAAAAGAAACCACAGTAAATGACTAAAACAATTTCCATTTGACAAACCTAAAGACATCAGCTTCTGGGATAAGAACTCACTATTTGACAAAAATTGTCAGGAAAACTGGAAAGTAGAATGTCAAAAACTAGGCATAGATCCACATCTCACATCCTATACCAAAATCAGGTCAAAATGTGTACAGGATTTAGACATAAAGAGCAACACCATAGATAAATTAATAGACCAAAAATTATCTATCAGATCTATTGAAAGGGGATAAATTTATCACCAAACAAGAATAAGTGTACATTATAAACTGCAAAATGAATAATTTTGACTATATTAAATTAAAAAGTTTTTGCACTAATATAATCAGTCAAAATTAGAAGGGAAAACAGAAATCTGGGAAATAATCTTCACAACTAGGAGTTCTTATAAAGGTCTCATTTCTAAAATATATAGAGAATTGCATAAAATTTATAAGGTTTACAAGTCATTCTCCAACTGATAAATAGTCAAAGGCTATGAATCAACAGTTTTCAAATGAAGAAAGTAAAGTTATATATAATAATATGAAAAAATGCTTATACCTGAAAGGTCTTCTCTTTTCCTCATTACATTTAAATTCTATTTATTATTTAAATTGCAACTCAAATGCTACTTCCTCCAAGAAGATCTTGATCTCCCACTTAATAATGTTCTTCTCCTTAGAGAAGAATATAGTACTTACTTTTGCATTTCTCTGATGCATTATCTGTTATTATGCATTTATCTGCATTTGTGTCATGTTCTTTTTTTCCTATACTGTACATTTCCTATGGAGAGGGACCAGTCTCATGTAATCCTTTATTACTCTCCCTCAGAGACTAGTATAGTATTTTATATGTAAGAAGGGTCTTACAAAATTATGGTTTAATGTTGTTATTTGGTGAATAGTTAGGGGATAAAGTATCTAAGGTCAAAAAATTGACATTCTTGAACATGAGGCAGAAGTATACAAGGATGTGGGTCATATGGAAGGGAAAGATCTAGATTCCTACCCCATTCCACAATATTTATCCTCTCCAAATAAAAACAGATTTAGGATGTTAAAAGAATTCAGAACACTTAGCTGTCTAACTATGAAGTTTCAGGCACAACTTTATGTAGGAAATTATGTAGTTATTTGTTCATTCCAGTTTACATACATACATACACAAATATCTTTTGGCTATGGGATAAGCAGGCAATCTAGAGAAGGAACCTAGAAGATATTAGGCAATAAGATTCATTGATTTAAGTACAAACTTAATCCCTGAACATTCATTCCAGTTTACACCCACAAATATCTTCTCTACTAGCCCTATTTAATGTTATTTTCCAAGGTTGTTTTCCAAAATTATTCCAAAAACCAATTAAAACCTCAGAACTTAAGCATTTGCTTTAATCATCTTAATATTGGATTAAAATTAATTTGAATTTTTTATGCTACTAAAGTAAAAATCTATCAATAGAAAAGATTCAAAATGTTCTCCAGATGTATGCTCAAAATAATTACTTACATATTGCCCTGCTCATTATACATGACTAATTCAAAGAAAAGTTCTGGTTTAAAAGAAACATGCCTCATAGAAGGACATAACACCATATTTTTCAGATTAGATCATTGATTGTATATTTCTGGAAAATCTGAGTTTTCCAGAAATTTGAAAACCAAATATACTGTGATGTAAGCCAAAAAAATTCAAACCATTATTAGTCCCCAAGTGGACCAAATCATATATGCTAGTTTGGCACACTTTTTAGAAATGTAACACAAAATCATATATAATCGTTAATGAGATTCCCTTACATGAGTCCTTATAGCAATTTGGTATTCCAATGGTCTCCATAAATTATTTTATAAGTGAATGATTCTCTTTTATAATTAGATGCCACTCTCATTGACATTGACTTTACAGCATGATACTATATGTAGTTCACCTACTGTGAATCAATTATAATTGTGGTTGTCTAGAAAAATACAGTTTACTACAGTAGAAAAAATATGGGAAAAATCCTTCAGAATCTGAGGGGTTTTTTTTAAATCTCTTATGTATTTCTTTCCCTTAATCCTAGTTCTTCATGCCAAAACTGGCTAACCTATAAACATGCTTAATGCAAATGTATAATTATGATATCAATCTGACTGGCACTGAGGAGAGATGGAAGGAAATTTTGTAGCTTAGAAATATACATGAATAAATATTAAAAAAAACTTTCATAATATATATTTGGAAAAGTAAAATATCAAAAGAGTGTGGAAGACAATGCCAAATGATCCTGGATCTAATCCAGCTCCCAAATTTCCTAACCATAGGGTAAAATCCACATCATTTACCCATCCTTTGTTATAATTTCTTCATTTGTAAAATGGAAATAATTATACAGTACTTATCTACCTAACAGTATTGACAAAGTGTCTCATAAACATTAAATCACCGTATGACTTCTAACGTGCTTGAACTTGGTGCAAAGAGTGGTAAATTTGGTGCCAGGTAAGACTTGAGTTCAAATTCTGCTTCTGGCAGAGATGAGTCCTGAACTTAAGCTTCCTCTTCAAAATGGAGAAAATAATAGCTAATCCATGGATCCCACAGGGCTGTTTTGTGGCTCAATGATCTCAGAAGTCAAATAGTTCAACCATCTCATCTGACAGATGAGAAAACCAAGGCACAGAAAGTTTCAAAGACTTACCCAAATGAAAGCAAAGAAATAACTAGAACTAAGATGCCTCCTGATTCCAAATACTGTGATATTCTTAGTGAGATATGCTATTCTCTAATTCATGGTATTTTATGCTAAGAAGCATATTAGATGGTCCTATCACAGAAAATTCAAACTCTCTGTAAGATTAAAACAAAATTCTGACTCACTGTCAGAAGCAGAATTTGAACTCAAGTCTTACCTGGCACCAAATTTACCACTCTTTGCACCAAGTTCAAACTCTTCAGAAGCCATAGGGTGATTTAATGTTTATGAGACACTTTGTCAATGTTGTTAGGTAGGTAACTACTGTATAGAGTCAGAAGGACCTGAGTTCAAATCCAACACCTCACAAACTCCCCCCAAAATCCTCTTTCAAAAATAAATCAGGGGCAGCTACGTGGTACCCTGGACTCAAGAGGATCTGGGCTCAAATCCTACCTCAGACACTCAATAACTACCAAACTGTGTGACCTTAGGCAAGTCACTTCACCCCACTGACTTGTAAAAAAAGCAAAAAAAAATGGAAGAAGGGAATTTCAGGAAGAAAGAGGAATAAGGTAGGAAATTACTTGGCTATTCCAAACCTGCCCCACCACCAATAACCTATTTTAAGTAGTTTAAAGGGAATAACAGAATAGCAGAAATTACTAATCAGGATAAAGCAGATAACTCAAAGGACCTTAAGAAAGATCTGACCCCTGGGAAGGTGGTCTATCCTAGGAAATACAGATACCATAGGTAGAGCAAAAATCTTAAGGGAGGTCAACTTCAAGAACTTTAGCCCCAAAGACATTTGGGGTTAGGTGGCTAGTCAAGGGAAGAGTTTGGGCCATCCACTGTACTCCATGTTGCCCAAGCATGTTGACCAGACAGGGTCCTAGCCTGTGGGTTGAATGCTCAGTGAGTGTGGTTGTACAGGGGATGGTTGTGGTTGCTTATAGGATAGTCCCTAGTTTCAGTTCCAGTGCAGAGGGGTGATCTGAGGCTTGCTGTTGTCTGAAGGATCATGATGAGCAAGAATGTTTGAAGTGGCAGTGATGCACTAAGTCATAACTCAGGGGTGGAGAGGACATCTTAAAGTCACTCATAAGTCAAGACATGAGCTGGAGAAGCACTGACCATGCTTGGTCTCGCATCATTGAACATTGAAAGAACCAAAAAGTCAAAAACATACAGATAAGGGTGAGAAAACAAAGGCCCAAAAAAACAGAAGCCTGAGGCTTCACCACCTTCACCACATCCCACCAGATAATGAAAAAGAAGCAGGGGTAACAATCACAATCTCAGACAAATTTAAAGTAAAATAACTTTAAATAAAAGAGGGAAACAGGGAAACTATATTATGTTAAAAGGTGTCATAAATAATGAAGTTATTACTGACCATATATACTCTAAATACTAAGACATCTACAATATAAATTAATTACAGGTAGAATTAAACAGCAAAGCGATAATCATGGAAGATTTCAGTCTTTCTCTCTTAGAACTAGATAAATGTAACCAAAAATTGAATAAGAAAGACATCATAGAGATGAATAGCATCTAAGAGAAATTAAATATGTTAAATATTTGGAGATGATTGAATGGGAACAGGAAGGAATATACTTTTTTCTCAGTGGTACATGAAATCTTTACAAAAATTTACTACATATTAGGCCATAAAACTGCATAGTTAAATGCAGAAAAGCAGAAATATTAAATACATAATTTTGGGATCTCATGCATTAAAAATTACATTTAATAAAGGATCATGGAAACAAATTAAAATTCATTGGAAACTAAATAATCTAATCTTGAAGAATAAATGAAACAATAGAAATAAAAATAGAAACTAAATAATTTTATTAAAGTGAGTAATAAGAATGAGACAACATATCAAAAATTATGAAATGAGACAAAAGTAGTAATCAGAGAAAAACTGATGTCTCTAAATGCTTATATCATTAAAATAGATAAAGAGAAGATCAATTAATTGGGTATGAAATTTTTAAAAACTAGAAAAAGAAAAAAATTAAAAATCTCTTAAATACCAAATTGTAAATTCTGAAAATTAAAATTGACATTAAGAAAATTAAATGTAAGAAAACAATTGAATTCATAAATAAAAACCAGGAGTTTGCTTTATGAGGAAAAACAAGAAAATAAGTAAACTATTAGTTAATGATTCAAAAAAAGAAAACCAAATCACTAGTATATATAAAGGGTGAATACACCACTATCAAAGATATGATTAAAACGATTATTAGAAGATATTTTGCCTGATTTCATGTCAATAAATGTATCTATGTAAGTGATATGGAAGAGTACTTATAAAAATCTAAACTGTCTAGATTAATGGAAGAGGAAATAGAATAGAAATAGAATAGAATAGAAAAAGAAATTGATCAGATTATAAATGAACTTCCTAAGGGGGGGGAAACATCAGTCAGACAGATTTATAAGTGAATTCTACCAAACATTTAAAGATCAATTAATTACAATTAAATAAATGTCTTGGAATAATAAACAAAGAAAGAGTGCTATCAAATGTTATGGTGCTGATAACTAAACCAAAGAAGAACAAAAACAGAGAAAGAAAATTATAGATTGATTTCACTGTTGAATATTGATGCAATCATCCTAAATAAAATATTAGCCAGAAAACTACAACAATATATCATGTATGACCTAGTTGAATATATATACATATATATGTATATATATATACCAGGTATTCAGTGAAAATTTAACATAAGGAAAACTATTGACATAATTGATTATGTTATATACCATATAATATATTATATTATATATTAATGTGTAACATTATATAACATATTAATGACATGTAATATCTAAAATAATTAAAATCATAAAATCATAAAACTATATCCATAGATGATATACTAATTTCTATTAAAAATACCTGAAATCTAGGCTCTCTTCCCTACTCCTAGAAGACTTTCCTGGAAGCTGTTTCTGACTTCAAATGACTGATTCTGAAGTCTGTGTCTGCTTTGGAGTGTGTATCTCAGGTTTCTTAAATTTGCCTTGAATTCTCTTGATTTTCCAACTTCAGGACTGAGTATCTCCTTCTGGATAAGTAGTTCCAATGCTAGATTTGTGACCCCCTTACCCCGACCCCCTCCAAGTAAAGAACTAGATTCTTCTCCAACTGTTATTTTCTGTCTCAACTACCCCTAATATTCAATGATCTAGACTCTGATTGTATCTTTTAAGGGTCTCCTGGGGTGTGGTCACTCATCATTATTCCAATGACATTACTTCCTTCTGATTTACTCAAGGGTCTTTGTCACACCTTATTAGGGGATTCTGAAATTAAATCATTTCAAAGATCAGATTCTATGTAGCTACATGGGTAATATTCTCTGGTAGACCATATTCTACATGAGAATAAGGTTTTGTCTTTGTATGTTCAACACCTAACACAGTGTATGATAAATAATAGATACTTAGTAAATTGCTTGTTGAATGATTAATTGATGTTAACCTCTCTATAGAATGCCAACAGGCCATACTTAAATTTCTTCCAGCTTAGTAGAAACTATGAGAATTTATACCTCACTGATGGCCCAAGGTTACCTCAACACTATAATATATGAGGCATCAGAAGAGGACTTTATCAAAGGAAAATATATATTGTTTAACTGTAGTCCTACTTTGATTAACTTTTTAAAGAAATTCTCTACATGGTGTATTTTAGGAAATTTTTAATCTTGAGATATGAAAGTTTCTTTACTCTTGAGTACCACTATGCTTCATTTTGTCATATAAATGGCAATGATATAGAGGTGATTTTAACTTAATATCATCTCAGGTGGGCACCAGAGAGCTGCAAAGGTTTTGCTTAACAACCAATGCTGAACACACTTCATCCTAACTATTCCTGGAGAGATACTTCATTCAAATATTGATTTCATATTTCTTTCTGATTTTTAACCCAGTAACTCAGGAAACCATAAAGCAAGGGATAGAGTGCTTGTGATCTGTTTACATAAAGGTGTAGGGTTTTCATTTTGATTTGTTTTTTTACAGCCCAGAAATATGAGAGTCAGTTCCCTTTTACTCCAAAAAGATTAGCAAGGTTCATTCAGAGTTTGTCAATTTAATAAGAAAGGTCCCTTATTAATGAATAGTGATCACTACTATTCTAAAGACATAACTTCCTCTCTCCTTGTTGATAGGGAACTGCATCTTGTCTGAATTAGACAACATCATTTCATAGCAGATAAGTACCTAGCTGAGCAGCTGCAAAACAACAGCTGGAGACTTCAGATGGAAAACAATTCCATAATATGGCTCTTGTATAAGAATATGTTAGCATGAAGGAAGATAAAGTATAAAGATGAGGAAAAGATGGTAAGATTTTGATCCATCTCAAAGAACTGTTAGACACATATTATGAACATATCAGAAAGGAAAAAAAGAAAATACTTACAAAGGAGAATTTGGAAACATAGAAAGGAAAGAGGAATGGGTGAAATCCATATAATACAATTGAATGATGAACATCTCTCTTCTACAAGTCTTGGTCAAATGGATTTTCTCATCTCTTAGTTATTTAGGTTCATATAGCTGAGTCAGAAGCTCAATTTTCATAGGTCACTCTTTATTCAGTTGTAACCTTTTCTTAAAATACACATATTCATTTTCCATAAAGATTGTCATCACAGTATTTAGAGGGGTAATCAGTACAAGAATTTAGTATTAAATTCTTGATTTGGTTTTCATAGTCTAATGTATACTGGCATTTAAAATTCATTTTGGGACCTACATTTCTCAACAAATACACTGTGTGTGTTTGTATGTATATATATATATATATATATATATATATATATATATATATATATATATATATATATATAGTACTACTAAGGGGATTAATAATAGAGATGTGACTCCCTGCTTTATAGAAATTAAAACAATACATTTTATGGTAAAATAGCTCTGTAGCTCCAGCAAGTTGATGGCATGAAAATTAAAATATAAGTGAATCAAGATAAACAAGAAGCAACATTAGAAAATGATTTTCATTGACTTTTAAACCCCTACAGCTAATTAGGACCCATAAATTCCTGAGACTCTTTGGGCATGGGGGTTTGGAAGCTAAAAAGTACTACTAGTAAATAAAAGACAAAATTGATTAAATAACCGACTTTTCACCACAACTCTGTCAAGTTGATACTATTATGACTGTTTTAAAGATGGGGAAATTGAATTTCAGAGACTGAAAGGTCCTTTTTATGAAATAGGAACTTTATTAGAGATTTGCTTAAATTTTCAGTCAAGGTTCAAGGCATAAAATGCCATCTCTCTGGGATGGGTTATTAGTCACTCTCACCTCAATAAAATGGCCAGGGCAAGGGGACCAGAAGGGTCAAAGCCAAGACAACTAAGATGTCTTTCAAGGTAGACTATAACTCATTTCACATTTAGGGTTTGGTCCCCTGATCAGAAGAGACTTAGTTCTTGGCCATCACTATAGGCTAGAGATTGCCTAGATTTGATGGATAATAGGATAGTGAAGAGAGCTCCTGTCACCACCCCCAAGGTGGGCATCAGAAATGGAAGAGAAGAGAGAAGGAAAGGATCTGTCATATTATCTCATTCCAACATTTATAGGGAAATGGCTCCCAGAAGATGTTGATGTCAAAATATCATTTCTGAGCTAAAACCTGCAGTGAAGTGGTATAGTGGGTAGAGTGCCAGGATGAAAATAGGGAAGACTCATGTTCTTTAGTTAAAATCTGACATCAGAAGCTAGATATGTGTGTGTGTGTGTGTGTGTGTGTGTGTGTGTGTGTGTGTGAGAGAGAGAGAGAGAGAGAGATAGAGAGAGAGAGACACTGGAAAATCTTGTTTGTCTCAGTTTCTTCCACTGTAAAATGAGTTAGAGAGATGGAAATGATAAGGCATTCCAGTATTCTTGCCAAGAAAACCCCAAGTGGGATCAAGAATAATCAGACACAACTGAAATGATGGAACAAAACCTGAACTCAAGGTTTTTGACTTGAAATCCAGAGTTCTTTCTATCACACCAGACTGTCTTCTGGTATTAGTGATATTATTTTTCTATAATCAAAATAAAGTTTGATATATATTGAAACCTGTGCTTGCCAAGATAAACCTTTGCCTGAGGAAGTAAAAGATGAAATGACTTTCCTTCAATCACACAGCTAGTATACGAGAAATTTAGGACTTGAAATCAGGTCTTCCTGACCTTCTAGAAAGTCATCGCTCTATCCCTATGCCAGGCTGAAATATATATGTGTGTGTGTGTGTGTGTGTGTGTGTGTGTGTGTGTGTGTGTGTGTGTGTGTGTGTGTGTGTGTGTGTGTGTGTGTGTGTGTGTGTGTGTGTGGAGAGAGAGAGAGAGAGAGAGAGAGAGAGAGAGAGAACATACATGCATATATACAGTTTCTACTTCCCCTTTGAGAAAAAAGAACCAGAAGTAAGAATTGGTATTTTAGATAAGAAAGAACATTTATATCTGGTGGTTAGATCACTAATACTGAAACAAATAAATAAAGAAATTCCCAAACAAATGGAAAATGATGCACTGTCAGTTTTTGACCAGTCTTGTTGCTGTAACTCCCCAGCCAGGATTCTGGAAACCCTTTGCTTCCAGCTGCTTCTCTGACTTTGAATGTCTGCTTCTCTAAATGCTGGACTTAGTTGTAGTTTTTCTTTTGTGTGCAACTCTGTAAATTCTGTGGTAAGCCAAAGGCATCCCTGTGCTTCCACTGCTCTCTCTCCCCTCCCTTCCTTTCTCCTTTCTCCCCAGCTGCTCAACCTCCCACCATCTCCTTCTCAACAGAATCTGTCTTGCAAGTTCCATCCGAGAAAATTTAGATTGTTAAAAGAAGCCAAGGGAACATCAATGGCAATCAATTGGGAATTCAGTCTTCTGTAAATAGCAGCCAAATATGAAGAAAGAACGAAGGCTACAGGGGAATCTCTAGATAAAATGCTATATATATATATAGAGAGAGAGTCTGCCTGGTGGTCTAACTGTAGCCCAGGAGGAGGTCATCCAGCTTGACCCAAAGCTGTCCAGCTGGCTGAAGTAAAGAAGACTAGAGAAATATTGAGCTAAATGACAGAGGGGAAGAGGGTACTTCCCATCAGTCTCTAGAAGCTAGTTTTAAGCCTTCACTGAATAGTCTTAATAAATCCCTTATTTAGAGAAGTATGGATAGCCTTGACAGAGTCTAGTGAGTATAGGAAATAAAAGGAGTTCTATATGATCTCTTCATATTATCCATGGGAGACAATTTGATATGGTATTCATTCATACTATAAAAATCTTTTTTTTCCACAGAAGGGACATTTGTTTCTCAAAGCTTAAATAAAGGAAAGGTTATTTTTGTGACTAAAGGACTTTTCCGGAGGACCAAAAGATGGTAGGATAGCATATAGCAAATAGTGAAAGTTTGCCTTTTGTAACTTCTGGGCAAGATGTTAATTCTTTATGAATACCAAGGAATCTGCAGAAACAAGTAAAGTTCCACTCTTAATGAAACTGCCATCTATTTCAACCAAAAGGCAATCTAAAATCTTACCAATTTCTTTTTTTTTTTTTAGGATTGTTTTGCAAGGCAATGGGGTTCAGTGGCTTGCCCAAGGCCACATAGCTAGGTGATCATTAAGTGTATGAGGCTGGATTTGAACTCAGGTACTTCTGACTCCAGGGCCAATGCTCTATTCACTGCACCACCCAGCTGCTCCCAATTCTTACTAATTTCAAATAATATTTATCAACTGTTTTTTTCCTTTGGAATAATAATTACTTAGCATTCAAAATCCCAAATAGTACTTCACTGTGTAGCAGTCATGAAAATTAGATTAGCGCCTTAGAATTATGGCCTGGAAAAATTAGACTAGGTCTAATGGGCTAAGATAACACTGGAAAAAAATAAAATAGAAATTCAATTCAACAAAGTTTTATTAAATACTCACTATATCACAAACACTGTTAGGTGCTAGAAATATAAAGAAAAAAACAAAAAATACTCCCTCCCTTCAATGTTCATATGTTCACAGATAAGTAAATGTGAAGTATATTCAAAGAAAATAAAAGAAATAAATAATTGCATATAAAAAGTGAGGAGTGAAGGGATAGGAGAAATCTGGAAAGACCTTGTGGAAAAGGAAGTATTTGAGCCAAGTTGAGCATTAAGGATTTTAACAGAAACAGGTAAGGACAGAGTGAGTTCCACATTTGGAGGACAGTCTCTTCAAAGGGATAGAATGTCCTTCTACCTTAATGCAGAAGATGATATCAATATGGTGAGAAGGGAGAATAAAAATAAGGACTGGAATTGTCTATGGTAGGAAGGGTGCTTTGTCTGGAATTTGAGAATCGTAGTTCAAATTCTAACCTTACCACTTACCTATGTGACCTTCAAGAAGCTGTTCAAACCACATTGGACCTCCATTTCTTCAAGTGTAAAATGAAAGAATTGTAACAAATGACCTCTAAGTTTCCTTCCAACTCAATCTGTTATTCTGTAGACCACTAATAGACTTTGAAAATTTCTCTATGTAATAATTATTTTCTACACCATGGTTAACCAACATGACCATAACCTCTGCAATACAGATGTAGATCCCTACTACTGTTAACTTGGGTTTGTCTCAAAGCCAGACTGTTACAAAATATGGCAGCAAATAAATGATGAGGAGGTTGTATTTCACATTACAGCAGTAAGGCTGTTTCATATTCACTATCACTTCCTGCTTTCATCTTTAGTAGAATTATTTGGAGATGATAGAAAATTGGGACTGACCAAAAGAAGATTAAATTAAATTATAGTTTACTTACATATAGTATGATTTGCATTTCAGGTGTGGTTTTTACCAAAAATTAATCCCTAAAAGGGATGTCCCTTTGCCAGATGATGGTAATTTCTCCTGCTCTTCCAATTTCTCAGTGGAAAATAAAAGGGGGGGGGGATGGAAGAGTCTCTGATCCACACCATCTGTTTGTCTCATACAGCCATGCATTCCGTTCTCTGTGGAGCAGAGGGCTCATGAGATTCTGCCAAGAAAATTCCGGGGATTATAAAGTGACGGGATACTTGCTAAAAAGATTAAGATAAGGTTTTCCATGTTTGGATTTTTTACACATACACACACACACACACACACATACAGAGAGAGACACATACACAAACTTCCTTCTTCAGCACAGCACTGGCTTCAGCAAACATTTTCAGGTAACTTCAGGAAATGCAACACAGAGAGAGCTTTATTTACTCTACAGACAGTTTGTTGTGCAGGAATCCCTGTTTGACTCAGCACTGGGATGGAAATTTGGTCTTCCATTCCAATTCAGTTAAGATGAAATTAGCTAGAGGTATTTCATGTCCAACTTACAACATTCCATAAAGAAAGGAGTGGCATCATTGCCAGGGAACACTCTCCAGGCTGGATCCATAGCACTCACCCTTTGTGTTGAACTCAAGTAAACAACCTAACAAGAAAAATATGAGGTCCTTGGCATCTCTTATCTCCCATACAAGTTGCTTTTAAAAGTAGAGCTTTGGCTTTCGGTGGTCAGCAGACTTAATGGTTTCATTAATAATGTCACAGAAGGTGTTGAGCTCCCTAGACAAATGCAGCTCTGCGCATCTAGCCTCATCCATGAGTCTTTTTGCCACTTGCTAGTTGTATCTCTTGTCCATTCGAATTTCTCAGTGAAAAAATGAAGGCAGAAGTACAGTGGAAAGGACATTGTGTTTGAAGTCCAGAAGACCAAGCTGTAAATCCTGACTCTACTACTAACAACTTGTGTGGCCTCAAATAACTTCTCTAACCTTACTAGGTCTTAACATCTTCAACTCTAAAACAAAAGGAACATACCAGATGATCCTTAAGGTACCCTGGAGCCCCAAATCTATGATTCCCATAAGGAGAAAAAAACCACTTCTCTTAGTTGCCTTGAGGGGTTTTTTTTTGGGGGGGAGGAGTTTCTGTTGTTATTTCCCCTAGATTCCTGTAAATAAATTTGCAGTCTTCTTTTCTCACAGGCACTTAGAAAGGCAAGCTTTTGTAAAAATAGTAGATTTGAACTCAGGTACTCCTGACTCCAGGGCCAATGCTCTATTCACTGAACCACCCAGCTGCTCCCAATTCTTACCAATTTCAAATCATATTTATCAATTGTTTTTTTTTCCCCTTTGGAATAATAATTACTTAGCATTCAAAATCCCAAATAGTACTTCACTGTGTAGCAGTCATAAAAATTAGATTAGTGCCTTAGAATTATGGCACTAAACATAAGGGTATCTTCTATGGTTAGGTAAGGGAATGACACCAACTGTCTCTCAGGAGAATTGAACCTGCAATTTGGACTTGATAACCATGGAGCCTCCAATAGCAAGTAAGCTACTAAGAGTAAGCTAGTTGAGGTGGGAATTATTATTATTTATAATTATTATAGCAGAAGTCACAGAAAGAGATAAGAATGTGTGCCTGCTATAGAGTTGGACAACAAAGTGGCTCAATGGAAAAGAGATCTGGGTCAGAAAGATTCATCTTCCTCAGTTCAAATCTGACCTCAGATACTTAATGTGTTCTGTGACCCTGTTTGCCTTAGTTTCCTCACCTGCAAAATGAGTTGGAGAAGGAAATGGCAAAACATTCTAATATCTTTGCCTAGAAAATGTCACATGAAGTCATGAAGAGTTGGATACAATTGAAAATTGATAGATAACATCAAAAACAAATCCTTAGAACAGGAAGAATTAACATTCTTTTGATTTTATTGTGGATTCCTCTGGAAATTCAGTAAAACCTATGAAACCATTCTCAGAATAATGCTTTTTAAATTCATAAAAGAAAATAAATAAGAAAATAAAAATAAATCAAATATATTAAATATATTTGCCAAAAAATAAACAAATTCATGGATTTTAGGTTAATAAGCCCCTGCTTTTAAGATACTCTTTTCCACCAAAGATGAAATCTACTGTCCCTTGAAGAAATAATGGTAGATTGCTTATGATGAGGTAAATCATTAATGAGTAGACATTTTGGTACAGTGATGACAGAAGAACCAGGTTCAAATTACACTTTGACATTTACTAATCATGTGACCTTAGACAATAAATTTAATTTCTCTGGCTCTCAATTTTCTAATCTGTAAAATGCTGTAGATGTCCAGACCAGATGTCCTATAAGGTCTCTTTTAGCTCTAAATCTGTGATCCAATGATCTAAATTCACAACCAGCTTCTTTCACTTGTTATATATGTGATCTTCAGCAAAGTACTTACATTCTCTAGACCTAAATGGGTTAAACTATATACTCTCCATGCTCCCTTTCAGTTCAAAATCTATCATCATATTACAGTTTTATTACAGATTTGTTATTATTATCAAATTATCAAATACAGAGTAATATTAATTCATTAATTACCCTTAATTCATATTTCCCATGCACTTGTAACATCTTTCCTAAATCAAAGGAAAAAGTCAAAAGTTTTATCCTCATCAGTATGTGTTTCATTTTGGAGTTTTTTTCCCATGTTGAAGTTGTTACTGATAAATCAATCTCACATTTGCCAAATGGCTATCTTTAAAAAATCCATTTCATGGGAGTCATAAGCAAAATATGGCCTGTGGTGTGGCATGATGCCCCATTCAGCTTTCTATAAGTAGTCCAACTCTTTATGGATATTGGCTCTTGTCCTTTGATATCAAAGAAGACCAAATTGACATCACTATGTTAGAGACAAATAACAGTAGGTTTGACTGTGGTTGATCAGACCAATACAAGTTCAAAATACTCTACCACAGGTTGGGCACAAATAGTCCATGTGAATTCTTGGGTTGCTTAGTCTCAATTTATATTATCTCATATTTCCACTGAGTTGCTTCAATTCCACCTTCCCCATAGAGCACAGCCCTCTCTGATAAGGGCATGCCATGCTGGGAGGTCCTGGGTCAGTGTCTCCCCTGCTGTACAATCAATTCTAATGTACTCAAGGGAGACCTTCAGCATGACTTGCTATCATTTCTTCTGAGCCCTTGCCCTCTCTGAGTTCTACATAAAATAATCTTTTTGGCAAGCATACAAACAGCATTCCAACAACTTGACCAGCCCATTGCAATGATGTAACAATGTTTGAATGCTTGACAGTTTAACTTGAGAAAGTATCTCAGTATCTGTATCTTATCCTGCTAGGTGATTTCAGAATCTTCCTAAGATAAATGATGTTTCACAGGTATAGAGCAATGAAGTTGGCACAACTCTGTAGACCTTCAGTTTGGATGTCAGTCTAATACCTCTTCTCTCCCACGTTTTCTTTTGAAGTCTCCCAGATACTGAGCTAGCTCTGGTAATGCATGTATCAACCTCATTATCAATGTGTACCTCCCTGGAAAGTATACTGCCAAGGTTTCAGAATGGGTTGAGGAACAGTCAATATGGTGTTTACTGTCCAACAACTCCAGGAAAAATGCCAGGAGAGAACAAAGGTCTATATATAAGATTTGAAGATCTGACCAAGGACTTTGATACCATCAGTCATGAGGGCTTATGGAAAATAATGTCAAAATTTGGTTGCCCAGAGAAGTTCATTAATATTTTATGATGTCATACTTGCTCAGGTCCTAGATAGTAGATGATGCTCTCATGATATCCTGATCACCAATGGAGTGAAACAAGACTGTGTCCTTGCTTTCAATGCTTTTTAGCATAATATCTTCAGTCATATTATCAAACACCTTCACTGAGAATGAACGTGACCTCAAAGACAGCTATCACACTGATAGTAAATTCTTCACCTGGAAAAGTCTACAAGTTAAGACTAAAGTAGAGGGAGTGTTGATGTATGATATTCCGTTTTCAGATGATTGTTTGCCCAGTGCAGCCTGAAGCTGAGATGAAACAAAGTATAGATCGATTCTCTGCTGTTTGTACTAATTTTGATCTAATAATTAACACTGGGAAAACACAGGTGATTTATCAACCAGCACCACACTGTCCATATATGGAACTATTGATTAGGGGTATACAATTCTACAAAACAGACCTTCTTTCAATACCATGAAAGCATTGCTTGGACAGGTAGAATCTCAAAAACAAGAGTGAATAATAGGAAAGCAAATTAACGAATATTAAGAAACAACATGAACCTAATTATTTGAAACACTTATTAAGAGGCACTAACCTTTCTCTTTCTATTCAATAATATAACTTTAAACTATGATTTTTAAGGGAAAAGGAAAGGATCACACATTTATGTGAACCTCTTTTGTATATATTCTTTGTATTGTGCTAAGTGTTTTTTCAAATATTACCACATATAATCTCACAACAATCCTGAGGCAAACTGAGGTAATTTTTCCCCCTAGGATCACACAGCTAGCAAACATCTGAGGCTTTATTTGAATTCAAATCTTCCTGATTCCAGACACACTTCTCTATTCACTGCACCACCAGCTGCCTTTAAGTTTCTTCACTGTCAGGGAACTTTGGGGGCAGAAGCAAATGATGGAGTGAAACCTCAACACAGACATTAAAGCTAAAGATCCCACCAAAAAAAAAGATGGAAACCAGTTTACAACTGTAGACAGGAGTGGTATAAATGGTTCACAAAATGATTTTGCTTTGCTAGATGCTTTGGCTCATGAAGATTGTGTGTTCTTGAATGGTACTTGAAAGGAGGTTAAGGTATAAAGTGATTATAGTTTGATGTGATTCATGACTCTTGAGAAGTAATTTCTTTTTAAAATTTATTTATTTATTTTGAATTTTACATTTTTTCCCCTAATCATGCTTCCCTCCCCCCATCCTCCACAGAAGGCAGTCTGTTAGTCTTTACATTGTTTCCATGGCATACATTGATCTAAGTTGAATTGATGAGAGAGAAATCATATCCTTATGGAAAAAAATAAAGTATAAGAGATAGCAAAATTACTTAATAAGATAGCATTGTTTTTTTTTAAATTAAAGGTAACAGTCATTGGTCTTTGTTCAAATTTCACAATTCTTTTTCTGGATACAGATGGTATTCTCCATCACAGATATCCCAAAATTTTGCCTAATTATTGCACTGATGGAATGAGCAAGTCCATTAAGGTCCATGTTGCTGTTAGGGTGTGCAATGTTATTCTGGTTCTGCTCATCTTGCTCAGCATCAGTTCATGCAAATCCTTCCAGGCTTCCCTGAATTCCCATCCCTCCTAGTTTCTAATAGAACAATAGTGTTCCATAACATACAACAGTTTATTGAGCCATTCCCCAATTGAGGAACATTCACACAATTTCCAATTCTTTGCCATCACAAACAGCGGTGCTATGAATATTTTTATACAAGTGATGTTTTTGCCCTTTTTCATCATCTCTTCAGGGTATAAACCCAGTAGTGGTATTGCTGGATCAAAGCATATGCACATTTTTGTTGCCCTTTGGGTGTAATTCCAAATTGCTCTCCAGAAAGTTTGGATGAGTTCACAGCTCCACCAACAACATATTAGTGTCCCAGATTCCTACATCCCTTCCAACACTGATCATTGTCTTTTCTGATCATATTGGCCAGTATGATAGGTGTGAGGTGGTATCTGAGAGATGCTTTAATTTGCAATTCTTTAATAAGTAATGATCTAGAGCGAATTTTCATATGACTATGTGTTTTTATTTTCTCATCTGTAAATTGCCTTTGCATATCTTTTGACCATTTGTCAATTGGGGAATGAATTGTTTTGATAAAAATTTGACTCAGTTCTCTGTATATTTTAGAAATGAGTCTTTTGTCAGAAGTACTAGTTGTAAAAATAGTATCCCAATTTACTACATTTCTTTTGATCTTGGTTACAGTGGTTTTGTCTGTACAAAAGTTTATTAATTTAATGTAACTGAAATTGGCATATTTTTTAATGATGCCCTCCATCTCTTCCTTTGTCATAAATTGCTTCCCTTTCTGTATATCTGACAAATAAACTATTCCTTGGTCTCCTAGTTTTATTTATATATTTTTTATGTCTAAATCCTGTATCTATTTTGATCCTACTATGGTATAGGGTGTGAAATGTTGGTCTAATCGAAGTTTCTGCCATACTAACTTCTAATTTTCCCAAGAAGTTTTTATCAAAGATAAAGATTTATCCCAATAGCTAGACTCTTTCGGTTTATCAAACAGCAGATTAATATGATTGTTTCCTGCTATTGCACCTAGTCTATTCCATTGATCCACTACTCTGTTTCTTAGCCAATACCAGACAGTTTTGATGACTGATGCTTTATAATATAATTTTAGATATGGTAGGGCTAAACCACCTTCTTTACTTTTTTCATTTAATCCCTGTCAATTCTTGACTTTTTATTTTTCCATATGAATTTATTTACAATTTTTTCTAACTCATTAAAAGTAATTTTTTTTTGGAATTTTGATTGGTAGTGCACTAAATAAGTAGTTTAATTTTGGTAGAATTTTCATTTTTATTATAGTAGCTCGGCCTATCCATGAGCAGTTGATTTCCAGTTATTTAAATCTGATTTTATTTGTGTGAGAAGTATTTTGTAATTGTTTTCAAAAAGTTTTTGAGTCTGCCTTGGCAAGTAGACTCCCAGGTATTTTATATTGTCTGAGGATACTTTGAATGTTTTTTCTCTCTCTCCAGCTCTTGCTGCTGTATCTTGCTAGTCATATATGGAAATGTTGAGGATTTGTGGGGGTGTATTTTATATCCTGTGACTTTGCCAAAGCTGCTAATTATTTCTAGTAGATTTTTTAGATGTATTTTGGGGGATTCTCTAGTTATACCATCATGTCATCTGCAAAGAGTGAGCCTTCTGTCTCTTCCTTCCCAATTATAATTCCTTCAATTTCTTTTTCTTTTCATTGCTGAAGCTAACATTTCTAATACAATATTGAATAGTAGTGGTGATAATGGTCATCCTTGTTTCACCCCTGATCTTATTGGGAATGCCTTTAGCCTATCCCTATTGCACCCATAATGCTTGTTGATGGTTTCAGATAGATACTGCTTATTATTCTAAGGAATAGTCCATTTATTCCTACACTCTCTTAGTGTTTACAGTAGGAATGCATGCTGTATTTTGTCAAAAATATTTTTCAGCATCTATTGATATAATCGTATAATTTCTGATAGGTTTGTTATTGATATAATTAATTATTATAACAGTTTTCCTAATATAGAATAAACCCTGCATTCCTGGGATAAATCCTACTTGGTCATAAAGTATTATCCTAGTGATAACTTGTTGCAATTGTTTTGCTAAGATTTTATTTAAGATTTTTGCATCTATATTCATCAGGGAGATAGGGCTATAATTTCTTTCTCTGTTTCAACTCTTCCTGGTTTAGGTATCAGCACCACATTGGTGTCATAGAAAGAGTTTGGCAGAGTTCCTGTCTTCAACTATTTTTCCAAATAGTTTATATAGAATTGGAACCAATTGTTCCTTAAGGGTTTGATAGAACTCACTTGTGAATCCATTTGGCCCTGTAGATTTTTTCTTAGGGAGTTCAATAATGGCTTGTTGAATTTCTTTTTTCTGAGATAAGGCTATTTAGGTATTTGATTTCTTCTTCATTTAACTTGGGCAACTTATATTTTTGGAAATATTCATCCATTTAACTTAGATTATCAAATTTATTGGCAGAGAGCTGGGCAAAATAATTCTGAATTATTACTTTAATTTCCTCCTCATTGGACGTGAGTTCATCTTCTTCATTTATGATACTAGCAATTTGGTTTTCTTCTTTCTTTTTTTAAATCAAATTAACCAGAGGCTCATCATTTACTGGTTTTTTCATAAAACCAACTCTTGGTTTTATTTATTAGTTTAATAGTTTTCTTGCTTTCAATTTTATTAATTTCTCCTTTAATTTTTAGAATTTCTAATTCAATATTTAATTTGGGGGTTAATTTACACTTTCTCTAATTTTTTTAATTGCATGTTTAGTTCATTGATTTCCTCTTTCTCTAATTGATTCATGTAAGCATTTAAAGATATAATATATCCCTGAGAGCTGTCTTAGGTGTATCCAATAAGTTTTGGGATGTCGTTATCTGGGATGAAATAATTAATTCTTCATATAATTTGTTGTTTGATCCACTCATTCTTTAAAATGAGGTTATTTAGTTTTCAATTAGTTTTGGGTCTTTATTTTTCTGGCCCAATATTGCATGTAATTTTTTTGCATTATGATCTGAGAAAGATGTATTTACTATTTCTGCCTATCTGAAATTGATTATTAGGTTTTTTATGCCCTAGTACATGGTCAATTTATGTGTAAGTGCCATATACTACAGAAAAAAAATTCATTTCTATCCCCATTCAATTCCCTCCATAGGTCTATCATGCCTAGGTTTTCTAACAATATATTTACCTCCTTCTTAACTTCCTCCTTGTTTATTTTTTGGTTAGATTTATCTAAATCTGAGAGCAGGATGTTGAGGTCTTCCACCAATAGAATTTTTCTGTCTATGTCTTTCTGTAACTCCTTCAAATTCTCCTCTAAGAATTTGAATGCTATACCATTAGGTGCATGCATATTTAGTATTGAAATTAGTTTATTGTCTAGGGTACATTTTAGGAGGCTACAGTTTCCCTCCTTATCTCTTTCAATGCTTTCCATTCTTTGCAGCTGCTTTGTCTGAGATAAGGATTGCTACCCCTGCTTTTTTCACTTCAGCTGAAGCAAAATATATTTTGCTCCACCTTTTTACCTATACTTTATATGTATCTCTCTGCTTCAAATGAGCTTCTAAAAAGCAGCATATTGTCAGATTCTGGTTTTTAATCCACTCTGCTATTCACTTACATTTTTTTAGGTTTTTTTGCAAGGAAAATGGGGTTAAGTGGCTTGCCCAAGGCCAGAGAGCTAGGTAATTATTAAGTGTCTGAGACCAGATTTGAACTCAGGTACTCCTGACTCCAGGGCTGGTGCTTTATCCACTATGCCACCTAGCCACCCCTATTCACTTACATTTTAAGGGAGAGTTCATCCCAATCACATTCAAAGTTATAAGTTCTAATTCTTTATAGGTCCCCATGCTATCTTCCCTCTGTTTGTATTTCCCCCTTTTTTCACTTTATCCATATTCCCCAGTATTTTGTTTCTGAATACCATCACCTTCAGTGTGTTTTTCCTCCTATATCCAATGCCTCTCCCTTCTTTCCTCTTTCCCTTTTCCCCTTCTTCCTTTCCCTCCTTCTGTTAGTTCCCCTTTTCCTTCCCCCTCCCTTTCTCTCCTTTTAATACTTGAAAGGCAAGATGAGTTTCTTAACTTAACTGAATGTATGATGTTAACTTTAAGCCAAACCTAATGAGAGTAATATTCAGGTGGTCCTCACCTCCTTCCCTCTTCCCCTCTATTGCAATAGGACCTTTGTACCTCTTAATGTAATGATATTTACCCCATTCACTCACCTTTATCCTCCCATCTCCTTCCTGTCCCCCTTTTTAAAGAAGATACTGTTTTTAAATCATTCTATCTGAGTCACAGAAAAGTCATGAGTGTCCATGACTTCTGGCTAAGTATATTCTCTTGAATAGAGTTACAGTTCTTGAGAGTTATTAGTATCTTTCTCACAGGTAGGGATATAGTCAGTTTCATCTTATTAGAGAACAGTTTTTTTCTTTACCCTTTTTTTAACCTTTTCATGTGTCTCTTGGGTCTCCCATTTTCTATTAAGTTCTGATCTTTTCATCAGGAAAACTTGGAATCTACTAGTTCATTAAATGTCCATCTTTTTCCTCTGGAAAAGAAGGCTTAGTTTTACCAGATAGTGAATTCTTGACTGCATTCCAAACTTCCTTGCTTTTCAGAATACTACATTGCAGTCCCTTCGATCCCTTAATGTTGATGCAGCCAGGGCCTGTGTAATACTTACTATTACTCCTTGGTATCTAAATTGTTTCCTTCTGACTTTTTACAGGATTTTCTTTTATCTGATTGTTCTGGAATTTGGCCCCAATATTTCTTGGTGTTTTGATTTTGGAATCCCTTTCTGGAGGGAATCAATGTATTCTTTCAATAACTATTTTTGCCTCTGGTTCCATGATGTCAGGGCAGTTTTCCATCACTAAATCTTGTAATATAAAGTCCAGGCTGTTTTTCTCTTCAATATCTTCAGGAAGCCTGTTGATTCTTAGGTTGTTTCTCCTCATTCTGTTCTCAAAGTCAATGGTTTTGCTAATGAGGTATTTTACATTTTCTTCTATTTTTTTCAATTTTTTTGTTTTGTTTAACAGATTCTTCTCTCATGAAGCCATTAGTTTCCACAAACTCCATTCTTTTTTTTTAGAAAAGAATTTTCTTCCTTTACCTTTTTCAACTCCTTTTCCAATTGGTCAATTCTATTTTTGAAATACTTTTCCATTTGATCAATTGAGGTTTTGAGAGGAATTATTTTCCTTTTGGATTTGTCCAAGTGTATTTTCCAAGGATTTGTTTTCTTCTTGCAAGGTGCTAATTTTCTCTGCCAAATTTTCCAATTGATTTTTAAACTCCTTCCTGATTTCTTCAAGGAAGTCTTTCTGGGATGGAGAGTAAATCATATTCTCCTCTGAGGTTCTGAATTAGTGTCTTCATCTTTGAGATAGCTTTCAATGGAACCCCCTTTCATTGGCCTTTCTTCATTTTCGTGAGATCTTGTGTTGGGGAAGGAGCTGGTTCACAGAAGTGTGTTGTTGAGATCCCTAGAGGCTTTAATAACTCTAAGTGGGCTGTCCAGTAAGGGGTGGTGGTTGCTTTCTCTGGAGTGTCTGTGACCTTGATTTGAGGCCCTCTCCCTTTGCCTGGAGAGGGTGGGTGGTGCTGTTTTTTACCCTTGAACAATGGGGATAAGGTAATTCCTCTCCCTATTCAGCTGAGGGAGTTTTGCTGGCCCCACCTGAGGATGGGGGTGAGGCTGCTTTTTTTCTGGGAAGAGGACTCCTCTAAAGTGAAAGTGTGGAGTCTGAGGTCTTCCAGACCAGAGGAGCCCAGAGGATCCATGTCTGCAATTTTCCTTGCTGGAATTTGCCCTCCAGCCCTGCCAGAGAGCCCCAGAACTTTAGTCCCACAGTCAAATCCTCCACTCCCCAGTTGGCTCCTTGACAGCAGCTCCAACAGTCAATGCCTCTGCAGCTGATCCTAGGCTAGTCCAGCTCTCACCCCTCCTGGCAGGGTCTCTGCTCCCTGCCCAGGTCACTCAGGATCCCCCAAACCTTGAGGTAGATGTTGTTCTCCTAGCTTCTTTTGTGGATTAAATTTCTGTTAAGAGATTTGTTTCATATTATATGAATATATCACAAACACACACACACATACACACACACACATACTTGTATTATATATGAGAGAAGATCAGGAGACCTTAGCACAGTGTCTGTCTTCTCTCTCCCATCTTGGCCAGAAGTCAATAAGTGTATTTCTAATGAGACAGAAGAGGGAAGGGAACTTAGTGACTATGATACAATGCCATTTATCAAATAATCAATCAATTACCCTTGAAAATAGTACTTCTATGAGGTCAGATAAAAGGAGTATATTTTGGCAAGGGGATGTAAGTACAACACAAGGTTTAAACAATAAAAACATAAAAAAGGACTATATTAGGAGAAGGTTAGACTTAGTGGATAAGTAACACCAGGTAAAGAGACACAAAGGCCTATTATTATAATAGAGGGAAAGAAGGGATGGCATTAACACTGAGTAAATCCTATTCAATAGATTTGACCCAGAGAAGAAATAACATATATCCCCAATTCAATTTAAAAATCTATCCTGGGTCAGCTAGGTGGTGCAGTGGATAGAGCACCAACCCTGGAGTCAGGAGTACCTGAGTTTAAACCTGGCCTCAGACACTTAATAATTGCCTAGCTGTGTGACCTTGGGCAAGTCAATTCACCCTATTGTGTTAAATAAATTTTAAAAAATCTATCCTACCCTACAAGGAAGTAGGGGATGAAAGGGAAAGAAAAGGGAAGAAGGGACTGATAAAATGGAAGGCCAAGATATAAATGAAAGTAATCTTAGAAGTTAAAATTTAAAAGAAAAGGTAAAGGGGAAAGGGAGCAAAATGTAGGTGAGAACGAATAAGAGGAATGCAAGAAGAAAAGTACAAATGGGGAAAGATAACATGGAGAGAAATAAAGAATTAATAATCTTAACTATAAATGTGAATGGGATGAACTGTCCCATAAAATGGGAGTGGATAGCAAAATGGATTACATACCAGAATCCTATAATATGTCATTTACAAGAAATAAATACGAAGCAGAGAGATAACACACGGGATAAAAGTAAAGACTGGAAAAAAATATATTATGTTTCAACTGAAATAAAAAATCAGTAGTGATCCTGATCTCAGACAAAGCAAAAGCAAAAATAGTTCTCATTAAAAGGGACAAAGAAGGAAACTACATATTCTTAAAAGTCACCATAGGCAAGAAGTTATATCATTATTAAATGTAAATGCATCTAGAGGTATAGTATCTACATTCTTAGAGGAGAAGCTGAATGAAATACAAGGAGACCTAGACAGTAAAACTAATAATGAGGGACCTCAAACCCTCTCTCTCAGAACTAGATAAATCTAAGCACAAAACAAACAAGAAGGAAATTCAAAAGGTGAATAAAATCTTAGAAAACTTAGAAATGATAGACCTCTGAAGAAAACTGAATGAGGATAGAAAAGAATATATATATATATATATATATATATATATATATATATATATATATTTTCTCTGCACTATACCAAAATTGACCATATGCTAGGACATAAAAACCTTATAAACAAATGTAGAAAGGCAGAAATAATAAATGCTTTTCAGATCATGATGCAATAAAAATTACATGTTATAATGGGACCAAAATAATAGGAAACTAAATAATTTAATTTTACAGAACCAGTGGATCAAAGACCAAATCAAAGAAATAATTAACCATTTCATCCAAGAAAATAATAACAACAAGACATCAAACCAAAATTTATGGGATACAGTCAAAGGAGTTTTTAGGGGAAATTTTATATCTCCAAATGCATATATGAATAAAATAGAGAAAGGCAAATCAGTGAATTGGATATACAACTAAAAAAGCTAGAAAAAGAATAAATTAAAGGTCTCCAATTAAATTCCAAATTAGAAACTCTGAAAATCAAAGGAGAGATTAATAAAATTGAAAGTAAGGAAACCATTGATCTAATAAATAAAACTAAGAGTAAGTTTCATGAAAAAAAACAAATAAGGGGCGGCTAGGTGGTGCAGTAGATAGAGCACCAGCCCTGGAATCAGGAGTACCTGAATTCAAATCCGGCCTCAGACATTTAATTATTACTTAGCTATGTGGCCTTGGGCAAGCCACTTAACCCCATTGCCTTGCAAAAAAAAACTAAATAAAAAATAGTTAAACTTTTGGTTAATCTGATTTAAAAAAAGAAAGAAGAAAACCAAATTACCAGCATCAAAAATGAGGTGGATATTTAAAGAAATAATTAAGGGTTATTTTGCCCCACTGTATGCCAATAAATTTGATGAGCTGAATGCAATGGATGGATATTTGCAAAATACAAACTGCCCAGATTAACAGAAGAGGAAATAAAAATACTTAAATAATCCCATTTCAGAAAAAGAAGTAGAAGAAACTATCAATAAACTCCCTAAGAAAAAGTCTTCAGATCCAGATGGCTTTATAAGTGAATTCTACCCAACATTTAAGGAACAATTAATTTCAATTCTTCATTCTTCTTTTAAAAACAAACATGAGGAGTTCTGCCAAATTCTTTTTATGGCAGCAATGTGGTACTGATACCTACCAGGAAGAGCCAAAACAAAGAAAATTTATAGACCAATCTTACTAATTAAGATTGAAGCAAAAATCTTAAATAAAATTTTAGCAAAGAGATTACAGTAAGTTATTACTAGGATAATACTCTATGATCAGGTAGGATTTACACTATGTAGGAAGGGATGCTTCAACATAATTGAACATATCGATAACATTTTCAACAGAAATCATATATTATCTCAATAGATGCTGAAAAGGCCTTAGACAAAATACAACATTGCTCCCTATTGAAAGTATAGGGATAACTGGAGTTTTCCTTAAAATAATAAGAAGTATCTATCTAAAACCATCACCAGATATTATATGTAATGGGGATAAACTAGGAGCATTTCCAATAAGGACAGGTATGAAATAAGAATGCCCATTATCATCATTACTATTCAATATAGTATTAGAAATGTTAGCTTTAGCAATGAGAAAAAAACAAATTGAAGGAATTATAATTGGCAATAAGGAAACAAAACTTTCACTCTTAAAGAACTACTTGAAACAATGAACAAATACAAAAAAGTAGCAGGATATAAAATAAACCAACATAAATCACCAGTATTATATATGAACAACAAAACTCAAGGGAAAGAGATAGAAAGAGAAATTCCATTTAAAGTAACTGCAGACAACATTAAATACTTGGGAATCTACCTCCTGGGACAAACCCAGAAACCATATGAACACAATTACAAATTTCTTTTCACACAAATAAAGTCAGATCTAAATAATTGGAAAAATGTCAATTGCTCATGTTAGGTCAAATTAATATAACAAAAATACCAATTCTACCAAACTGAATTATTTATTCAGGGTCATACCAGTCAAACTACCAAATACCTGTTTTATTGAACTAGAAAAAATAGTAACAAAATTCTTCTGGAGAAACAAGAATATCAAGGAATATGATGAAAAAAACTGTTAAGGAAGGTGATCTTCCTCTACTAGATATAAAACTATCCCATAAAGGGGCAGTCATCAATGTTGCCTGGCCCTGGTTAAGAAACAGAGTAATGGATAGGTACAAAAAATAGTGATCTACTATTTGACTATGAGATATGATAAATCTCTGGAGAAAAACTGAATGGGGATAGAAAAGAATATACTTTTCTAAGTATTAGACATTAGCTGCTGGGATAAGAACTCATTAATTGACAAAAATTGTTGGGAAAACTGGAAAATATTTTGACAAACATTAGACATAGACCACATCTCACACCCTATACCAAAATAAGGTCACAATGAGTACAAAATATAAACATAAAGGGCAATCAATACCTATAGACCAATTTACAGGTCAAGAAATACTCAGCTCTATGGAAAGTGGAGAAATTTATGACCAAACAAGAAATAGAATACATTATAAACTGCAAAATGGATGATTTTGACTATGTTAAATTTTAAAAGTTTTTGCACTAATAAAACAATGCAGCCAAGATTAGAAGAAAACAAAAAAGCAGGGAAACAATTTTCACAGTAGGAGTTCTGATAAAGGTCTCATTTCTAAAATCTCGAGAATCGATCAAATTTATAAAGTTACAAGTCATTCCCTAATTGATAAATGGGCCAAGAATACGAAAAAGCAGTTTTCAAATGAAGAAATGAAAGCTATATATGATCATATAAAAATGTCCAAATCATTAGTGATTAAAGAAATGCAAATTAAAACAATTATGAGGTATCACATCATACATATCAGATTGACTAAAATGACAAAAAGGGAAAATGACTAATATTGGAGAGGATGTGGGAGGTTGGGACATTAATGCATTGTTGGTGGAATTGTGAACTGATCCAACCATTCTGGAGAATGATATAGAATTATGCCCAAAGAACAATAAAACTGATCATAGTCCTTGATCCAGCGATATCAATACTAGGCAGTTATCCAGAAGAAATCATAAAAAAAAAAATGTGAAAAGTCCCACATGCTCTAAAATAATCATAGCAGCCCTTTTTTTGTAGTGGCAAAGAATTAGAAACTGAGTTGATACCCATCAATTGGAGAATGACTGAATAAGTTATGCCATATGAATGTTATGGAGTATTTTTGTTCTATAAGAAATTGTGAATGGTTGAACTCTAGAGAACCATGCAAAGAATTAAAGGAACTGATACTGAGTGAAGGGAGCATAACCAAGATAACATTGTACATAATAACAATAACATTGTGAGTTGAATAGCTTTGAACGATGCTGCTCCTCTCAGCACTACATAAAGCTGGGACAACCTTGGGAGACCTGTTATAGAAAATGCTATCCACATTCAGATGAAGAAAAACAAACAAAAACAAACAAGCAAAGAAGTACAGAAACTGAAATGTTCACTTTTTAAAAAGAAATTTCTCTTATGTCTTTCCTTTCTATCTTATTGTTGTTTTTCCTTTTCCCTTAATCCTAATTCCTCATGCAGAAAGTGATTAATCTGTAAATATGTTAAACACAAAATGTCTATGTACAGTGTTCACAAGACTATTCACTACTGAGGGGGAGGGGGTGGGTAGGGAGAGTGGAAGGAAATTATGTAACTTATAAATATGTATATGCATATGGATGCAAGTTGAAAAACTTTCATAATATCGAATTGGAAATAAAATTTAAAAATTTTTCTTCACTGTCATCTTTCCTAATCTTCCAAATTGGCATATGTTAACAAAAATCCAACATTCCTCCTCACAGTGAGCTTTTCTTCTCCTTTTCTTCTGCTAGGAATAACTTTAAATATAGGAATGTATGTATATACATGCACAATTTTTGGTATTAGTTTACAGAAGAAACTAAAGTGGAGTTGTTCTCTACTTTGGCTGTTTTCCAATTTCCTCTTCTATGTACAAAAGAATGATAGTGAGCTTGCTTTTCTTGAATGTTGTTTCTATGCCACCATGATATCACCAGATCCCGTGAAACTGAATACTTGCCTAGCAATTGATGGTTATCATCGTAAAGGAATTGAGTACATTAAATAAGGGCTGGATTTCAAAGCACAATGGTTTGTTTGAGTTAGTAAATAATGTTGTATGCTAGCAGCACCAATTCTTCAGTTAAGTGAGAAGATAATATTAGTATCCTTGACAATATCAGTATAAACATGCCAGTGGTTATTCCAAATACTATGGCTAAAATAGTTTAAGAAATAGACTTAACAAAGCTATAACTCTTCTTTGCTTCAATTTTACCACTGGCAAAATAATATTTTTGAGACGACTCTTTATATCATTTAAGCCAAGAGAACACTCTAATAATATTACTCCCCAGTATGAAAATAATTTTAATTTCTTCTAAGTCTATAATAATGTCCTATTTCCTAATCAGTTCAAGTCAAAGGAAACAACTCAATAAATACCAATTGATAGATTTCCAAAAACATGTATTAATAAGTATTTTCAGTTTCTCTAACTTTCGGAATTTGGAATTCACTTCTGAAAGAGTGAATGACCTCAATAAAGATGACAATTGCAAAAGTATTTTGAACAAGTTAACCCCTATCATAGATGCAAGGTAACTTTCTGTAGATGACAAGATTTTCTACAAATTGGCATTACATATTCACTCCCTTGCAAAGATATTTATGGAATGCAATTCTCCTCAACCTTGTTATCCAAAAATTCGCTTTTAGGAGGCTTTTGTAGGTGAAATGAAGTCCATGAAGAAATTTTCCCTGGGGAAACAACAGTAGATAGAGGTTTAAGATTGCCTAAGTCCTGAATCAATAGCTGAGAACACTGTTACTATGGAAGAAAAAGCCCATGACCAAGTGGAATGCCTATAATATGCAGATCTTGAAATTGGACACTTCAATGGACTCAATACAGCTGGCATTCTAAACTACAAATAATTCACAAAAGTAATTTAAATGCATTTAAAAAGGAATGCCCTTCTGATTTTACCATAGCTTTACTACATTAGAAAATTATTCACATTTTCTTCAAGATTACTAGCATTTAGAACAGCATCTTTCTACTATCCCGGTTGATAATAATTCAAGAATTTTATCTATTTAATAACTAGTTTATGATTGTTCTTAAAGTATACTATCTGTATAAAAATAAAGTTTTTATAGCTGCTTTATGTACTGAAAAAAGCACATACTAACATTTTCACAACTGAGCAAATATCTAGCAATAGAGTCAAGATAACAGAATAGACAGCGGATGAACTCTACTGATATTCCCCTCTAAAAAAATCTTCAAATAACTCCTCAAATCAAATTCTAGAGTAACAGAATCATCTAAAGGTTTGCTGAGACTTGTTCTAGTCCAAAACAACTTAGATTATGGGAAAGAAAGATCTGTGACACTAAGGTGACCCAGAATATACATGGAAGCAACACCAGCTGTGGGCCTTGGAGATGATATGGCCACTTGATAGAAGGAGACATTTCTGGTCTGGGCACAGATCTGGGCAGTATTTTGGGACTTTATTGCCAAGATCTAATTATGAATCATAGGTTTGAGGTGGAGAGAAGTGTTTGCAGGTACAAGAGATCAAGGACCTTTCCAAAGTAAGGACCAGAGTTCAGACTAGGAGACCAGTGAACATGTTTCATCCACATCATATCACCTTGGAAGCACCTAAAACATCTAAACCTCCAGAATTAGCTCTAAAAACAGCATGTGAAATAGTCTGAAGCTTGGGAAATCTTCAGAGTCTCCACTACAGAAACATAGCCCATCTTTAACAAAATTCAAAGACATGATATAGACTAGAAAAATAAACAAACAAGCAACAATAACAAAGAACTTATCACAAATACTATTATGTTGACAGGGAAGATAGAGTTAAAACTCAGAAATAAACTATGATGTCAAAACAGTAACAAGCAATGTGTCAATGGGAAAAAATGTGAATTGGACATAAGTCCAAGAAGAACTTCTGAAAGCTTAAAAAAATATTTTCAAGATCAGAGAAGAAGAAAAATTGGAAAAAGAAATGATAGCAAAGCAAGAAAATTATGAAAAGACAATGAATAGCTTGGTATGAGGCCACCTCCACCCCCCACCCCATAAAGAAAAAAACTTTAAAAATCAGAATTGGCTAAATAGAAAAAATGAGACAGAAATGTTTACTGAAAAAAAAAATTACTCTAAAATTAGAATTGAGCTAATAACTCCATCAGAAACCAAAAATCATTAAAACAAAATAATAAAAAATAGAAGAAATTATAAAATATCTCACTGGAAAACAACTAACCTGAAAAATAGATCCAGAAGAGATAATTTAAGAATTATTGGAGGGGCGGCTAGGTGGCATAGTGGATAAAGCACCAGCCTTGGAGTCAGGAGTACCTGGGTTCAAATCCAGTCTCAGACACTTAATAATTACCTAGCTGTGTGGCCTTGGGCAAGCCACTTAACCCCATTTGCCTTGCAAAAACCTAAAAAAAAAGAATTATTGGACTATTTGAAAATCATGTTCAGCCTAGATATTAAAGATAATATCTTGAAAGATCAAAAAATTATCAAAGGGAGATTTTCTAAAAAAAAAAATCTTTGAATGAAGTTTCTACACAGATTCTAAAGCAACAGAACTCACCAAAAAATAGTGAACACCTTTTCAGTGAGATATCTTGGAGAGATCTTTACCATCTTGGGTAAAGGAGAATAGCCCAGTGTAGGCAGTACAATTGGGAAGCCAGGAAGAGGCCTCTAGCCATTATCACAGCTAACATCTCAGCACAGTTTGTCTAGCAGTGAGGGTCCAACTCCCAGCTTGGAGAGCAAGATTTCAAGCCCTGAGAAGTTGGAGTGGTATTGTGCTATCTTAGCTCAGGGAGTAAACTGGGAACACTGGAAATGCCAGAACAGAAAGCCAGGGACTGGAATTCCAACGTCTAGCAAGCAAAGTTTTCTCCTATACATCCTATACTATAGGAACTGACAAAATGACCAAAACACACACAAAAAAATGCAGTAATCATGAATGGGGTAATATTCTGGGGTGATAAAATGGCATCTCAGAAGAGGGAAGCAGTGACAAAATGCCCATATATGAGGCCTCAAAGTGGTTGATGTACTGCTTTCAATTCCAAAAAGATATCTTAGAAGAACTCAAAGGATTTTGAAAACTAAAGAATAGAAGAAGAAAAATGTATGGTCAGATAAAAATGACATAAGATAAATTACTGTCTTGCTATTTATTTATTCTTTTATATTTAATGTTCTGTTTTCTCTTGCACAAGTTGATGAATTAGTAATTCTTTTAGTAACTGAACAAAAGTATCAGGAAGTAATTTCACTTTTTGTGGACTCTGATCATCTTAAAAAAACTGTAGTGGTAGTAGGTAGACAACAGAGATAATCATGGTTTTATTTCTTTTTTGTTTTGCATAACAATATTTATTTAAATGTTATCTTAAATTTTTATGAAGTAAAAACAACTATATACAAAGTAAATGAAAATCAATTTCTGGGCTGGGGAGCTCCAATAATTGTCTGAAACAGTAAAGGCTTTTCTTAGAATTCTGCATTTGAGCTAAGTCTTGAAGAAAACCAGAATGCCAGAGTCAGGGATAAGAGAATATTTCAGGCATGGGGAACAGTTGGTACAAAGGAATGGAAGAATTCACTAGATGGAGTTTATTTTGTGAGGATTAGCAAAAAGGCCAGTGTAGTTGAATCATAGCATATATGGAAGGAAGTAAAGTAGATATGTAGACTCAAAAAGTGGGGAAAATATCAGGTTTTAAAGGATTTAAATGACTAATAGAAGAATTTATATTTGATCTTGGAAGTCATAGTGAATCCCTGGAATTTACTGAATTGGAGTATGGCATAATTACACATATGCTTTAGTAAAATCACCTTGGTAGCTGAGCAGATGGTGGATTGGAGGAGGGATAATCTTGAGGCAAAGAGACTGATTTTTATGTTTTTTTCTGAAACCATTCTTTTTTTATAGCACCATGGCTTTCCATCAGTTATATGTCTCAATTTGTTCAGCTATTCCCTTATCGATAGGCATTCCTTCAGTTTTCAATTCTTTGTAATAGACCAAGTGAGGGGTGAAAAGAGTGGTGACTCTGTGCAAAGGAAGAAAAGAAACTGAGAAATACCATGGGAGTAAAAAAGACAAGATTTTTTTTGTCTAATATGAGTTGAATGATATGACCCTCAACCTCTGAAATTTTATGAGTCTGTGATTTAAACACCAGTTCTAATCTTCTTCAAACTGGGCACCTCCTCTACAATTTTTATTACAGGGTCAGCGCCATAACCTTATACTTCCACAAGATCTATCAAATTAAAAATGAATATTAAAAAAGACTCGGGGACTCAAGGAGTCCCTATATTCAAAGATATAGATAAATGACATATAGATAGATGGAGAGAGATTATATCTATATCTATCTATTTATCTATATCTCTATATAAAGAGATTTGGAAGCTTCATTGTATCCTGATGTTCATCTGAGATCCTCAACCTTAGGCATCACGTTGGTTGAGATTGTATAACAATTACAGAATGTTAGATTTAAAGGGAACCTAAAAGATCATTGAATCTTTTAGCACCTCCTAACAGAGAATAAAGAATTAGAGAATCACGCCAGGAAGAAGATTAATATTCTTGAGTTCAAATCAGTTCTCAAACACTTACTAATTGTGTGACTCTAGGAAAATCATTTAACCCTGTTTACCTCAGTTTCCCCATCTATAAAATAATCTAGAGAAGGAAAAGTTAAACCACTCTGATATATCGTTGCTAAGAAAACCCCAAATAGGGTTATGAAGAGTTGGAAAAAATTAAAATAACTGAACAGCAACAATAAAATATCATCCATTCCATTTTCCTCATTTTAAAAATAAGTGAACTGAGGCTATGGGAAGAATGTGAAACCGTTGCCTAATGCAATCTTATATAAAATATATAAAATTGTATAAAAATTTTAGAAAAATCCAGGATAGGCATATGATGAAGAATTGCTCTCCTCATTTCACTTTGTAGTAGATATGGTTAATGGTCCCACCATCAAACAAAACATGAAGAATCATGAGTACTTTCCTTTGAGCACACTATACTTGACTTGATGTTAATTAATAGTTCTCATTTATATGCACTATGGCTGAGCTAAATATTGTGCTTTTTTTGTTTAAGAAAATATGTGATATAAAATGATTAATGTGGAAAGGTTTTACATGATTGCACACATATAATCTATATCAGATTGCTTACCATCTCAGGTAGGGGACAAAGAAGAGAAGAGATAGACTTTGGAATTCAAACTTTTTACAAAGTCTAGTAAATAGAAAGTTATTTTAGAAAATTGAAAACATATCTAAATACAACATCTAATTCAGGAATGCAAACTGTGTGATCCTGGGTCATTAACCTAAACTTTTAATAGTCTAGGGAATTTTTTTAAGACTATATATTACTGAGGAGGTGCTAATAAGCATCAATGAAGGGAATTTTCCTTTTTAAATTGAAATTTTATTTTATTTTTCCAATTGCATGCTATGGTAGTTTTTCAACATTCATCCATTTTTGAATTAATGAATTACACATTTTTCCACAAACCTTTCTTCTCTAAGCCTTCACCATGGTAGTAAAAAGTCTGGTAAAAGTTGTATATGTCTATTTGTGTTTAACATATTTACATATTAGACATTTTGTAAAAGAGGAATTACAACTAAGGGGAAAGAAAGAAAACCACGAAATAGGAAGGAAAAACACAGAAATTTTTAAAAAGCATACACAGTATACATTCAGATTCCATGGGTTTTTCCTCTGGATGTGGATGACATTGTCCATAACAAGTCTCTCAGGATTGTACTTGATTTCTGAACTGCTGAGAGGAGCTGCATCCATCATACATAGTTGATCATCTCACAATGTTGTTAATGTATACAATGTTCTCTTGGTTCCGCTCACTTCACTCAGCATCTTTTCATGCAATTCTTTCCATACTTCTCCAAAGTCCAACCTCTCATGATTTCTTATAGAACAATAGTACTCCATAACATTCATAGACCATAACTTGTTCAGTCATTCCCCAATTGATGGGTATTCCCTCAATTTCCAATTCTTTGCCACTACAAAAACAACTACTATGAATATTTTTGAACATATGAGGCTTTTCCTGTTTAAGGTATGATGAGTTTTAGTGATTTTGGGGCATAGTTCCATACTGCTCTCCAGAATGGGTGGATCAGTTCACAATTCCACCAATAGTGCATTGATTTTGAAGGGAATGTTCTTCCTGGGAGTCCCTACACTAATGAAATCACAGTATAGTGCAATACACATACATACACAAATACATATCCATATGTAGGTGTATATATGTGCAGATAGACACAAATATGTATTTATATTTATATTACTATGTATCTATATGCAGAAATATATAAGGGTGTATCTATACACATATATATTTACAAACACACACATATAATATGTACTATATATATATATATATATATATATATATATATATATATAATAAAATCATCATTTCTAAGCTATGCTAGAAAGTTCATTTTACTGGAAGTCAGGAAACTTTTATTGCATCCCAAGCCTTACCAGTAATTAGGTATTTATTTATAAACAAGACACTTAACCTCTCTGACTTTCAGTGATTTCCACAAAATGAAAGGGTTGTACCAGGTGGCCCCTGAAGCCCCTTCTGCCATTCTTTCCTTTCAGGATCCCAAACCAGATTCCTTATGTCGTCACTTTGTCTGTCATTCTGGTGAATATCACTCAATAGCAAAGCTGCTTCCTCCTCGCAGCATTCATTGGCTCTAAATGAACTGGCAGGAGTGTTCGTTCAGACAAAGATGACAGTGTGACATTTAAATGAGGATGTAGTTGAATCTGGTCCAGAAGAGAAAGGGAGAGAGATACAGTGGCTGCTCGTTTTGTTTTCCTTCAAAAACGGCCTCATCCTTGTTACTGGTGTGACTCCTAGAGCTTTGGACCTCTCCAACTGTGTTAAACAGTATTTCTGTTTCCCTTTGGGAGCAACAACGAGCCATGGTAGACCACAGGAAATAATGAAAATACCTCATCCTATTTACATTGGGTCACATCATACATATTCTGACAGATGGAGGCTTTTGGAAAAGAATATAAATGACTAGTGAGAGGGGAATCCGCCATTTGGGAGAGATTAAGTAAATAAACAAGTCATATTTAATAGGGAGAGTGAACTGAATTTGTAAAGTGCTTTGAAGCCAGAGGAGGTCTCTCCTGTAGCTTTGCTCATTTTAGAACAACAAAGCTTAATTTTATAAAATATTTAGATAAAGTCCATTAATTGATTACTTCTCAAAATCAATCCTAGGTCTTTGATTTCTGCCCCCCACACATACACACTTCTGTGTGTGGTTTGTTTTTTGGGGTGGGTATTTTTTGCTTTTATCCTGGGCTTTATACCTGTATAACATGGGTGTTCTCTGCCTTTGAAATTCATGCTGTGCCTGTGAATTTTATACTGAATGAAACTGGCCTTCAGGAATAACTTTTTAAAAAAAATTCCAAAGGAAATCAAAATTGAAACTAGCATTAGAGTAAATGACGTTTTTCCCATTCCCTGAATCCTCTAGAGGTACAGAGTTCAAATGCTTCCTAGTCACTCTCTCCACAGTGACTCTCTCCCTGGACCTGTATTTGCCCTTAATCCCTACAGATGTCAAAACTGGAACTGTTCTCTATATTCACAAACCTCTAACTCCTTTTCCAACCACTGTGTCAGATCATCAGCCTTCAGTCCTTTGAACACCAAGAATATATCCCAGGTGCAGTTTCAGCTAGTTAAGACTCAACAGGAAGAAGATTCAGTCATCAAAAGATTTATTAAAGCACTTCTGTAAAAAACACATTTGAATTTTTGTTTTGTTTTCAATGAACATGTGTTTTATTGGAAGTAAAAATGTAGGCATATAAGTATTGGTGCTACTTGAGACATGGAAAAAATGTACTCTCTCCCATAAAAGACTCACATAGTCTGATGTCTAAAAGAAGGGGCAAGTCTTTTTTTTTAGTATACTCTGGCTCATTATGGCACTACCCTAAAATTCCAGCAGGTAAAAGATCTCTAAAACAAAGTCCCAGATATGTTTTAGTTTTAGGATCTGAGATAATTAACAGGATGCCGTATAGAAAGGAATTCACTTTATTGTTGTTTAACTCACCAATACTGTCCTTGGAGTTTGCTTGACAAAGATACTGGAATGGTTTGCCATTTCCTTTCCCAGTTAATTTAAGACAAACACAGGTTAAGTGACTTGCCCAAGCTCACAGTTAGTAAGTAACTGAGGTCAAATTGAACACAGGCCTAGCACTTTATCCACTAAGCCTGCCTCAAAGTAGTAAATATCTAGTATAGGCCAAAAATTCACAAGTTTATTAATATATTTTAAAAAACAAATGAAACTAATGAAAAGATATTTCATATTGTTCCTATTTGAATGGCAACTCAATATACATGTCTTTTGTCCAGCCAGGAATGGATGGCTCATCCTTCTGGTGAAATCATTAACTCCTCTGAAAGGAGTCTAGTTGCAAAAAATTGTTCTTATTGCTAATGAACATATAGAAATTCTTGACGTCTAGAATTTTTTATGGAGCCCCTAGGATTGGAAAGGTACATTGCTCAGGAACATAGTGTTATCTGTATCCAGGGAAAGAAACCCAAAGCAGACGACATAACATGGACTTAAGCTAATATTAGCTGACTTAAGTTGGCACATGCTCTTTCTATCTGGGCTGCATAGCTGGCAGAGTCATACCCAGGGAAGGGAATGGGAGAGAGATGCCCTTCTTTTACTGCCCTTTCTGGAAGGCTGAGATAGCTGAAATTGGCAGAGCCATCTCCTATCCCCAGTCATGGGAACCAAGGAATCAACCAAGGATTTTCCTGGTAACTCATGTCATTTGGCAAGTAATAAGAAGACATTTCTCACTAGGGGGGTCCCAAGGCCTGCAAAAGTGTTTAGTCTATCTCACTTTCCTTCATAGATATAATGTATTTAATAGCAAATTAATAATATTTTATTAATATTTCATATTATTAATAATTTATAATGTTAATATTTGATAAGTAGGCAGCTAGGTGGTGCAATGAATAAAGAGCCAGACCTAAAGTTGGAAAGATCAGTTTAAAAGTGGTCTCAGACATTTACTAACAGAGTGATCCTGGGCATATTACTTAATCCTGTTCGCCTTTGTTTCTTCATCTATAAAATGAACTGGAAAAGGAAATGGCAAACTGCTCCATTATTGCTTCCAAGAAAACCTCAAATGGGAACACAAGGAGTTGCATAAAATTGAACAAGAACAATACAAAATAAATATAAGGCAATTTTGGTGATGAGATACTCAAAAATAAGGGATCAAGAAATGTCTCAAGAGGTGATAAATTGGGTTGTGAAGGAACCTTGAGATTCTAAAATACAAAAGGTGAGAATGCATTCTAGGTAAGACACTGAGAGGGCAGAGACAATATATGTTTCCAAAAAAACAAGAACAGCAACAAGATTCTAAAATTCATTTTTCAAGTAGATCTCCACATTTTATGCACATGCTAACAGCCACCAAAGATAGGGTAATAGACTAAAGAAAGTACCTGTATTAAATATCTGTAATGAGAACTGGAACTATTTATATGTGTGATTTTAAGTGAACTATGGCCCATTTTATAAGAATTCATTCTCTGTATGGGTGGCAAAGACACTCCTGAATACAAGGGTTATACAGGTTATCCTCCTGTGTGGGATAAGGAGATCAGAATTCGTCTGGATTAGTTTTTTTTCGAACCTATTAGAGGACAACAGTGTTATTCTTAAGCTTTGTTAGAAATGAGTCATAATTTTCCCTGATAAGACTGATGACAGAAGGGATTCCTGTCTGGCTACTTTCTAAGACACATTTCTTTCTTTCTTTTTTTTTTTTTTAGAATAATGTAGAATTTGGATTGTGTGTGGGAGATTAGCAATTAACTGTAAACAAGCCAAGTCTTCCCCAACAGAAGCTCCCTGGTTTGCAATATATGTGTAGTCATCTGTGAAGAGGAATAATAATTACTCCCCATAGAAATGCACCATCAGTGTGGCTGGAGGGGTTTTTCCTACAGATGTCAAGAGGAAATCCCAGAAAGACGAATGAGATTGCAAAGGAATGAAATATGTAAAAAATGTTAAGGGTACAGAGTGTGTTAGCTTTGCTGTTTTAGATACCAAGAAAAGTCAACAGTTCAGACTCTCATCCCAGAAAATGAACTATTTTCAAGAGCTCAGAGATACTTGGATACACACACACACACACACACACACACACACACACACACACACGCCTTTGTGTAAGGACTCTGGGCCTGGAAACTCCCTCCATCCTTTCAACTCATCTCTAACTTAAAGTTTGTGCATTGCCTGGGGAACATAGTGGTCTCAGAGCTAGGATATGGAAGTAACATGGTTCAGTGGATTTGTGCTTAAAGGATCTAAGCTCAAATCACAACTCTGCTTCATATAGCTATGGATACTTAGGGAAATTGCTGTCCTTTTCTGAGTCTATTCATAATACTGTGGAAAGTTTGGCTCTGGAGTCAGAGAACTAAGTTTCAAATCATTCTACTTCTTACTGCCTATGTACGATTTTAGGAAAGTCAACTTTTTATGTGAATCTCTTCCCATAAATCTATCTTTCTTTTATGTTTGCTTCTGTTTTCTGTATGGGTGGAAATGGTATCCCTGAACAGAAGGGTTTTTCAGAAGGTCTTGTGTGGAGCTCACTGGACCTCAGTTTCTTCAACTGTAAAATAAAAGTGTTAGATGAGATGGCCTTAGAGGCCATTTGCAGTAGATGTATGATCTATGATCCAAAAGATCCTATGTGTCAAAAGAAGAATTGACCTCAGGGTTTCTGGATTGTAAGACTGGTTCTTCTATCTGATATATTTTCTAAACGAGCATAAGTAATTATGGTAGATGACCATACTTTAAATATTAAACTCTAATGAAATGAAACAAATGTTCTCTCTCTCTTTCTCTCTCTCTCTCTCTCTCTCTCTCTCTCTCTCTCTCCCCTCTGTGTGTGTGTGTGTGTGTGTGTGTGTGTGTGTGTGGTGTGTGTGTGTGTGTGTGTGTTTTGAAATAAATGAAATTCTATGATTACGACCATTCCACTAGAAATGGCAATGTCTAGGCAGAGTTGGTGTGTGCCAAATTCAAATGTGAATTTCAATTGAGTTGGCGTGATTAAAGAAATATTGGGAACAGAAAAAAGATGGAATTAAAGCTAATTTTCAAGAAAAGACCAAGAAATTGAAATATATGTAACTTGGCAAAAGAACAACTAGGAACAAACATGATAGCTGGATAAAAAAAAAGATTTGTAATGGGTACAAATGCCAAGAGAATGAGGAATCACTTAGAATGGCTCACAGAAAGAGAGAGGTTAAGAAAAAATAATGATTGGAAAAAATGAAAAAGGAAGACTGAACGTGAATAACATAGGAAAAATTTCCTGACTGTGAAATCTTTCACTTCTCAAGGGAGTCAATGGAAACCCCATCAATTAGGTCATGTCAAATTGAACTGGTCATGATATAGAGCATGTCTTACAATTTCTTCATTTCAATGTTGCAGTTGGGGCAGATGTCTGTACTGAGATTTTAATGCTTCTGGTCATAGTTCATTTTCCTGGTAAGTTCCTTCTGTCACAGCTTTTGAATAAACCAAAATACAGAGGCATAAAATTACTTAACCCATTCTATACAAGTGGAAAAGAGTAAAGATAAGCAATGGTGATACAAAGATGGCTAGGTAGCCTAATTTAATAGTGTTTGTCTTAAGAGTCAGTAAGACCTGAATTCAATCCTACCTTGGACTCATAATAGCTATGTTACCATGAGTAAATTATATAAGTTCTTGTGCCTCAATTTTCTCACATATGAATGAGGAGGTCGGACTTTCTAGCCACTAAAGTCCCTTTCAACTCAAAATATATGATCCTGGGGGGCGGGGAGTAAAGATGGCAGCATGAAGGCAGGAATTCCCCATACGCATCTCCAAAAAAACAACTCTAAAAGCCAAATTTGACTCTAGCCAAAAATTTAGAGTGGCAGAACCCACAGAAAGATTGAGTGATACAATTTCCCAGTCCAAGACAACTTAGAAGTTCCAAAGGAAAGGTCTGTTTCACTTGACCAGGGTTGGAAAAAGCCACTGTGAGCACAGCTGCAACACAGTGCAGCACAACTGGGTGGGTGCCTGGGTCCGTGGCAGAGGGGGTGGTTTCCAGACCTCCTTGCCCAGTGATCAGAGATTGTGGAATGAACACCAGTCTCAGAACAGCTCTGTGGTGAGAACCTACAGCAGGAATTGGGGAAGTCAGTCTGTACCTTCAGAGCACAGCTCACAGATGGTAAGGGGATCAGGGGAGACTGCATAAGTCTCTTTGCTCTCCCTGGTGCAAGTCTCTGCTGTTTGCCCACACTCAGATCCAGGTTGCAGTCTGAGCCCCCATACCACCATAGCTGAACTGGGACTCTCCTCACAGCTCTAGGTCAGAGGGGAGGGCCTATGGTCATTCACATACCAAAACACAGTCAAGAGAGCAGTCAGAGCCTCTCATATGACGTTGGAGGAATTAAAGTCCCTGTAGTTTGTCCCCAAAACCCCTTAAAGCCTTGGAAGTGAGGTAAATCAGTCAAAGGGTGAGGAAATGAGCAAACAAAAGGAAAAGAATCTGACCATAGAAAATTACTTTGGTCCCATGGAAGATTCAGAAGATCACAAAATCGAAGCTTCTACCAAAACTTCCAAGAGAAATAGAAAACTGGCTCAGGCTATGGATGATCTCAAAAGAGACTTTAAAAAAGCAATTAAGGGAGGTGGAGGAAAAATTAGGAGGAGAAATGGGAGTGATGCAGATTAATCATGAAAACCAAATCAGAAGATTGATGAAAGAAATACTAAAAATACTGAAGAAAATAATATGATAAAAACCAGTTTAGGCCAAATGGAAAAAGCAACACAAAAGTCAAATGAGGAGAATAAGGTCTTAAAAAAGCAAAATTGGACAGCTGGAAAAGAAGATAAAAAACTCTCTGAAGAAAATAATTCCTTCAAATGTATAATAGAACTGAAGGAAGCTGATGACTTTATGAGAAATTGGGAAGAAACAAAACTATTCCAAGAAAATTAGAAGAAAATGTGAAATATCTCATTGGCAAAACAACTGAACTCAAAAACAGATCCAGAAGAGAAAATTTAAAAATTATTGGGCTACCTGAAAGCCACAATCAGGAAAAGAGCCTAGACTTTATTTTTCGAGAAATAATACAGCAAAAATACCCAGAGATCTTAGAAGCAGAGGGTAAAATAGAAATTAAGGGAATTCACTAATCACCAAAGAAAACTCCCAGAAATATTGTAGTCAAATTCCAAAACTTTCAAGTCAAAAAGAAAATACTAAAAGCTGCAAGAAACAAGCAATTCAATTACCTTGGTTCTATAGTCAGAATTACACAGGATCTGGTTGTATCTACATTAAGGGCTTGTAGGGCTTGGAATATGATATTCCGGAAGGCAAAAGATCTTGATTTACAACCAAGAATCAACTGCTCAGCAAAACTGAACATCCTCTTTCAGGGGAAAGATAGACTTTCAATGAAACAGGGGACTTTTAAACTTTCTGTTAAAAACTAGAGTTGAATAGAAAGTTTGATCTCTAAGTACAGGACTTATATGAACCATAGAAAGGGAAGACAAGAAAGACCAACTATAAGGAACTTAATGATGTTGAACTGTTTGTATTCCTGTATGAGAAGAAGATACTAATAACTCATATGAATTTTCCCCATTTATAAGAGGTTAGAAGTAATATATATACATATATATATATATATATATATATATATATATATATATATATACACATACATACAAGGCACAGGAAGGAGTTGAATATTATGGTATAATATCGTAAAAAGATGGAGTCAATGGGTGATAAAGGAAAGTACTGGGAGGAAGAGGAAAGAAGTGGAAGAAGGAGTTAAGAGATTTCACATAAGAGTGAAGAAAAAGCTTTATTCAATGGAGTGGTACAGGGGAAGGTCAGGGGAAATAATTGAGCCTTCATTCTCATCAGAAATGGCTCAGAGAGGAAATAACATACACACTTAATAGGGTGTAGAAATCTATCTTAACCCAGAGAAAAATGATAAGGAGATAGGATAAGAGGGGAATGGGGAAAGGGAAAGGGGAAATAGGTGATAGAAGAGAGGCAAGATGGTGGGAGGGGTACTCAGATACAACACACTTTTGAACAGGGACAAGGTAAAAGGAGAGAGAGAAAGAATAGAATAGATGAGAATGGGAAGGAATAAAGTGGAGGGAAATACAGCTAGTAATAGCAACTGTGGGAAAAATATTGAAGCACTTCTTTGGTGGACTTATAGTAAAGAAGGGAAATAATTCCAGGCACAGAACCATTGGAATCTGAACACATACTGAAATACAATTTTTCTCTCTCACTAATCTTGGGGTTCCTCATCTTTGGGGGGTATATTTGCTCTCACAACAATATTATTGTAATAATATAAAATAAATAAACCAAAAAATAAATAACTCTAAAAAATAATAAAATAAATAAACAAATAAATAAATATATGATCCTATAACTTTTGATTCAGTGGTCTTCAAGGTCTCTTCCAACCTTAGATCTATGATCTACAATCCTCTGTATCCAATATCCAATAGACAATAGGGTCCAGTAAATAGATGGAGTACTAGACTTAGAATCAGAAAGGCTTGACCTAGAATTCTATCTCAAATACTAACTGTCTGGCCATGAGCAAATCATTTTGTGTCTCTGGGACTCAATAACATCTATCTATAAAAATAGTGATGATGATGATAATAATGGTACCTACTTGATAGTGAGATGAAGCACATAAAGCACTTTGAAATATTAAAATAGTATAGAAATGGCAGTGATTATTATTATTATTATTATATTATTATTATCATCATCATCATCATTTATAGGTTGGTCCAAATTGATCCAGGCCTATGATTTCATCAGTGAAGGAAACTACAGGCTAGGCAGAACACCCTGTATCCATGAAGAGAAGAAACTATTCTGCACTTTATAGTTAGATTGGATTTCTTGGGGCACTGATAGAGTTAGATAGCTAGTACATGTCTGAGGACTTGAATCAGGTCTCCTGACTCAGACGCCACTTTTTCAATCTATTACACTTTGTTGTCCATCATCATCATCATCATCCATCACTCCAGAAAACTAATAAGTTGAAGGCAAATAGTTATCAATATAAAATTTCCCTGATCATACCACATTTAAGCAGAAAGGGGGCAGACCAATGGTGTTGAGATAGAGTCTGTTAGAAACACTCAGCTTGTCTTACCTGCATTTTGTTATACCACTGGTTAGAGGAAGATGTTTGCAAATTAAATTAATGTACTTATTTTTATAAAACCAAAGGTATAAATTGCAAGAGTTTATTACATTTATATATCTGTGTGTAAGCATCTCTCTATATATACATACATATGTATATATTAGGTGATATTACTGATTCTATAAGTTGCACTAATCTGCATTAATTGTTTCAATTTCTGCCCTTGGAGTTACCCACGTAGATGAAATGACAGATCTGAATTTATTTTACTCACGTAAGATGAGGATTATTATTGTTCTCTTTGGCCTCATGTCATTTCAATGGGTGGAAATGATAGAGAGGGAGAATTTTGTTCAACATGAGGAAAAGCTTCCTTTAAAAATTGAGTTTTCTGAAAAATGGAATGGGCTGCTTCAGAACACAGTGATGAGCTTATAAGGTCTTCAAGAAGATACTTACTCCTATAGAGCTAACTAGGTCATTATAACCTCTAGGTCTTGTTTTACACAAACTGCTTTTTTAGCCAAGTTTCCCCTCCTTTATTTGTTCAGATATTTTCTTTTTCAGATGAAGGGAAGGATTCCATATTTAGCTCTTGTTAAATTCCATCTTGTATACAAGTATAGTATTTCATTTTGTCTGAATTTTCCTACATTGTGATCTAATCCTGCCAACACATTTTAAGGTCAACTATTTAAACAGTTCTGAAACCACCTAACTGCATTTTGGGACAGCAAGGTAAACCAGTAGATAACACTCTGAACTTTAATTCAAGAAGATCTGAGTTCAGATTTGATCTCACTTTTACTAGCTCTATGACCCTGGGCAGGCCATTTAATCCTGTCTGATTCAGTTTCCTCATCTGTAAAATGAGAATAATACTAGCACCTACCTTGTCCCCATTGCTAATTTCACTATATAAAATTTAAATCCCTGCATAACTTGACTCGAACTTGACTTTCCAAGTTTATTATGCATCACTACTCTTCATTCAGTCTAAAGTCCAGGAAAAACTAATAAATTTACTGTTCTTAAACATGCTTTCCCAACTCTATGTCGTTGTAGAGGTTATCCCTGATTCCTGGAATGCTCTCTCCCCTCCCCCACCACCCATTGACATCTCTAACTTTCTTCAAGATTCCACTCAAATACTATATGAGATCTTTCCTGATTCAATGAACCCTCGGCACTCCTCATCACTGAATTTGTTTCATTGATTTTGTATTTACACACACACACACACACACACACATATATATATATATATACATGATCATATATCATGTCTATACATACATACATACATTCACATACAATTTCCTATATGTAGAATGCAAGCTATTTGAGGGCAGGAACTATTTTTTTCAGTCTTTGTATTCTCAGTGACTAATATTGCCTTGGGATATTCTATTTAATAAAAGCCTAATAAATGCTTACTGAATTAAATGCATACATAATTGTCCTTGTATCATGTCATAAGATAAGGACTATATTTTTTATCTTTTGAGTCTCCCATGATATCTTGAATAAAACAAACATTCCATAAATATTTGTTATAATGATGATCAATCATCAAACATTTATTAATAACTTGCTCTGTGGCAGACACAAAATTAAGTACCTGGAATACAAAGATAAAAATTAAGTCGTCTCTACCCCAAAGGAACATACATTCTTTCTGTGCAAACCACAGGTATCTAGATAACTAAAAACAAAATAATACAACATAGCAAGGCAAAGGGAGGCAGTAGCCCTGAAGGGATTGGGAAAGGTTAAATGTAGGAGGTGGCATATGAACTGAGCCATGAAAGAATCTAGGGACTTGAAGAGGTGGAAGTGAGGAAGAAGGGCGCTCCTGAGTAAGAGGAATAGTCACTGCAAAGAGGATTTCTATATGTAAGGAACTGCAAAAGGGTCAATTTGATTCAAATACACAGTGAATGAAGGGGAGTGATGTATAAGCTGGGAAATATAGACTAGAGACAGACCATAATGAACTTTTAAAGCCAAGGGAAATATTGATTGCTTAGGAAAAAAAGATTTGACAGTCTCTAAAGCATCTTTTGGGCAGTTAAGTGACACAGTGAATAGAGTGCTGAGTCTGGAAGACCTGAATTCAAATCCCACCTCAGACACTACCTTGTGACTCTGGGTCACTTACACCTGCTTATGCTTGCCTCATCTATAAAATGAGTTGGAAAAAGAAATGGCAAAGCATTTTAGTATCTTTGATAGGAAAACCTCAAATGGTATCAAGAAAAGTCAGAAATGACTGAAAATAACAAACTACAACAAAGTATTTTTTGACTCTAAATCCTAGATATTGCTAAGATTTAAATTGGAAATCATTATACATTAAAGCAGCAGTGAATGAAAAAGAATTTATTTTTCTTTCATTTATAAACCATTTTAAACATGGATCCATATTGATGATGCTTTGAGAGAACATTCAGATCCAAAATGGAAGGAAGAAAACATTAGAGAGATAAAAGCAACATGTATACATAAGACAGCTCTCCAAAATTGAAGATAATAGGTTTTGGTTTTCATTTAAACTCCAAAGTACATTCTCTGGATATGAATGGTATTTTCTGACACAAGTCTTAAAATTTTCTTTGATTATTGTACTGCTGAAATGAACAAGTTCATCATAGTGGTTCATTGTTCCATGTCACTCAATATCAATTCATGTCACTCTTTCCAGGCTTTTCTGAAATCCTGTCCCTCATGATTTCTTACAGAATAATAGTGTTCCACTATAGATGAATATAGAGATAGATAGATAGATATATGTGTATGTGTGTATACATCTATCTGTCTATCTATATATCTATATGTATTTTTTCTTTTCTTTTCTGGGTCTTTAGTAAGCTATAGCTGCTGAGGAAGTAGAGACTACAGCAATTGCAGAAGGAGATAACATGTCACATTTCCATAGAGGTTGCTTAGGTCCCTATTAACTTAAATCTTTGATTAATTTGCAAGTATCTATTAATTATGTAGGATCCCTTAGTTTCAGAAAAATATGAGAAGACTTATATGAACTCATGCAAAATGAAGTGAACAGAACAAGGAGAACATTTTACACAGTAACATCAATATTGTAATGATGATCATTTGTGAAATACTGAGCTATTCTGATCTAGACAAAGATCCAGGACAATTCAAAGGACCCATGATGAAAAATGCCATCCATCTCAAGAGAGAGAACTAATGAATTCTGAATGTATATTGAAGTATAATTTGTTTAATTAAATTTTCTTGGGATCTTTTGTCTTTGTTTCCCTTCACAATATGGATAAAATGGAAATATATTTTGTATGTCTTCACATTTATGATCAATATCAAATTACTTGCCTTCTCAAGAAGAGGGAAGTGGTAGGAGAAAGGAAGGAAATTTTGAACTCAAAATTTTTATGATTGCATGTTAAAAAATTCACTTGTATTTGAGAAACATTTAACAAAGTAAATAAACTATATCTTAAAATTATATGTGATCCTTAAGATGCTTTTTGGGTAACCACACAAACACACTAGGAACATAGCTATGACAACTTTAAAGTATATGTATGTTTAGAAAATATGTATACACATATATATCTTTAGAAAAACCTGTTCACAGTGTTGTACATTTTATATGTCAAAATAAATTGTATGTATAATTGCATATATGTATATATGTGTGCATAAATATATTTAGTTTGATATTTTCTGATGTATAAAATGTCTGAACAGAACATTTTTTTAAAGTGACTCACATATGAAAACAATGTGGTATCATAGAAAGATCACTGACTCTAAAGTCAGAAGATCTGGATTTACATTTTACTCTAATACTGCCTATGTGATATTGGGTAAGTCACGTGACCAATCTCAGCCTCAATTCCTTCATCTGTAAATTGAGGATGCTAGGCAAGATTCCCCCCACTCATTCCCTTCTGACACTAATGATAATTGGATACTTAGAATTACCTTTCTTAAAATGTCACTATCCAAACATAGAATCATGGAACTTTAGGAAGAAATTTTAGGAAGTATCTAGTTCAACGTTAAAAATAAAAGCCCTATAAAAAAGGCAAAAAAAAAGTTGTCCAAGAACCCTTTCTACCAGAACTTCTAGAAGAATAGAGGTTAGTAGAGTGAAGTGTAGAAACGAGATTCCTGGATTTCTAGTCCAGCACCTTTTCCTTTCTATTTTACTGCCCCTATAATTGCATTTGCTTTAACAACACTTATTGATACTGTTGCTGTTATAGGGAGATGGAGAGATTTTCAATGGCCAAAACACAACACTAAAACAATGGAGTTTTGCTGCTGACAGATATGAATAATAAAGGCAGAATATAGCTAGGCAGGCATAGAACAAAGAAGGACTTGCTTTTTTAGCTTACCCTTTGCTCTGACTCAAATTCATTTGTACTTGAAGCCAGAGAAGAATTTGGCAAGTCTAGCCCTGAGTGATACAATCATGGTTTAACCTTCACCTAGAAGTACTTGTTTTTTGCTGTTGTTATTGTTGTTAGGATGCTGTGACTATGGCTAAAGAATTGTCAATCTGCCCTTGTAAGAGAAAGGTTCTAGCAATTAGATGCTAGTGAAAAGGAGGTGTTTTCTGAAGAAACGAAGAGCATAAACTGGTGGCAGAGTAACCTCCAGAAAAAACTATGTATGAAAGCATCTGAGAAAAAGAGAATAATGTTCAGCATACTCCCCCTGCATAGCAACCAATAGCTAAACATTTTTATTATTATTAATATTGTTATATAGAGAATTATTATATTGTTATATGCAATATATTATATGATTATTATATTGATATATAACAATTATTATAAATAAAACATATATATATATTACTATACATTAGAAATTATTGGGAAATAAACAGCAAAGTGCCCTGTGGTGACCCCATAACCAGTATGCCTAATAAAAGTAGCATTATCAATGATCCCCAAGCACCAGATGTAATAGTTGCCCCTCCATTCATCTGCTCTGATCATACTTGTTCCCTATATGCAATCCTCCCATGAGTAATTGTTAAGTATGCCCATTTTCTCCACTGAGGGTTTCTACATTTGTAGGAGAGTGTATTCATTTGTTTTTTTTAAATAAGAATCCTCTATTATTATTTTTTTTCATAACATGCTCTTTCATTGAATGTCTTTGCTTTGAATGAGTTATGTTCTTTGATTGCCTAGAGATAAAAGTCAACATATCAGTAGGCTCTCATGATCTATAGTTTTATTAAGTAGAAGATTCTTTCAGTATCTTGAACTTGGGATCTCCATTATGTATCTGAGAATATAGGTTCTTCAGGTAATTCACAATTAATTTCACTCCTATTACCAAAGGAAGGGATTACTATCTCAGCAAAAAAATTGAGCTAATCCTGATGTAAAGAAAAAAAATTAAGAGTTTAAAAAGGTAATGGGAGGGTGGACCAGGGGTAAAGAATAGTGGGTATAGGGTAAGATTTTAGCAAGTCAAAATTTTAATGGAAAGAGCTTAAGTTGAATTATAAGAAGACTTTGACAACAAGGAAGAAACAAATTGCAGTCATGACTGCCATATCAGAAATTAGAAGTTAGATTTGAGAAAGTAGAAAATGTTTAGCATGCAATAGCTTCCTGCAGTAGCTTTAGTATCATCTTATATGAAAGTTTTACTAATACCTTTACTTGTTAGAGTCCTTTTCTAAACTGTCTTGAATTTATTTTATATATATTCTTTAGTATACTAAAGTATAACTTTAGTGTCATCTTCTATATGAAGGTTTTCCTAATACCTTCACTTGCTAGAGTTCTTCTCTAAACTATATTGAATTTATTTTACATTTTTTCTCTAAATACTCAGAGACAGTTCTGGATTGGGATTTACAGAACTAATAACCAGGACAACTGCTTTTCTGTATTTCACTAATGCAGTCATGCTAGGAGTTCAGAGTTAGGGGAACCTTCTTCTAAGTTAGGGAGTTTATCCTCATATTTTCACATTTCTTGGTTCCTTAAATCCATACTCTAGATATCTCAAGGGAAAATTTACTTTTAACTTTTGTCTAGGATTTCCCTCAAAAAAAGGGATGAGAAGCAAAGAGTATTTGGGCAATAATAACAACAAAATAGAAGACAAACCAATTTTTCCCTCACAGAAAACATTGAAAGTCATAAGAATCACAGTGTATATTATTACAGAAAGATTCACATATAATTCAGTAAGTTGGGAGGCTGTTATTAGTTAAGCTTCAATGGGGCAAAACGGTATGTGTTCAGGTGCTATTATTAGTCATTTTAATCTTATCTCTAATGGAACTGTTTATATTTGATCATTTGATCTTTTTGATAGTCTTTTTCATCAAAGCATCCCTTTGGACAATCTAACTAAAAACTATTCTGGTAGATATTCCTGAGATCTTTTAGAATTCTCTAAAGTAGACAAAGTCCTCTACTGAAGGAAAGAAGATACTAAAGGAGAGGCAAAGACAGTTGGGGACCCTTTCAAAGACTTGTCTGATTAAACACTCCAATCCTACATGTCAGGTATGACACCAGGATAAGAGCCTTCTTTTCTCCTCCCTCTACCCTACTTCACTTGGTGATACCATCAACTCCCATGGATTTAAATGCCATCTCTATGCTAATGATTTTTAAATCTACCTTTTGTGCCAATCTTTCTGCTGACCTTAAATCTCACATCGCCAACATTTTTCAGACATCTCAAATTATATGTCCAATAGACATTTTAAATTCAGTATGTTCAAATTGGAAGTCATTGTCTTTCCTCCTAAACTGCCCCCCTCACCTTTTCTGTTACATAGAAGGCAATACCATTTTACCAAGGAACTTTAGACTCATAACCTAGGAGTTACCCTGGACTCTTCACTATCTTTTGTTCCCCCTAACCAAGCTATTTCCATGTACTAAGAATTTCACCTTTTTTTAAACATCTCTTAGATATGAAACTTTCTCTTCTTTGACACTGTCACCACTGTTGCAATCCCTTATTATATCATGCTTAGGTTATTGCAAGAGCCTATTAGGGGGGTCTGCCTGCTTCAACCATGTCCCCACTTCAAGACAGCTTCCATTCAGCCACCAAAGTGTCTGAAGAAATGAAGAACAGCAACTGGTGGTAGAGTAACCTCCAGAAGAGACTATGTATGAAAACCTCTGAGAACAAGAGAACAATGTTCAGCAGAGATGACCCTACTCTGCAGAGGCTACTAATGTGTCTAGCAAATCATATATCAGACTTCAGTTGAGACTCTACATACAATTATATATATATATATATATATATATATATATATATATATATATATATATGTATATATATATATATATATATATATATATATATATATATATATTATACATTAGCCCAGCACTCTCAATGTTCTGTTTGAATTCATAGTCTTTCATAACTTAACCCCACCTTTTACCTGTTTATCTGTCTGGTCTTCTTAACCTTCACCCCCTAGAAATGACTTCTTATATCTATTGACACTAGCCTCCTGGTTGCTCCACAAACAAAATAGTTCATCTCTCCGCTCTGGGCATTCTCCCTGAATGTTCCTCATGGTGGTAATGCTCTACCTCATCTACTATGAACGTTGACCTCTCTGGTTTTCTTTAAGTCTTAATTAAAATTCAGTTCCTCTTAATTCTTGTCTATCCTCTGTTAATTATTTCCTGTTTGTGCTTCGTTTTTGAAAAGGAATATATGACATAATATTAGGTAACATATACAAATGCATATGCATATGCATACACCCCCCCCCTTATGTATCTTCTTTCCTTCTGTAGAGGACCTTGGCCACTTCAGAGAATTCTAAAAGATCTCAATAATATCTACCAGAATAGCTGCTATTGAATTCTCAAGGGATGCTTTGATGAAAAAACTATCAAAATTTCCCTCTTTGAGGGGTATTTAATCCAGCAAACCTTTGCAAAGACCCTAAGTTTCCTTTGCCTCTCCTTATGTACCTTCTTTCTTTCAGTAGAGGACCTTGTCATCTTTAAAGAATTCTATAAGATCTTAGGAATATCTATCAGAATGACTGCTATAACAGTTGTCTCAAGGGATGTTTTGATGAAAGAGGCTATCAGAAACATAGGTCTTCTTGTTTGCATAACTCTAGCACCTAGCACAGAGTTGGCATGTAGTAGGTGATTAATAAATTTCTGCTGTCTGCTTGATAGAGAATAAGAAGCCTAAATTCAGAAGGCTGGAACTCTCCAATTCTACGTGTTTATCAATGTCATATGGGACAGTGTATTTCATAGAATTGGAGAGGGAAAGGATAGTATTGTTTTACAAATAATAAAAAGATTTGTTGTGTTTAAAAAAAACACATTGATATTTCACTATTCCAAATCCTTTCACTTGATGAGATGACATGTTCTGTTTACTCTGTCATTCAACCCAATTTTTTTATGCAACTTTTAGTCAATTTCAATATTTACAATAAAAATTGGCTTTGTTTGATATGAGGAAGGGCTATTAAAAAGGTGACCTTTTTTCTCCCAGGGCTTACAAATACACCTATTATCAACTTAGAAAGAAGTCTTTTTGAAGTTTCTGCTAGGAACAAAGAATTCCCTATTCTGATGTCATAATTGGAAAGCAATTCATCTCATCTTATTCAGTTGCAAAATAAAATAAAATAAAACAAAGCCTTGACTTCAAAAGCTAATAATCAGGCTATCACAAATATTCAGTAAAAACAACTACAAAGTTGAGGTGAATTTTCAGTCCAAAATTGTGTTATTTATTATTATTTTTATTTCTTTTACTTCATAATCCAGAGAAGTATATTTCTTTTCCCAAAGGATACTTAAAAAAGAAAAAATATCAAGTTCACAAATTATGCTTAAATTTGTATTTCTCCTTTCAAAAAGGACTATTTGCTTTTTAAAAGCCTGGGCCTTGATAATTTCCCTCAGTAAATAGGAGTGTTGATTGAGCTTTGTTCCTTTCTATCTTGAAAGACAACATATGGAAGAAGGCCAGTTCCTCTTTTCTCTTAAAAGATCATACTTCAACTAATGAGCAAAACAACCTGCAGATTGGTACTCTATTCTTTGCATACTAGTTTGCCCAGTTTCTGGATCTGTTTATCTCTTGGGCTTGCAGGACCTTTTGCTTTCATTTTGTATAGCAGCTATCACTATCACTCATCAGACACTGTGGATCCTTGTATTTATTGTTTACCTTTTGCACTTTCTTTCCCATTACAGTTTATTCTTCTGAGTATATAGTAAGACTTTTTTTACTCTAAAAATATTCATTCTATGTTTCCTACTGAGACCAATTAAAAATCTAGAGATGTGAGATGAGTTGAGTTCCTATCTCTGAAATGCGAGGACATTTTCATTTACTAACACCTATAACTCCTCAACTGAAATCCTGCTGCAGTCTCTTATGTTGATTATGGAGATGACTTTGACTACTCCAAAGCTTTGTTAGCTGTTTATAAACTCTGATAGGTTCCAAAAAGAGGTTTTTGCAAGGCAAATGGGGTTAAGTGGCTTGCCCAAGGGCACACAGCTAGGTAATTATTAAGTGTCTGAGACCACATTTGAACCCAGGTACTCCGGACTCCAAGGCCGGTGCTTTATCCACTAGGCCACCTAGCTGGCCCTAAGAAAAGCTTTAATAATAGTTCCACAGTTGTCTGATATGACTGTCCCTCAGCGTAAGTGCTGAATATTTTGGCCATAACAATTCATCAAATCCACTTCCCAAGTTGTAGAGGGGTTGCAATCGGCATAGGTGGAGGTGAACTACAAAATACCTACACAGATCCTTATAGTATATTATGGAAAATATAAGTATTGCACACAACTAAGGTATCTACAGACCACTTGTATCTCATATGATCCTGAAATGCAGCCTAAATTAAATATTTTACCTAATTAGTTATCTAGCCCATAGGAAAGAGTAGGGCCTAATTACGAATGTGAATCTACCATCCAAGATATTAATAGTCATATGAAAAAATGCTATAAATCACTATTGATTAGGGAAATTCAAATTAAGACATGAGGTATTAACTCATGCCTATCAGATTGTCTGATATGTCAGAAAAGGAAAATGATAAGTGTTGGAAAGGATATGGAAAAATTGGAAGACCATTGCTTTGTTGATGGAGTTATGAAGTGATTTAACCATTTTGGAAGAAATTTGGAATTAAGTCCAAAGGGCAATCAAATTATGCATACCCTTTGATCTAGCAATATAACTACTAGATCTGTATCCCAAAGAGATCAAAAAAAGGACCACATGTACTAAAAATATTTATGAGAACTTTTTTTATAGCGGCAAAGAATTGTAAATTAAGGAAACCCATCAACTGAGGAATGGCTGGACAAGTTGTGGTGTACAAATGTAATGAAATACTATTGTGCTATAAAAAATGATGAGTAGATGGATTTCAAAAAAACCTGGAAACACATGAACTGGTGCAAAGTGAATTAAATAGAATGAAGAGAACAGTGTACGCAGTAACAACAACATTCAGCAATGGTCAACTATGATTGACAACTCTTGTCAGCAATACAAGGATCTAAGACAATTTCAAAAGGCTCATGATGGAAAATGCTATCCAGATAAAGAACTACTGGAAATTGAATGCAAATTGAAGTATACTATTTTCATTTTTTCTTTTTTTTTCATGTTTTTTCCTTTTGTTCTATTTCTTCTTTTACAATATGACTAATATGAAAATGTTTCACATAACTGCACATATATAAGCAAAATTAAATTTCCTATGTTCTTAGAGAAGGAGAGGAGTGAGAGGGAGGAAATTTCTAAGTCAAAATTTTATTAAAAAAAAGAATGTTAAAATTTGTCTTTACTTTGTTTTTAGGGTTTTTTTGCAAGGCAAATGGGGTTAAGTGGCTTGCCCAAGGTCACACAGCTAGGTAATTATTAAGTGTTTGAGGCCAGATTTGAACTCAGGTACTCCTGACTACAGGGCCAGTGCTCTATCCACTGCGCCACCTAGCTACCCCTGTCTTTACTTTTAATTGAAAAAAAAAAGTGACATACAACTTATAAATGAATGAATGAATGAATAAACAAACAAACAAACAAATAAATAAATAAATAAATGCTGCTAGGTATAAGGGTAGCAGGCTTCATACAATCAGCAATTGTAATTGAAGCAGCTAGGTGCTACAGTGGATGGAATGCCAGATCTGGAGTAAGGAAGATTCATTTTCCTGAGTTCAAGTCTGACCTCAGACACTAGCTATGTGACCCTGAGTAACTCACTTAATCTTTTTTGCCTCCATTTCCTCATTTGTATAATAAACTGGGAAAGGAAATGGCAAACCTACTCCAGTATCTTTGTTAAGAGCCCCCCAAATGGGGTTATGAAGTATTATATACAACTCAAAATAACAATAATTGAAGCCTACCCCATCCAACCTGACTAAAGCCCAGAGATAAAACCAGACAGTGACTCAATATCTTATTGCATCCATCACTTCTCATTATCAGGAAAAGGAATCTCCTCAACCCTCCAATGTTTAGGTCACATAATTCTAATATGGCAGAGACAAGATTCAAACCTAAGTCAGAGGATCAAAAATTTCGAGTTGATAGGAAAATCAAATTCCCTCACTAGACAGATGAGGAAACAAAGGCATATGGAGATTACATAATTAGTAATGTCTGAAATGGAACAAGAACTCAAGTCTTCTAAATCCTATGCACTAGAACCTACTGTGTAGGTAATATAATTATATTTATGTGACTGCCACACATATGGATTTCTGCTCTTGTTGAACTCTACAGAAAAGCAAAAACAAAAATCTTGGATACCTCTAACCTCTAATCAGAGTAAAATGTTTCTCTTTAATTCAGCTCCCCATCCTGATTTATTTTCCAGCATCAACAATCTTCAGTTCTCTTGAATAGTGTCCTGGAATTTTCAACAACAAAAGGAAATTTCAAGCCAAAATTAATTCAGCTCACTTTCATTTAAAAAGAACAAATAAGTGACTTGAGGCGGACAGATCCCAAGGGAATTGTGAGGAATTAACTAGGGCCCTTATATGAACCAAGACCCAGTAGGGATAAAAGCTTTTACCAACTTTTCTTCCTATATTAGGTAGCGAGAGAGACCAAATAAATGATGGTACATGAAAGTTAGGGGGCCAGAGTGTGCTTTAGAGAGCTAGGAAGATTAAGCTATGAGGTAAGAGAAGGTTCAGATCCTGCACTAAGTCTCATGGAATACAAGGTCCTTGATGAGAAATTTTAACAAAAGGAAACTACAGTCAGGAATTGAAGCTATCTCGGTTTCAGAAATAGATGGAGTAATTGGATGAGGCTAGTATGGGAGAGGTTAGAAATTACATTAAAAAGAGATGGAATGTAGCTGCCTTGTACAAACTGTTAGATCTTTTTTTAACTGTGAAAGCTTCTCTGAACCACTGAAAATGCACCTTTTATTTTAATTTTTTATTTATTTGTTTATTTATTTTTGAATTTTACATTTTTCCCCCTAATCTCACTTCCCTCCCTCCACCCACCTCCCCCCAAAAATTTCTTAAGTGCTCACTATGCTGCTTCAATTATAAACTTTGAGGAATTATTTTAAATTATTTTTATTTTTTGGAAAGATTTTATATATTTTCAGTTTTACAATTTCCCCCTAATCTTGCTTCCCTCTCTCCCACCCCCCCACAGAAGGCAGTTTGTTAGTCTTTACATTGTTTCCATGGTATGCATTGATCTAAGTGGAATGTGATGAGAGAGAAATCATAACCTTTTTTTTATTGGTTTTTGCAAGGCAGTGGGGTTAAGTGGCTTGCCCAAGGCCACACAGCTAGGTAATTATTAAGTGTCTGAGGTCACATTTGAACTCAGGTACTCCTGACTCCAGGGCTGGTGCTATATCCACTGCACTACCTAGCCTTCCCAAGAAATCATATCCTTAAGGAAGAAACATAAAGTATGAGATACAGCAGAATTACATAATAAGGTAACATTTTTTTTTAAATTAAAGGTAATAGTCTTTGATCTTTGTTCAAACTCCACAATTCTTTCTCAGGATGCACATGGCATTCTCCAATACAGATATCCCAAAATTGTGCCTGATTGTGCCCTGTTGGTATGAGCAAGTCCATTAATATTGATCATCACTCCCATGATGCTGTTAGGGTACAATGTTCTTCTGGTTATTTTAACTTGTAGCTAGTAACTTTATGACTTTGGAACTATGATATACACAAGGAGGCAAATTTGGCAAGATATAATCTTCCCCCTTTTTACTGTTCTTTTCCCCACCTCTTTTCAGCTAAGAGTTGTATTTCAGTTGTGTTGATATTGGAGTCTAAATTTTTCCTAGATAATTTGCCTGTTTGCACAGAATAATTGTGACTGTTATTCCTCAAATTTGTGATTTTTATCCATGTTTATTTATTCTGATTTCATACTAGAGCAGTATTATTATTCTAAACAAAGAGAATGGGCCAGGGTCTTTGTTGACCAAAGGGTTCCCTACTGTTTCAGGATATTCACTCTGAGGATACCTTTGTGACCAGTAGAAATATTTCAAGGATTATGAACACACATCTGGTGGTCTTTTGGAAAAATGTCAAATCTGTCTCTCCAGATTTTTTTAAATTAAGAAAAAGAAAGAGAGATTTAAAGGAACAAGAAAGAAAAATTAATACATTAGAGAGGCTTGTGACCAATTTCTCTTTATTTTTATGGATTTTTTTACCCCATCCATATTTTTGCTATAAATTAAATTTTTTCAGGTTAAAACAATGAAGAACAATAAAAAAGACCTCTCTTTTTTCTATTTTTCTTATTTTATTAGGAAAAATTTTATAAGGCAATATGATTGCCTTGAAAGTTGTCTTTTAAATTTGAATATATTATTGATGATTTTACCCTACAAAATATGCATTGCCCTGAAATTGTTTTTTTGGTTTTACTCTTTTCTCTCTTTAAGCTATCCTCCATACCAGGCAAAACCAATATGCTTAAAATGCAAATTTTTTTTTCTTTTTTACTACTGTGCTCAAAAATGTCCAGGGGGTCCCTATCATCTCTAAACTAAAATAAAAAATTACTTAGCCAGGTATTGGAAGCACTGTGCAATATGGTTCCCATCTTCCTTTCCAGTAATTTCTTACCCCCAAAGTTATCTTGAATATATTTTGTATATATTTTTGCATATGTATGTATTTGTACATGCATTTTCATATATGTGAAACACATTTTCATATATATAAGTATATTTATATACACACATAGGGGTGTGTGTGTGTGTCTGTGTGTGTGTATGTGTATCCTTAAAGTCAAGGACTGTTTCATTTGAGTCTTTGTAACCCTTGATCTTAGCATATTTCCTAGAATATTTGTTGTTCTTGAATCATTTTTAATAATTTCCAACTCTTCCTGAATTCATTTGAGATTTTCTTGCCATTGGAATGGTTTACCAGTTCTTTCTCCATGTCATTTTACAAATAAGGAAACTAAAGCAAACAGGGTTAAGTGATTTGTCCAGGGTCATACAACTAGGGCGTGCATGAAGCTAGATTTGAACCCAGAAAAAAGATTCTTCCTGACTCTAGGTTTATCATTCTATCTTGCCCATAGCAAACATTAATCAATGCACACTGACTGATTATTTTATTTTATCCATTCCTGTTATACTTGTCTGCTAGCTATTCCCATATGCATATTCTATTATATTCCCGTAGTATTCTAGGCACCCTTGAATATCTGGAACATATTTCTTCCTCCCTTTAGACTTCATAGAATCCTAACTATCCCTTAGATTTATCTTAGTTACTGATTCCTACATAAGGCCTCTTCATATCAGTCCTATTGCTGCTGCTCCTTCCCTCTGAAAACTGCTGAGCATTACTTAGCTCTTCTTTTACTTACTCATCTCCGAACAGGTATCAACCTAGTGGAATGCAACTTCTCTGAGGTTAGACAATTTAATTTCTGTACATCATCGGTGTTTTGCACATAGTTAAGTGTTTAGTAAATGTTACTTCAACTGAATTATTACCTTTAGGCTTTTCATTCACTATACACCCAATTGTGGAAAGAGAGTACTAACTCAGAAACATTTCCAAATGATTGTTGTTTTTATAAACATGTTAAAGATGGGAAATTGAAGTATTTAAAATAATAATATTTTAAAAAAAATCTATGCAAATGATTCCGTTTGGGATTTTTTTCAAGCTATGGTAAGAACTTTGGGCTAACCTTTCCCTCCCATCCCCTTACTTGATGAATCATCCTCACCTATTTGCCAGATGGTTGGCTGGGGCTAGTGATAAAATGAAACTGGGCAAATGAGTGAATGCTTCCCTAATTTGCATTACAGAATGAAATCTCACATTTTGAATATACATACATATGTACACACAAACACACACACACACACACACACACATCATTCTGCAGGTACTTTTTCCCCTTGAAAAGTTAATTCTTCTAGTTGTTTATTTGAAGATTCTTCTTAGTGACTCATCTTGCAGTGGGGAGAGGGGGAGAGATTGGGGTAAATAAATCACAAAATAACAACTAATACTTCTCAGTTATCTAATATAAACATAGTATTGGGTTAGGTATTAAAAAGATTACAAAGAATTCTAGTACACAATACTTGCCTTCAACCAATTATAATTCATGTAACACATGTAACATTTAGCCCCAGATCTCCATGTGCAATGGACCCATGTACAAATTTTTTCTTTGGAAGAGGGGATGGGAGAAGAGCAGAGTTCACAAAGACTCTCTGGTTCATGTTCCTACCCACAGAAATCATGAAAATATCAATATCTGGCTCTCTTTCCTCTCCTAAAAGGAATCTGTCCTATGAGCAATCAGACTAACACAATACTGACTATTGGGCAAGCATTATTTAATTCAAATCACAAGATAGATTCATACCTGAACTAATTGGCTGTCACAGAAATTCTTCCCTTTCTAGAGGATATCAGCTCTTCCTTAGGACCTCTACAATCCACAGTCAAAAACAAATTGAAGAGAGCAAAACACCCAAATGATCATATGAAACTCTATGAATCACATGCATTTCATTGTTATAAACTCAATGAAAGTTGATTTTAAGACACCATATCTGCCATTTGTCTTTGAGAATAAGGAAAGAATAATTTGACAAAGCCAACTTTTCCTGGTCAAAGCTAAACAAACAGGAAAAAAAAATCCCAACAAATACTTTATAACTTTCTAAAAAAGTGGGCACTAAACACATTCTTCATCATTACAATTTTAAGCCAAATCAAAAGTAGAAAAACATTGCCTTTAATTTTATACATTTTGCTTTAATACAATAAGCTGGGCAGCTAGGTGGCGCAGTGGATAAGAGCACTGGCCTTGGAGTCAGGAGTACCTGAGTTCAAATCCAGCCTCAGACACTTAATAATTACCTAGCTGTGTGGCCTTGGGCAAACCACTTAACCCCATTGCCTTGAAAAATCTAAAAAAAATACAATAAGCCATATTTAGGGCTCCTGCAAAGTCTTTTGCTCTTTCCCACTACCAATGGCCTTTGCATACCTAAGTTTTATTATAAACCAATTCATTTAAAAAAATGATAATTAACCTTTAGCATTATTTTATTACTATTTTATTGATTTCTGCATGCAATATAATGAAGGATGTTCCAATGTTTTATTACCAGAGAATATTTTCCTGGACCATTTTCTTGCATGGAAAAAAAGAATGCTATTAAGGAACTATGTAAAATTCATTTATTCAAAGCAGATCATGCAAATACCAGAATGAAATGTGTTTCTTAATTACCTCAGTACATAGCATAACTTTTAATTTAACTTTTATTAATGGATAGCATTAGAATAGATTCTTCATTGTCAATGGTTCATATATGTGTAATAGGAGGAAAGGTTAGCCAATTAGGGCACCATCTTTAAAGCATTTGTGGTATGTATAATACATGCAATTATCTTCTGTTTTTATTAGCTTTTTGTATGAAGTTGGAAAAACCTTTTAATTGACTTTTGAGCTGTATCTGATTGTACACACAAAAGATTTAGCAAACTCTCTCTTATTCATTCTCTTCCCTGGAAGTTTTTACATTAGAGCAAGAATTATTATGTGCTTCTAGGTGGGAAATCTTATAGGAATATATCTATCTAATATAAATAACATGTATTAATATATAAATATTCTAATAATTGTACATGAAACAGTTCCCAAATCCAATGTTTCTGTAGTTTCAGGGAAAATTTATGTCTAAAACAAATACTTTTTTAAAAAAATAATATTTTATTTTTCTCTAATTACATGAAAATACAACTTTTAACATTTATTTTCAAAATTTTTGAGTTCCAAATTCTCTCCCTTCATCCCTCAGCAAGACCCTCAATGAGATGGCAAGCAATTTGATATAGTTTATACACACATAGTCATGCAAAACATGTTTACATATTAGTCATGTTGTGAAAGAAAACATATAGCCCCAAAAAATAATCCTAAAGAAAATTAAAGTCAAAAAGTATGTTTACATCTGTATTCAGACACCATCAATTCTTTCTTTGGGAACAGATAGCATTGTTGAACATATGTCCCCCAGAGTTGTCATAGTTCATTCACTGTTGATCATCTTACTGTATTGTAATTTTGTACATGAAATAAAAAGCACGTTCTTTCCTCCAGGAATTGCTGAAACAAATATATAAATAAAAAGGAAATAGGAATAAATTCTCTGCATTTATATCTTTGGAAAAAGATGATATTTTTCATTCTACCATCTTTGGTCCAATATTTTTTTATTATGTTTCTTTGGAATGTGTCTTCATATTCCCTAGACACAAATAGTTAATTCTAAGTTATATTTGCTGAATTAATATTCCTAAAGTACAGAGCTAATTAAGTCAACTCCAGAAGTTTTGATGGTTCCTCATTGCTTCTAGGACATACAAATTCTTTGTATGGCCTTTTAAGCCCCTTAAAATCTGGTCTAACCCTGCCTTCTATGTTTATTATTGATTATTCTCCCTCACAATTTCTTTCTTTCAGTCAGCTAGACATTTTTCCTATTCTTCTATATCCATATGGTACAATACATTTAGTAATTCCCAGTTAGACATCTGTCCCCCCCCCAGTTCTTTGCTAACCCCAAAAATTTCTGCTACAAATATTTTGGCATACATAGTCTTTCATCTTGCCAATGATCTCCTTGGGTACATACACCCAGCGATGAAATCTCAAGGTCACTGTATATGGACATTTTAGGTGCTTGATCAACATTATTCCAAATCACTTTTCAGAATGCTTATACTAATTTCAACTGTACCACTAATACCATTGTTTACCTGTCTTTCTATAATTCCTCTAGCTTTGACTGTTCTCAACTTCTGTCATCTTTGCAATTTATGGGCTGAGGGAAGTATACTAAAAGTTTTATTAATTTTCAATTCTTTTTATTAATGATCAGGAGCATTTTTTAAATATTGTTTGTTGTTCAGTCATTTTAGTCATGTCCAATTCTTTGAGACTTCTTTGGGGTTTTCTTAACAAAATCCTGGAGTGGTTTGCCATTTTCTTCTCCAGTTCATTTTACAGATGAGGAAATTGAGTCAAACAGGTTTAAGAGATTTGACTGGGGTCACACAGCTAGCAAGTGTGAGGCTGGATTTGAATTCAGGAAGATGAATATATACACTGCACCATCTAACTGACCTTAGGATCATGTTAATAGCTCAGAATTGTTCTTTTGAAAATACATTCTTCTTATTCTTTAACTTGAGTGGGGAATAACTTTTGGTCCTACATATTTCTATTGGTTGTTAAACTGAGTAAATCTTGCAGCAAGTCCCACTCACTATAATTTTGCAGTTGTTCTTACCTTTTTCTTTTGTGATTTAATTTTGCTTTCAATGGGGTGTCATATAATTTGGATTCCCATCATGATAACTTTCATTCCATCACTCTACTTTCAATCTCACCAAGCCTGAATTCCCTACCCCTAAACTCCAACCATTATATACCCAATACTTCTTGCAAGATCTCTTTGATACTAGATGGATCATCTGATTCTCCATACTTAACTATCCATTTTCATCTTTCCAGTCACTGGGTGGCTTCTAGGCTCCTATTTAGTCCTTTATGACTGTTTAATCTGAACCTATCTGGTAAATTCTCTTCCTGACTTTGCTACCAATTAGGAGCATGATTCTGAGGGAGTCATTTAACTTCTGTAGGTCTCAGTTTCTTCATCTATCAAATGACAAGATAATGGAGATTCAACTGTATTCAACAAGTATCAGATAACCTACTAGGTTCAGGGCATTATGCTAAGCATTAGAAATCTAAAAAATAAAACAAGGTACAATCGTTGAATGATGTAATGGATTAAGTATTAACCTTGAAGTCAGAAAAATCTAGGTTTGAAGCCTACCTCCAAAATTTGCTAAAGGTGCAATCATGGGCCAGCCACTTCATCTTCTTCAACTTCAGTTTCCTTAGCTGTAAAATGAAGGATTGAACTAGGTGATTTCGCAAGACACTTTTAGCTCTAACTCTGGGCTCAAATTTTCCATATGACCTTGAATGAGTCATATAACTTTGGTGGATTTCAGTTTCTTCTAAAATGAAGTGATTGAATTAGATGAGCTCAAACCTTTCAGCTCAGCCCTAACTCTATGATCTCCACTCATCTAGTGATATAGGTCTGAACCTCACTGGATTATTGAAAGGCACAGATGAGATAATGTATGCAAAATCCTTTGTAAATCTTAAATGTAAATGTAACCAATTATAATTATCTCAAACTTAAAGACTTTTCTATCTAGTGGGAAAGAGTGGTGAATAGTGAGTAAATATTCACTGAGTGTCTACTACATACAGGATGAGTGCAAAGTCTAGGGATACAAAAAAATAAAAAAGATATTTCCTGAACTTGTGAAGCAGAGTGGGAGGAGAGGACACAGAATGACATTACAATTTATATTATATTATAATAAATGCAAAAGAAAATCTAAACAGAAAAATATGACTGATTTGAGAAATGGAGAGAATTTAGGGTTGGGAAGTTTTTCAATGTCTTCATGGAAGTATTGACAGCTAAGTTGAGGTCTTTAGGAAAGATACTATTTTATCAGAAGATATGTGAAAAGAATTATTCCTTTCTAGGTATGCAGAGCATGGAGGAGGATTTAATTTGGATTGAAATATTACATTGGTGCAAGAGACATGTGATATAAGTAGATCACTGGTTATCAAAATGAGGAAGGTTCTGGATAAAGACTAGGAACTTGTATTTTATTTGGTAAGCAATAGAGAACCACTGAAGATTTCTGAAGAAGGAAATAATGTGACCGTTCCAATAGAGCTTTCCAGGAATATCTATTTTAATGAATTCCTCCAAAAGTCTCCCAAATTGCAAGTCTATAAAATGCCACAAGTGTCATACCACTATTTTCCCTTAACAACCACCATGAATTGGTAACATATGTAATTTTCTGTTTTGCTTTGCCTAAATTCTCCACTTTCCATTGCTCATTTGCACATCTCTAGGCCTTGAAGGAAAAAAAAAGAAAAAAGCCTAAAATAATGGCCACACCCAATTTCCTTTCCTTCTAAGACTTGTAAATGTAACATGCAAATCCTTTACTTCCAAACCATGTTTGAAACAGGAAGGCATACTTCAGATTGAATGACTACCCTGCTGAGACTTTGGCAAAATATTGTATTCTTGACTAAATAAATGCCCAAATAGTACTGACTGTTTCATTTATTGTTTCCAGTTCTCCAAATTTACAAGATAAGTTGCCTGAATTTCATTTATTTGAAATGGTTTAGAAATATTAGCTTTTTTTCTACCCAAAGACAGAAGCTATGCATCCTCTGTTCAAGGGATCAGTCAGTGCTAAAAAGCAAGAATCAAAAACCTCTTTGTAGGAAATCCACTGGCATTGAAGTACGACTTGGAAATGTAAAAAGAAAGTATAGTTCCACCACTAAAATTACTAATTAGAAGGCAGATGAATAAGTTCCACAGTGAATGAAAAAAATCAAGTCAGTTCCTAAATATCACCTAACAGCTTTTCATTCTCATATTCATAATGAATTCTTTTTATCTTGGGGAAATGATCTAAGCCATCATGGTGTTTTTGAATATTTCAAATAAGACTGAGAAAAAAGAGGCAGCCTAGTTTGATAAATTGTGAATTTAAAATTAGAGTTTGAAATAATGAACTCCACCCTTCATTCTACCATAAAATTTTGAGCTAGTAAAATGTTTATGTGACAAATTTTCTTCTGTTAAAGAAGTTAATAGTTGCATGCCTGTCATTTAAGGGGACCACTAGGTCACTAACCAAAGAAGTATGCATTTAAAAGTGATAAGAAAGCTACAAAGACTAACCATGCCCCTTCCTTATATGCAGACCAAGACACATTCAGATTTCAAATGAAGTTTTTATGCTCAAATATTCACAACTAGAAATGGAAAAATCAAAACCATTCCAGTAACCTTTTTTCTATGGGCATAAAAATTTTCAAAGAAAAGTAGAGAGACTTCAAATAATTTATTTATTATAATAATATCACCATGAATACCAATATTACAAAGATTTCAGATGGAAAGAGCTATATATCAAGAAAATTCTCTATAAAAGGAAAAAATAATAGTAGGTTATCACATATTTATGGAATGGGGAGGTACAGCACTTGTACTAGCAAAAGGAGTTTGGACTAATCTTATATTTGATGTTTTCATGTTTTAATTATTGTCAAATTTTCTTTTTAATGTCTTTCACCTGAAACAAATACCAAATAACACAAGTATTTTAAATACTTAATAGAATAGGAAGAAAAGTTTAAGCATAAAGTAGTAGATCTCTATTATTTACAGTTTTCTTTTCTTTTTAAATTTACAATAAATTCAACATATTACTTTTAAAGTTGTTCTGCTCATTTTCCTTCTTTTCTTTTTACCTTTTCCCTCAAACCCTTCCCTGCCCCTCACTTTCCTATTACAGTGAAAGTACAATCTCTCATAGGGAGTAGGGTGTGTTGAAGGAAGTACTTTGGTGTGAGGGCTGCTGAACCCTCTTCAGGGTTGCTTTCCACCTTTGATGTCCACCTGAGCCACCTAACTCTCACCTTTGGCTTCAAGAAGCTGTAGCATGCCAGTGGCCACACCCCAGCAAACTGTTTTGTCAGGCAGGCTAAACCAGTTTGAGGGTAATCCAGGGAGTCTCAAGCTCATAGGTGAGTAGTGGGGGGTATCTACACTAAGTATGTGAAGTCTTCCACTGGTTATCTTTTTAGAGATGGTACAATTCGTTCCAACAACCATGAAACCAACTGAAGCAGGTGCTGTAAAGGTTTTAGACTTTGGTTAAACATTAAAGATGCCAAGGTCATCCACTGTGTCTAGAGCTATTACCAGTTGTCTTAACTGTCTTACCATGCTTGATCATGATGACTTTGGAAGAGAGAATGAGGTGACTGATTTTGTGCAGCTCTATTTTACTTAAATCCAACTTATATAAGCAACAAAAGACATAACTCATGACCATTCCTCAAAGTCCTGTGGCAAGTGATAAAGCAGAAAGTGTGGATACACTGGTAGCTGTACTCTTAACCCTGCACACAGGTGACCTCAGGGCCATAGGGTCATTCCTCCATTGAAAGCAGCAGAGAGATTGAGCAGGTGCCTGAGTAACAGAGCAGCCCTTTTAAGGATCACACTGCTCACCTCCTGATGCAGAGAAGGGGCTAGAAAAAAGTGCCCTAAAAAATTGTCTGCTTACCCAACCCTGGTCTGATTACAGCAGCAGGCAGAGAATACCAGTGTGGTTGAAAAACAAAAAAAAAATTTACAAAAATTTCTTCAAAGAAGATTCCACTCACCATTGTTGCATGGAATGTGCACATAGACAATGCAAGATCCAATAGACCTGAAAGATGAACAGCTCTTGTTGAGAACTCAGCAGATTATGGTATCCAAATAGCAGCCCTGAGAGAAACAAGGCTGACAAATGAAGGCCAATTTACTGAAGGAAGAGCTGAATACACATTTTTCCGTAGTGATTGAAGTGAAGTGAAGTACTGTGAAACCAGGGTACGTTTTGCAATCAAAACTTATCTAGTTCAAAAAACTTGAATGCTTACCAAAAGGAATGAATGGCAGGTTGATGACAATGATATTGCTCCTTCTAGGAAAACATCACGTTACCATCATAAGTGCCTATGCTCCCACCATGATGAACGCTGATGAAATTAAAGAAAAATTTTATGAAGACCTGGAGGCCTTTATCATCAATGTACCAAAAGAGGACAAGTTTATAATTCTGGGTTGACTTTAATACTAGAGTAGGCTCAGATTACCAGACATGGCAGGGAGTTGTTAGGCAGGGAGTTGAAAACAACAACACCTTCTACTGAAGACTTATGTATCTCATGATCTTCTCATGAAAAACACTGACTTCCATTTACCTAAATGCAATAAAACTTCCTGGATGCACTCTCATAGCAAACATTGACATCTATTAGACTATGTGATTTTAAAGAGAAGAGACAGATAGAATGTGAGAGTGATAAAGTCAATGTATGGTGCAGAGTGCTAGAATGATCATGCATTCATCCTCTCTAAGCTAAATATTCATATTCAACCAAAGCACCAGCCTCAAGGCGAAAGGAATATTAGAATTAATGCCAAGAGATTAGAGTGTCTCTCTAAGAGGTAAAAGTTTGTTTGCCAACTTGGAGGGAAAACTGAGCCAATACACAGTTGGCAATAGGGGAGCAGAAAAGGAGTGGGCAACTTTCACAGATCTTGTGTACAGGACTGTATCTGCTCATCTGGGTCAGAACACTTGCAAACACCAATACTGGTTTGATGAAAATGATGGGGAAATAGAGAAGCTGCTAAATGAAAAATGAGAACTCTACAGTGTTTACCATCCATTTCTAAGAAGCCAGCATTGAATTCCAACAAAAGTAAAGTCCAAGCAAAACTTAGAGAGATGCAAGACACTTGGCTCAGTAAGAAGGTAGATGAATCAATTTTATGCAGACAATAACAAACTAAAATGCTTTTATGATTCCCTGAAGGTTATTATGGGTCAAAGATATATGGTGCATCTCAACTCCTGAGACTATCATAGGACTATCTATTCCTGCTACCTTTATAGAGATGGATGAATCCACAATGATTAATTACAGGGACATGATCCTAGAGAGATAGGCTGAACACAGACCATCATCAATCAGTATAGAAGCCATCAACTGTTTACCTCAAGTTGAAGTCAATCAGTCCCTAACTGAATTTGAAGAAGAGATTTTAAATGCCATTAGGCTCCTTTCAAGAGACAAAGCACCTGGTGTTGATTCTATTCCAATTTAGATCTACAAGATGGGGGGTCCATTGATCATCCAAAAATGTACTGAAATTTTCCAGGTTATATGGCATGAAGAAGTTATCTCCCAAGGGTGGAGCCAAGATGGCAACAGGAGAGTACCATCTCTTAGGTGCTCTCACTCAAAACATATAAACTAAGGACCCTAATTAAATTTTCAAGGGACAGAATCCACAGAGGGACACAGTGAGGCAGTTCTCCAACCCAAGGTAACCTGGAAAAGAGCAGAAAGGCTCCCCTCCATGGGGTTGGAGGGGCAGGCCACCAGAGGGAAGGAACTTCAGCCTCCTGAAGGTTGCCCCAGGGTGCTGGGAGCCACAGCTCACAGCAGCTAGGGCAGTTTTGTGACCTATATCTGGGGGAGCACCAGGCACAACTTGGGGGATGGGGGGGCTCTGCCAGAGTGAGCAGGTGAATCCCAGTCCTCAGGGCACAGAGCGAGCAACATGGCCACCGCAGCCCAGATCCAGGAAACAGAAAGAGAAACCAGTAAGCAGGAGCCCCCAGGGCATGAGTGCTGAGCCTAGGGAGGGGAGTGGAGAGAGACTGCCTAGCTCTGTCCTCTGTCTCTGGAACAGGACTCTGGGATTCTGACCACATTCAGATCCTGATCACAGTCTAGGACCCCCATAGAATAGCAGCCCCCCCCCCACCTCAGCCCCATGTCAGAGAGGTGCGCTTATGGTCATTCACAGACCAGGAGGGAAGACAGAGCCTCACACATGTAGATCCTTGTGGGGATGTCCCACTAATACTCAAAAGCTCAGGAAACACCCCAAAACCAGGCACAGGCTGGAGAAATTAGTAAGCAGAGAAAAAAAAAGTAACACCACTAAGAAATACTTTGCCTGGTCCCAAAAAAGGATCAAAACATGAAATTTGAAGATGAGGAAGTACAAGCTCTTGCATCTAAAGACTACGAGAAAAAAACATAAATTGGGCTCAGGCTATGATAGAGCTCAAAAAAGACTTTGAAAATCAAGTGAGGGAGATAGAAGAAAAATTGGGAAATGAAATGAGAGAGATGCAGGAAAAACATGAAAAAGAGGTCAGCAGCTTAGTCAAGGAGATCCAAAAAAAATGCTGAAGAAAATAACATGTTAAAAACCAGCATAAGTCAAATGGATAAAACAGTTCAAAAGGTTATTGAGGAGAAGAATGCTTTAAAAAGCAAATTGACCAGATGGAAAAAAGAGATGTGAAAGCTCTCTGAGGAAAAAACAAATCCTTCAGACAAAGAATGGAACTGAGGGAGGTTACTGATTTTATGAGAAATCAGGACACAATACTTCAAAACCAAAAGTGTGAAAAATTAGAAGAAAATGTGAAATATCTCATTGAAAAAACAACTGATATGGAAAACAGATTCAGGAAAGATAATTTAAAAATTATTGGAATACCTGAAAGTCATGAGCAGGAAAAGAGCCTTGACATCATTTTCAAAGTATTACTACAGGAAAATTGTCCTGATATCCTAGAAGCAGAGGGCAAAATAGAAATTGAGAGAATCCACCGATCCCCCTGAGAAAGAGATCCCAAAAAAACCAACCCCTAAGAATATTATAGCCAAGTTCCAGAACTCCCAAGTCAAAAAGAAAATATTACAAGCATCCAGGACACAATTCAAATATCATGGAGCTGCAGTCAGAATTACACAGGACTTAACAGCAACTACATTCAAAGCTCATAGGGCTTGGAATATAATATTCCAGAAGGCAAAAAGAGCTCAGAATGCAACCAAGAATCAACTACCCAGCAAAACTGAAAAACCTCTTCCAGGGAAAAAGATGGACTTTCAATGAACCAGGGAAATTTCAAATGTTCCTGTTGGAATGGCCAGAGCTGAACAGAAACATTGATCTTCAAATACAGGACTCAGGTGAAGTATACAGAGTGGAGAAGGGTAAAATATGAGGGACTTAATGATGATGAACTACATGTATTCCTGCATAGAAAAATGATAGGGATAATACTCATATGAACCTTCTCATTTAATAGAGCAGTTAGAAGGAGCTTTTATAGATGAAGCACAGACAGGAGAGAGCTGAATTTGAAGATATAATAGAGTGTAAAAATAGAGTCAATGGCTAAAAGGGAAATGTAATGGGAGAGAGAAAAAGGAGAGGTGGAATAGGCTAAGATATTTCATATAATAAGATTTGTCTTTATTACAATTAGCTGTTTCAATGATATGGAAGGGGGAAGGCAAGGGGGAATGAGGGAATCTTTGCTCTCATCAGAGGTGGCTAGGAGAGGAAACAGCATATATACCCAATGGGGTATAGACATCTGGAGTAAGAAGGAAAGAAGGGGGATGGGGGAAGGGGGGGGATGTGAGTGATGGAGGAGAGGATGAACCATGGCGGAGGGAGAGTGGTCAGATATAACACATTTTCTTTTTTACTTCCTGCAAGGGGGCTGGGATTAGATGGCCTGTTTGGGACCATAGGACTGGGTGGATCTTGGGCCCAAGGGGTAGTATATGGGCTCAGGTCCTCTTGGCCCCAGGGCTGGGGAACTGTCTGCTGCACCACTCAGCTACCCTACAGCAGAGACAGAGTGAAAGGAGAGAGAAAATATAGTACATAGCAGTGGAGAAGTATGAATGGAGGGAGTTGCAATCAGTAATGGCAAAGGTGGAAAAATATGGAAGTAACTTTTGTGATGGACTTATCATAAAGAATGTGATCCACCCGTGACAGAGCTGGTGGTGCTGGAACACAGACTGAAGCATATTTTTTATTATTATTTTTATTGGGGGAGGGTTGCAGGGCAAATGGATTGTTGGGTGTTTGGGTTCGGATTTGGACCCAGGTGCTCCTGGCTCAAGGACCAGTGCTCTGTCTGCCACCCAGCTGCCCGTACTATTATTATTATTATTATTATTACTATTTTATTTTAATTGGGGTCTTTTTTAGTTTTGGTTTTTGCAGGGCAATGGGGTTGGGATGGCTTGCATGGGATTACACAGCTGGGTGATTGTTGGGTGTCTGAGGCTGGATTTGGGCTCAGGTGCTCCTGGCTCCAGGGCCAGTGCTCTGTCCACTGCACCACCTGGCTATACCTACAATTATTATTATTATTTTTTATTTTTATTTTTATTTTTTCTCTCCCCTTTATTTTATTGCTCCTGTGGGTCTATATTTTTTGGGGGAGGAGGTATTATGTTTACTCTTAAACAAGAATATTCTAGTAATGTATAAAAAAACATTTGTACAAAATAAGAATAAATAAATGGAAAAAATCATAAAAAACAAATTAATAAAACCAGAAAAATAAAAAAATAAAAAAAGAAGTTATCTCCCAAGAATTCAAGGATGCCTCCATCATCCATCTCTATAAAGGCAAATGGAATAGATTGCCCTGTGACACTCTCAGGGGTATTTCTCTTTTAGTTAATTTCTGGTTAAGGACTCTTGCCAGAGTCCTTTTCAATAAGCTGATCCTTTACCCAGAAGATAGTCACCTCCCTGAGAGCCGATGTGGGTTCAGAAAAGGTTGAAGAACAATTGATATGGTGTTTGCTGCCTGGAAACTCCAGGAAAAATTCCAGGAACAGACAGAGGTCTGTATACAACATTTGTAGATCTGACCAAGGCCCTTTAGTACCATCAGTCTTGAGGGTTTATGGAAAATTACATCAAAATTTGGTTGCCTAGAGAAGTTCATTAGTACTGTATGTCAATTTCATGACAGAGTGCATGCCTGGGTCCTAGATAATGGATGATGCTTTTGAGATTTCCCAGTCACCAATGGAGTAAAACAAAGATGTGTCCTTGCTCCCATACTTTTTAGAAAGGTATTTTCAGCCATGTTATCAAACGCCTTCACTGAAGATGAACATGACCTCAAAGATAGCTATTGCATTGATGGTGGATTCTTCAACTTGAAAAGGTTACAGGCCAAGACCAATGGTCATGATCTTTTGTTTGCTGATGACTGTGCACTCAATGAAGCTTCTGAAACTAAAATGTAACAAAGTATGGATCTTTTGCTTGTGCTAATTTTGGTCCAACAATTAACAGCAGGCAAACACAGGTACTCCATCAACCAGCACCACATCATCCATATGTGAAACCATTGATTACAGTAGATGGTGAAGTTTTGAGTACTGTGGACAAGTTCCCATACCTGGGCAGTGTCCTTTCCAAGGAGGCACACATTGACATTGAGGGTGACACACACATACACACATCACCAGAGCTAACTCAATATTTGTGAGGCTTGAAACAAAGTATGAGAGATAAGAGGTATTAGACTGGCTACCAAACTGAATGTCTACAGACCTGCTGTGATGACCTCATTGCTGTATGCCTGTGAAACCTGGACAATCTTCCAGTGCCATGACAGGAATCTGAATTGCTTCCATTTGAATTGTCTTGGGAATATTCTGAAGATCACCTGGCAGGAGAAAATACCAGACACTCAGCCTTTCTCCAGCTAAACTGCCTAGGATTACTAGGCACATTATTACAGAGAGTGCAACTATGATGGGCTGGACACATTGTGAAAATGTCAGGCATATCCTTGCCCAAAAAACTCTTTTATGAAGAACTTGCACAGGGCAAGTGCTCCCAATGGGATCAGAAGAAGTAATACTGAGACACCCTGAAGATCTCATTGAAGAACTTTAGAACTGATTGTACAGCATTGGCACAGCACCATCTGCTCATAGAGTATAGTTCCACATGCCTCATCAGTGAGGGTGCTGTACTCTATAGGGAAGGCAGAATTGAAACAGCTCAAAGGAAACATGACATCTGTAAGTTTAGAGTACCCACCCCAGGTGATCACATGGATTATTTGTGCCAAACCTGTGGTAGAGAATTCTGAGCTCATATTGATCTGATCAGCCACAGTAGGACATACTGTAATTTGTCTCAAACACATTGATGTCACTTTGGTCTTCTTCAATAATGAAGGACAAGAACTAACTAATAACCTCTCAGACACCCAGGTATCATTCTCAACTCCTCTTTCTCACTTCTCATAGTCAATCTATTGCCAAACCCAGTTTTATTTTCATAACATATTACTCTGGGCAGTACAGGCTCACATACATTCAAACCAAAAGAGATCTACTCAAGTTCATCTACCACTCAGCTGTCAAATTGATCTTCCTAAAGAACAAATCTTGACTCTGTCTCCTTCATATTTAATAAACTCCAATGGCTCCCTATTACTGCAGGATCAAATTTAAAACTCTTTATTACTTAAAATCCTCTATAATCTGATTCCTTCCTTTCCAGTCTTCTTATACTTCTCCTCCATATACTTTGTGATACAGTCACACTGGCCTCCCTATTCTTCTAGAATTGGCCTCTAGACTGGGAATTTTTACTTGCTGTTTACTTGCCTGAAAATCTTCCTCTTCATCTCTGCCTCCTCATGATCATAGGAAATTATGAAAAAAACAGAAAAATATTTTAAGCATCATTTAGTGCAACATCATGTTACAAAGAAAGAACTGAGGCCTCTGATAAGGGAGAGGACTTGCTCAACATCCAAAAGACCAGATGACATAGACTCATAAACTATTAGAGTTGAAAGAAAACTTAGAGAACATTTCATACATCTCTTTCACTCTTCAGAAGAGGAAGTAGACCAAAAAGTTGTTATCAAAGCAGGACACTAACCCCAGGTCTCCTGCCTCCTAGTCTTGGACTCTTTCCACTAGATTATCAAAATTTGACTTTTCTCATTGCAATGAGGAATTGGGGGAGAGTTATCATCCCTTATAGGAAGGCAGGGATTGGATCTTGTAACCAAGAAATTCACAAGACATTTGAGCTGCTCCCCAGTGGGAGTTTGCTCCATCCTCAAATCTGACCCTCTTTCTGCCAGGGATCTACTCTAAACCTGTCCCATCGCAAAGTTTCATGCTCCATCAGTAGCCTCCTTTTTAGCAGAATATAAACAGCCCATAATCTAAAGTACTTAGGTATGGCCATGACCGTCAGTGACAAAAAAACTGACAAATAAAGAGTCAACTAAAGACAATAAGGAGCTGTGAGATGGATGTCCCTACTAAGAAGATAAGGATTCAAAACCTCAGAAAAGACACACTAACTATGGATGGTCTCTGAGTTTTTGTTGTTATAGGTCTTCTCTTTTCTCTGTCTCTCCCTCTCCTCATCAGATCCCAAAAGTAATTGCCATCTCTACATAAATGTCTTGAAGATATATCTAGTTTGTTTTGCCCCTTAGCTTTAGTCCCAATTCACCAACTACCTGTTAGACATTTCAAACTTGATAAACCAGAAACATGTCCAACTCATCATGCCTAAAATTAAAACTATCTAAAATTTTTTAAATTATCTGAAACTATCTAAAGTTAATATCACCTTGTTTTCCAAACCTCATCTCTTTCAAACTTCTCTTTTGCCCTTTACAAACTCCATTATCCAGATACACTGCCCTTATATCCTTCTCTTATACACAGTACTCTTTTACCTATCTCTGTACTTTTTCATTTTTAATTGATATTTATTTTATTTTTCCAATTGTTTTGGTAGTTGTTCAACATTCCTCCATTTGTAAATTTATGTTACACATTTTTCTAGTCTTGGACTCCTTCAACTAGATTATCAGAATTTGACTTTTCTCATTGCAATGAGGTATTGGGGGAGAGTTATCATTCCTTCCCCTTGGCTGCAAACAGTCTGGTAAAGTTGTTCATAAACATTTCTGTGTAACATATTTACATATTTGTCATTTTGTGTAAGAGGAATTAGGACTAAGGAAAAAATAAAAGAAAGCATGAGATTGAAAGGAACACTATAAGAGAAGTTTTAAAAAGGTGAACATAGTGTACATTCAGATTCTATAGGATTTTTTTTCCCCTCTCTATGTAGATGGTCTCCTAGGATTGTCCTTAATCTCTGAACTACTGAAAGGACCTTCATCCATTATATCTGATCAACTCACAATGTTGTTGTTAATATGTGCAATGTTCTCTTAGTTCTGCTTCCTTCCCTCTACATCAGTTCGTGTTTCCATGGTTCTCTAAGGTCCAACTGCTCATGGTTTCTTATAGAACAATAGTACTCCATAACATACATATAGCATAACTCGCCCAGTCATTACCCAAATTATGTGCATCCTCTCAATTTCTAATTCTTTATCATTTCAAAAAGAGCTGCTATAAATATTTTTGAACATGCAGGACTTATCCCATTTTCATTATTTCTTTTGGCTATAGGCCTAGTATTGGTATTGCTGGGGTAAAAGGTATGATTAGTTTAATTGCTCTTTGGGCATAGTTCCAGATAAAATACTTTTTTTTTGAGGAATTCAGAGTTAAGTGACTTGCCCAGGGTCACATAGCTAAGAAAATGAGGTTGAATTGGAACTCAGGGCCTCCTGACACTAGGGCTGGTATTCTTCACCTAGATGCCCTGTACTTTTTCTTCAGATATATATATATATATATATATATATATATATATATATATATATATATATATACATATATATACACATATACATATATATATATATCCCCCCTCTTAGAATCCGCACTTACCTTTCAAAAATACCTTCTACAAATATAATGCTAGTGTCATTCCCCAAAATAAAATTTTTCATATAGAGAGAGATTTTATATGTACCTATGTAAGTGTACATATATCATCACTACTAATATCATCACTGTTTCTCTTTTTTGTCTCTGCATTACCATTATGTAGTGTAATGGGAATATAGAAGATATTTAAAAAGTACTTGTTGAAATTGGAAACACTTCTGTGAATTCAGGTAAGGGAAATGAACAGAATCAGAAAAACAATTAAAACATTTTAAAGAAAAACAGATTTGAAAGATTAAAATATTTTATGTTTGATGGCCAACCATAAATTGTTTGTACAGAATTGTCTGCATGTTGTCTCATCCCATTAAGCTGTGAAATTCTGGAAAACAAGGATTTTGCATTTACCATGACATACCTGGCAGTATTTGACATATACATGCTTGTAAACTGACTCCAGAAGACTAGGATAAAACATACTAATCATGTCCTAACAGGGATGATGGACTAAATATTTTAAATATGACATGGATTTGGGGATAAGGCAAATGTATGGATTTGCTTTGCTTACTCTATATGTTACAAGGATGATTTTTCTTTCTTGTTTTCCTTTCCTTTGGGAGAGTTAGGACAGAAGGGAACTAGGAAATAGTGCTACCAAAAAAATAATTTTTTTAAAAAAGGGTCATATAAACATTTTAAAATCCGTAAAAGAACAGAAAGCAGATCATAAGGAAGCATAGATAAGACAGATAGCTTAGAAAGTTAAATTTATTGTACATTTAAAAAATATTTTCTATATAATAGAGATACAGCTCCATTATGTATATAATTAATATAATAATTATATAATAGAGATATAACATATCTCTATATAATATTCTATATAATAATTATCTTTTCTGTTCTACTTTGTGAGTAGAAATGTTAGGGTTTTGGGATAGTGAGTACTGTGATACCCAGATTAAGGAATTTGAATAAATGAAATGTCTGATCTTAAGAAACTGAATTAGTAAAATATCTAAATAAAATGAATTTTATATGTATATATATTTAATGCTTATTAATAGATTGCTAATAAGATGTTCTAGACTATGGCAATCATCCTGACCCTGGTTTATTCTATGTTGGAATACTGTACCTCAAAGGAAGCCATGATGCCTGGAAGCTTTCTTCCAACCAGTTTAGTCAGAAAAGGACCATTCAAAATGGTAATGCTGGGCTGGATTCTATGATTAATTAAGGATATCATGAAATAATAATAATTCCAATAAACATTTAGTTAACGCCTACTGTTTTATTAATAGAATCAAAGGATCACAGATTGAGAAAATAAAGGTGAATTAGGGATCATGCAATCCAACCAGACAGGAAAAACTGAGGCTCAGAGAAGTCATTTGACTTTTTCAAGGTAGTAAGCAACAAAACCAGGACTGCCTTCAAATTGTGTGACTAATTTCATAACTCTCCTCAATGAATCATGCTGCCTGAAATGCAAAGATTAATAAAAACAAGATTCCTTTTATACAAAGTACATCATTTAGTAGAGCAGACAGTAACTTAGAAACCATAATGTGGGACTTGGAATCAGAAAGACCTGAATTAAAATCTTACTCATCATATTTACTAGTTGTTTGACCATGGGCAAATCATTTAATCTAATTGATTTTTTTTTGTTTTTTTTCCATCTATAAAGTAAGGATAACAGTTACTTCAAAGAGTTGGTGTGAGTCTCAAATGAGATTATGTAAAGTGTTTTGCAGAGCTTATGAATGAATGAAAAGTATTGACTAAACAATTATTACAGCCAAAGCACTGTGCTGAACTGGGGAGGTGGAGTGAGGTGGGGGTGGGGGTGGGGTGGGGTGTAAATTGAAAAGTAAGTCAGTCCTTGCTTTCAAGGAGTTGACATTCTTATTGGGGAAATAAGACATAGGGAAGGATTCAACTACATGTCAAATGGAAAACTGTCTCGTATCCTTAAGGCACAACAGTAAAACTTCTTCAAAGTCATTTCCACTGATAAAATAATAATATTCTGATGATTGTTACATTAATGTCAATTAAGGAAGATGTAACATAAGATGAAACAAGTTCACAAGAAAAATATAATAATGTTTGTTCTTCATTCTAAAAGGTGCTATGACATCAGGGAGGTGATGCCATGACAAGCACATGAATTGGATTTGAGCTGTGCTAAGTCACCAGCTTCACTTTCTTCTACAGAGTTATCTGGGTCCAGTGACCAGATATGAATCAGAATTCCTGGAGATGGCCCTGGAAGTGAGGCTATCTGGGTTAAGTAACTTGTCAAAGGTCACACAGCTAGTGAGTATCAAGTGTCTGAGGTTGGATTCGAACTCCCTGTCCTCCTGACTCCAAAGGTAGTGCTCTATCCATTACACCACCTAGCTACCCTAGAAGAAAAATGTAAATCAACTTACACTAATGCAGAACCTTAAGATTTATAAAATATTTTTCTTACAGAAACCATGAGATAGGGAATTTAATTAACTATGCACATTTTAGAGATGAGCAAGGCATAGGACTTCCTTTCTGGGTGTTAAATATGAGGTTAACTTGTGAACTCAGTAAGATGAACAACCACTTTCATATTTAATGAACATCTCTAGTTTTTGGTTGTTGACTCATTTCAGTTGTTTCCAAACATTTCCAGTACTTGGTTTTTATTTACCTGGGAAAATCAGGTGCCATGACACACTGGAGCTTAGTCAAAACAGTTAGTCATTTTCCTAGCCTTCCAGTGGGGGGAACCAACATATGATAGAATGAAAGAAGTAGTGTTGGAAGATGAAAATGACTTTAAACTCAGACAGACAAGATCACTATTTGAATCCTACCTCTAATACTTACTATCTCTGCTGCCACTGTTAATTT